>NC_134857.1:87619892-87919892 GCF_049852395.1 Peromyscus maniculatus bairdii | reverse complement strand
ATTTTTTGAGATATGCCAGAAACTGAGCACATTGTCTGGTGCAGAGATTTTTCCCAGATGCAGTTTATCTGCTTTTGTAACCCAGAGTACTGTGTGACAACAGGAGAAGGTAAACGTTGAGCCATAGGAAGAACTGCCATCCCCAAGGTTGGTCTCCAGTGGCCATGTGGGGAGGAGTAGCTGCCGCTCTACACTGCCTCTGCTCCTGAAGTCCCCTCCCCTTTCAGCTGTGGATAGGTGACCTTTGGAACACTCTGGTGTGTAGGCCAAGCTCTCTCCCCTCTCAGAGTTCCATTCCAGGTACACAGGGTCACAGGATGAAGAGCATCCTCACTTCTAGACCCTACCATGTGCTCACTGTATCACCACCCCGGCAGCCGCAGCACCTCACATGTATGGAAGCCTCATGACGCCACCCACTGCTCTTAGAAATGTATTGCTTGGGGGAAATTTCATTGGCATCCAGCCAGCTATGAAGGGGACAGTAGCGTCATCACCATGTCATGAGCAAGGACACTCGGATACTAACCCTGTGAGTCCTAGAGCCAAGTTGTTGTTTTTTTTTGTTTGTTTCTTCGTGAAATGGGGTCTCAAGGTGTTTCTGTGTTCCCCATGCCGATCCTAGTCTTCTGGGCTTAAGCACTCTTCCTGCCTCAGCCTCATGAGTGGCTGGGACTACGGTCTGCCTCACTGCCCCTTGTTGGGGGCCAGGTCTTCCAGTATGCACTGTGTGCTGATCCACAGCTCCGTCCTCTGTACACTGAGAACAGGGACCTGGTGACTCTTCATTTTCCTTCCCAGGCTGAAAAACTTGCTTCTTCTCTTCTGTGGATTCCAGCTGACTCCTCTGTGAGAGGGTGAATCCAAGGTCACTGGGCACTGTTGCAGGTCATTAGGGAGAGTGGCTAAGGATGGGCAAAGACAGGGAGCTAAGGAGACCAAAGTGCCTCGAGGGTGAGTTAGCATGCGGGATACATGGAGCTCGAGTTCCAGGCCCCAGTGTCTATGGCCCCAGGGAAGTGCGTGACACTCGCCTTTTCCTTCAGGTGAAAGGTCACATAGCCACAAAGATGGTCTGTGTTTTCTGAAGCCACGGCAGGATGATCATCTTCCAGCCCAGAAGTGTAGCCGTTATTTTATTTTACAGGTTCAATGACTCAGTAACAGTAGTGGAGAGAGACATCCTTATTAGCTATGCTTTAGATCTTAAACACTAGTTGCGTGAGATTTGCTATTCTTTACCAACTAAACACAGTCTGAGGGGATGCGGTTCCCATGACGGCTGTTGGAAGAGGCCCAATTTACTAAGTCAGGGCTGAAGGAATTCCCAGAACTGAGAGTAGCAGGTAGATGACACGTGGTCACTGAACATCTACCTACTTTCATCCACACATGTTGATGATTATATGGCTTTTCTGGTTTTTTATTGTTGCATAAGAAATCTCCCCCAAATGTAATGGCTTAGGCACTAGAGAGATTCCTCAGTAGTTCAGAGCACTGGCTGTTCTTCCAGAGGACCTAGGTTGGAGTCCCAGCATCCATATGGCAGCTCACAACTGTCTGTAACTCCAGTTCTAAGGGATACTGTACCCTCTACGAGCCACTGCGGGCACCAGGCATGCATGTAGTGCATAGGCATATATGCAGACAAAACACCCATGCACATAAAATTAGATAGTGAATGAATGAATGAATGCAATGGCTTAAAGCATTCGTCTTTTCTGTCTCATGAGTTCCGTGGACCAGGTGTCTGGGAATAGTTTCTCTGGGCTATGTATGTTCTATGTGGAGCTTACACCAGGCTCTGGCTGTAGTCTGGAAGATCCGCTTCCATGGTGATCTGCTCACTTGGCTGGTAGGCTGTGGGTAATTTTAGGTCAAGGGTCCAGTGAGAACTGGGGTCTGGGGCCTTCAGCTTCCTCAAGGGTAGGCCTCTCTGTATGCCACTTTGGCTTCCTCACAGGATGGTAGTCAGTTCTAGAACAGGATTCCAGGACAGAGATAATGGCGGCAATTCTTGCTTATAGCCTTTATTTAGAAACAGGCATGATATCACTTCTCTTGTTTAAGCAGTCATGGAGCCCGGATTCAAAGGGAGGAGATACAGACATCATCTCTTGAAGAAAGTGTTATGAAAGGATTCAGGAGCCATAATTTCAAACACTTGAAATACCTTTCTGACTGTAGAGAAAAATAATGCCAACCTCTTGGGTGGATTATCTTGCCCTTTGTAGCTTTGTCACAACTGTGGTGAGGTATTTAACATTTATGTGACAGGCTGCTTGAGGAGGTCCCCTTGGTTAATGTGGAAACTCCACAAAGGCAGCGGCCATGCCTATCGTCAACACATGATGGAACCCCCACAAATATTTGCTGAAAGAACAGAAAGGAGGGGTTAGAAATATGAGTAGAAAGGCCAGGAAAGAAGATTGGAGACCAATTCAGAAGTCCTAACCACAGAAGATGTAGCTGAGACTATCCAGAGGAAGGGATGGCCATTTCCAGAAAGGGAAATGGCAATAATTGTGTCACTCAGAACAAAGGAGATGTCATTATCTTAGTATCTCTGTGTTCAACATACTCAGAAGTTACATACATGAAAGGGGACACACATTACAAGTCCCTAAACATCAACAACGAGAGCAAAGGCTTTAAACTTGGGATGAACTCTCTGTATAGTTAGGTGGATTGACTACCCACACTAAATCTTAGCTTCCCCATCAGTAATAGGAAGGTACTAGTCATACCACCTTTACAGTATCACACAGTATAATTTTAATACTATGCAGTGTTATGTAAAAGGAAGAGTTTATTCAGGATGATCAGAGGAGAGATGGCCATTGGAAGCTGACGTGCTTGAGAAGACTCCATGGTGCAAGTCTACGGCCCATTTCCACCTCAGCACCTGCACTGTGGCTTCCTGTCATGTCATGAGCCCACCCACCGGTGATGCATTTCAGGCTTCATCTCTGACTCATTGCAGTTTTTGACACTATGGATTGGCTTTCCTTCTAGAAACGTCTGTGACACACACTGTCCCCCCAACTCTTGCCTCCCTGTCTTCTTTTCTGACCCTCCTTGCTCTTGCCTTAGAAGTCAGTCCTCCCACTGAAGCTTTCTCCAGCTCATCTCCACTTTTCCCCTGTTTAGAACATACAGAGGAAAAGTCGGCCACGTTTTCTGTGGTTAGGACTTCTGAATTCATCTCCAGCCTGCTCTCCTGGCCTCTCCACTTATATTTCTAACCACCCCTTTCTATTCTTTTAGTAGATATTTGTAGAGAGTCCATCATGTATTGGTGATAAACATGGTCTCTGCCTTTGTGGCATTTCCACATCAGCCAAGGGGACCCCCTCAAGCCGCCCGTCACATTGTTAAATACCTCACCACAGTTGTGACAAAGCTACAAAGGGCAAGATAATCCACCTGAAAGGCTGGCGTTATTCTTCTTCTACACAGGCAGAAGGGGATGGGGGATTCTGTTGAGTGAGGGAAGAGGAGGAGGGGCCTTGACTGATTCCTGGCAGAGGGGGCAGATGGGCCGAAGCTTGAGCCAGGAAAGCGTGGGAAGAGTGGGGTGAGCAGAGAGAAGGCTGAGGGAGCAAGTGGGCTGCAGGAAAGTCAGGAGGGAGGAGCGGCGGATGAAGCTGGAGAGGGGAAAGGGCCTCAGGGCGCCGTGGGCTTGAGAAGGGTACCGTTACATTTTCACTTCTAAAAGATTTCTCTTGTAGCCAAGTATGCTAGTGCACACCCTTAATCCCAGCACGTGCGAGGCAGAGGCAGGCTGATCTCTGAGTCTGAGGCCAGCCTGGTCTACAGAGAGAGCTGCAGGACAGCCAGGGCTACACAGAGCAACAGTGTCCTGGAAACCCATTTAAAAATTCCTCTTTTGTGGGGAAGAGGGGTGAACCTGGAATGTGAGTCAGGAGATTTTGAGTGTCCAGGTGAGTAATGGTTATAGTTTGTGTTACGATTGTGACAGTAGAATTTAAGAGAAGTGGCCAGACTCTAGCGGCAGTTAGGCGCTAAGGCCTCTAGGATTTAATGATGCGTATCCTGAGGGGATAAGAAGGAGCGGGTTGCAAAGTGACGATTGCTTTTCCGGGAGGGAACTTAGATGTGGATCAGAAAGAAAACTGTTGACTGTTTTGCAGGATGGGTTTCCGGATAAGGAGGTGGTTCTGAGGGGTTGTCTGGACAGGTGGAGGAAGCATTTGAGTGTGCAGAGCTCAGGAGACTCTGGAATGAGGACAGCAGCCAGAGAGCGGGCGGTGTAGAAGAACAACCGTGAGTGACAGAGAGACACAAAGGATCTGGGAAGTCCAGTATAGAAAGGTCAGCAGGAGAACTACAGGGATGACTAGAGGGCAGAGGCAGACAGGGAGTGGGCACTTCAAGAAGGAGAGAGGTCCAAGAAAGTACTATAGGGGGTCAATAGCAGGAGGACTGGAAAAACGTCCTGCAGGTTTAGTGGCTCAGAGGTCACTGCTGAGATCCATCTTGACACCATGAGAGAGCAGGGTTGACTAAGGGGTGAGGGGGCAAGGAGCAAACAGAGGCAGAGGGTTTGGCAGGATAAAGTTGGGGTGACTTCTAAAGGAAATATCCGAACATGGTTCATAGTTGCAGAGAAAGACCCAGTAGCAGGGGACAGGTTGATGAGCCAGGAGAGTCTAGGGTAGTTGATGCTGTCTGAGGCTGTCATGAAGGTGTGGGCCAAGGGCCCAGGGCTAAGTAGGGCCTGGACTCTGACAGTAGGGACCGGCAGGAGGAAAAGTGTAGATGCTCAGGCAGGTGTAGGTGGGGCTGGAACAACAGCGCTGGGCGAAATTCAAGGAGCTTCTGAGGACTGAGGCAGTTTCTGAGACCAAGGAGGTAATGGATAGGGCAAGAAGGGTGGTTGAGAGAATAGAAAGTTGGGGTGGCCTTGACTGGAGAGAGGAATGGATCATAGAGCTGCATGGAGGCAATAAGAAGCCCATTCAAGTCTGGGGACCATGAAGGCAGAAGGAGATGGATTCACAATGTGACTTTCCCCCCCAGAGAACTTTGCATGAAGAAAACAAGTACTGAGTTCACTCAAGATTAGGTCTGTCAGCCAGTAGATGTGATACAAGGGCCTTCGTACCTGATAGACATGCTGTTTTCAGTATGCCTCAAATCCAGGAGCACTTTCCCCTCATTCCCAAATCTCCTCTTTCTAGGTTGTCTTACTGATAATACAATCACCTAATAACAGTCATTTATCAAGGGCATGTGATATCAGATAATTTAAAACAATCATCTCTTGTGATCATCACAACTGCATAGAATATGTATTTTCTGCAAGTGTGTACCTTTTTACAGATGTGGAAACTGGGGCTCATTGGGGGATAGATCTTACTCAAGGTATGTAAGTAATGACAATCTAGGAAAAAACTTAGGTTCACCAGACTCAAAGTTCTCTTCCCATCACGACACCAACTCTAAAGCCCATTTCCTCAAAACCATCTACATCTGAGACTTCCCTTCCTCTCACCCCTACAACACATCAGCTGTCACACCGTATTCATTCACCTCCACCATAGCTCTTATATCACCTGCTTTTTCCTTCCACGAACATCCATCCTGCTCATTTCCTGGTTAAGCGCACCAGGATGTAAGTTCCATAAGGGCAGGGATCATGATGGGTCTTGCCTGTTATGTCCGCAGGATGGTAATAGTGCCCGCAGATGGTAGGCTTGCTAAATACTTGTTGACTAAAAGCATCATCTATTGGGAGAGATCATTCTCAATGGGCATCTTGCATTTCCAGATGTCTCATAGGCAGAGGCACCGATGGCTTCCTGTTCCAATCTGGTTCTGCAGATCTTTGCATAGTGAACTGCCTCAGAAAACAGAGATAGTAGAGGGGAGTTTTGTTTGCTGTCCTTTATGATAAAAATTCTGTCGGTGCAAATCAACAGCAGTTTTTCTTGTAGTCCATTATAAAACGTTAGGCTTCCCTAAACTTGAGGCTACTCCCATAGGACTTGAGGATTAGGAGAAATGATCTGAATATGAAGCGTGTACAACTCGCTGTGTCCAGAGTAATACAAGTCCATTGTCTCTGGCCCTGGAGTTCTGTCTCTTCTGTCAACATCCATAAAACTGTTGCAGGACAACTGGTTAGACTGTAAGAACAGAGTCTTAGTCTCTTCCGAGTCCTCACTTCTGGTCTTTATCAACTTTAGCTAGGACAATGAAGATGATCTCACCTTCTCCATCTCACCCAAACAGGTACCCGCCTGTGATATGCCCAAGGTCCCCTAGAGCAGAGACAAGCATTTCAGACTCTCCAAACAGCACTTCCAGCCAGCCAGGTCCCGTCACCATGTCTAACTTCACCTCCAGCCCTGCTCCAGCTCAGGCAACCACCTGTCTGCACGCATTCTTCACTCTTGCATCCGCCCTGGGCACGCGGTCCCCTCCACAGTGGCTGCCCTTTCTCCTCGTGTCTATACATTATTTAAAGCCAGCATCCTTCAGCAACTTTTTGGTACCCAGTTACAATTCCCCCTCCCTCTCGCTGCTCCCCACTTCATTCATTTGGCAGGGGTCTGGGAAACTGTGTTGTGCAGGGCTTGGCCTTGTACGGTGGTAGAGTGCTGGAGGAAAAGGACAGCCCAAAGGTAGGAATAGAGGCAACATCCGCATAGGGATGGAAAGAATAACCACGGGGTAGGATTGGAATCCTGAAAGAGGGTTGAGTCTGTAAAGACAGGTGAGGTCCCGGGCTCAGGTGGCCTTTGGCCATCGGGGTCCATTTTCGCGAGGGCAGATGCCCTAAGGAGAGAGAGCATTCAGGTCTCAAGAGGCTGCTCCCGGCACCCCTTCTTCTGCTCCCTGCCCACCCCTCTGCCTGTGTCGGCCATCAGAGCTTCGCTCGCAGCCCAGGAGCCTCGCATTGACGCGGGCCCGCGCGTGAGTCAAGCCTGCGTCACGGCGCCCCGCCGCCAGGGTGGCCTTTCGGAAAGCGAGGGAACAGTGCGCGCCGCGCTCCGCCCAGCTCCGTTCCGCTCCGCAGAGCCAGTGCGGACAGGGCGCGGGGAGGGCGGCAGTCGGCCGGGGCCTTCGCAACCACGCGCTCCCTCCGCTGCGGGACCTGGGCCCCGGGGTGGCTCCCTAGAGCCCCGAGAGGGCGAAGGGCGGGAGCAGGGTTGGGACTGACGGCGAGGGAGGGAACGAGAAGCCAGCTGAGCCGCGTGCGCCGGCGCGCGCAGCTCCGGGTCCCCCAGCCCGGGCCCGGGCCCGTCGCCGCTTGACTCCAGTTGCCCTCGGGAAGGACGGTGCACCTACGATCCGTCGGGGACCACGGCCACTCGGCGGTAGTCCAGGGACCGAGTCCACGCGACGGCCCACGCGGGACAGGTGAGTCGCCGTCTGCTCCCCGTCTGGCATACCCGAGCCAGCCACGGCAACTTTGCCTGCTGCGGCCCCGCCCCAGCCTGGAAGGCCGGAGGCCCCTGGTGCGTAGCGGCGCTCCTCCTGGTCCGCCCGACCCTGCGCTGGCGCGGGGGCTCCTCCCGGCGCTCCGGCCGCCGTTGCCTGGCGACAGAGCCCAGGGGCGGCGATGAGCTGGCTTGTCAAGGGTGCTCGGCAGCTCCTGCACAGGTTGGACTTGGGCTTCAGCTTCTGGAGCTCAGGATGCCCCAGAACTCCGGAGGTAACAGGACAGCTGCAGAGGCGAGGACCAGCGGAGGACCAGGGAGGCCAGCTCGGTGGGTCCCTGTGCCTGGAGCGCGCCCAGGGCGCAGCTCAACCAGGAGGCTCCGGCGCAGCTGGGGACCCCAGCCCCAGCCACTCGGCCTCGGGCCCGTGACCTTGACGGTAACATTGGCTAGAGAAGCAGTACGTTCGCGCCGGAGATAAATATTTAATTCCCAGTCCCGGGGCTGCTCCTCAGTGAATCTGGAGTTAGAGTGGAAGAGGCCCTTCCTCCCCCGAGGGAAGCGCATCTGGGGACCGAAAGACAGAGACAGGAGTCATGCACTGGGGGCCACAGTCTAGAGGGGCCCGCTGTCTGGAGAGAGGCCTCCGCCACATTTATACCTGTGCAGACGGTGCTATGAAGGGATGTTCGCAGTATGCCAAGGCTGCTCCCCCAGGGGCGCGGCCGCCTTGGAAGGAAGCCCAATGCTTCAGTTCTCTTGAAAGCCCAAACAGCTCTGTCAGGGGTTCAAGTCAAGAAGTTCTGAGGCTACTTGAACCCAGTTGCTGTCAAGTGGGCTTTATTCTTTGAAAATTTTCCTTCCTCCCTCTCTCCCCACCCACCCTTCCTCCTTTCCTCCCCCTCCCTTCCTCCTCCCCCCTCTCCCTCTCTCCCTTTCTCCCATCCTTCCTGTCCCCTTCTTTAGAAATAGTTGAATGGGCCGTATGACTTAGGACATTTCAAAGTAGAGCTACTTTGGGAGGTAGTTTAGCTGCGAACAAGAGGCAAGCTGGGTTGGGTTAGAGCAATGGGGTTCATGAAGAAGAAAGATTGCCGTTGCCCTTGTTAACAAGAACTTCCAGGGACTGAGACAATCCTGGAGTGGCTCTATAGTATCTGTCAAGCTTTGGTGGGTTTCTGACTGAGTGGAGCGTAAGCATCTGGTGCCTTCAGTGGTTCTCACATTGTATCATGTCCAGCAAGGTAGATCCATCTCCTGGGAAAGAAGGACTTTCAGGTCACACCTGGTTGCCCTTGGCGACGGACAAGGCCACCAGAGGTGGTAGCTCCCGTGTGTTGTCTTTTCCTCTAGTGGAGCCGCGGTGGCTAAGTAGGTGGTTGGGCTGAGGAGGGAATTTCTGCAGCTTAAGCCTTCAGTGACTCAGTGCAGGAGGTGAATCGTGCCCACCAGCTCTGATTGGAGTGTGCTCAGCCTGAGTCACACCGAGTCGTGTGTCAGCTGTCTGTGAGTTCGGTGCGGTTCTTTAGCAGGACTCGTGAGCTGGAGAGGCCTGAGCTCCGAGTGACTTGGGGAGGGGGGGGCGCGAGTCTTCGGAGCAGATCTCAGTTTGCCCGCTGTCAACGAGGGCCTGTTGAACTCTGTCCTCATGGGGATGGCCAGCAGGGTCTGGCTGCAGAGGGGGCACAGTGTTTGACAGTTTGGCCTACTGCTCCCTCAGGTGCCAGCATGGTGATCTTGGGCAAGTCATGGACCCTCTGTTCCCAAAGTCGTTAAGGAGGATGCAGTTGGTGCCGTTTTACACAGTCTTACTTTGTGGCCAGTGCTAGACATACAGCAGGTGCTGACAGACATCCGGTTCCCACCTCTTCTCTTGTGGATCTCAACCAGAGATGATTCCCCCCCCCCTCTCCTGCTGTGCTCCTGAGGGTGTGTGTGTGTGTGTGTGTGTGTGTGTGTGTGTGTGTGTGTGTGTAGGCATAGGGTTATGAAGGAGGCCAGATCCTGTACGATTGAACCCACAATTCTGCTTCAAATGGACCTAATTCCAACCTTCAAGTCTGCCCTGGATGGGGAAGCTGGAACAGGAACCAGGCTAGTAAGTCAGGTAAGTAGTATGGCCACTTACAATGGCTCCTGGATGACTCCCAACAGCGAGACCTTGACTCGCTGGTATTACGTATGACTGTGGCCTGTCCCCAAGCTGGGACACCTGCTGAGTAGATTTCAGGGGTCCTTTCTCTTTGAATGGGTCTTGCCATCTCCCTGTTCACCTGCCCTATCTGTCATGGAGTTGGAAGCTTCAAAAGAGATGCTCAGTGGAGCTGTTGTTGGCTTTTTCTAGAGAGGAAAGAGAAGAATGGGTCTCCTACCTTTTTGAGGGATTCTGGACTTCTTGTCCTTCACCTTTGTAAAATGTCTGGATCTAAGGCTGATCTAAGGTGTATTCACTTCAAGAATCAAGAACATAAGATTCCCCCAAGGTATCCAGAAAACGTCCAAGCTGACCTGTGGGACTGTAGTTGGCTACTATGAGAAGGGGGGGGGGGCTACATTGCGTGTTCACTCTGAAGTCAGTGCCTTCCCTATTTCATCTGGAAACACATTCCATGACCAAAAAAGACAGGGATGAGAGGATTCCAGAGCAGGAGCCTCCTGCCTGGTGCTCCCCTCCCCTCAGACTCTCCTGTCCAATTCTGCTGCAGTAGGAGGATTCATCATTAATCCCTCTAAAACCGCTAAGATAAGCAGCAGAAGAGTTTAAAAAAGAAGGTGGATTGGACCCCCCCCCCCAACTCCCAGGCAAAGCCTAACTTATCACTGGCTTCCAGGCTATGTTGCAAGAAATCCTGACAGCCAGACATCTGAGAACTTGGGTGGGAAACAAAACAAAACCCTTGCATCTCAGACCCTGTGCCAGCCTCCCCTGAGCAGCATCCTAGGCTGGTAGAGGTCAGAAGCACAATCCTGGATTGCTGATGCACTATCCCAGACACAAGTGAGGCAGTGCTTTGAGGGAAACGCCTCCTACATTCCAGTCCCCTCCAGACCCCCTCCCTCCCTCCCTCCCTCTCCCACCCTTTTTTCCCTCCAGATAGTGTCTCAGGTAGCCCAGGCTGGCCTCCTTACTCACCTTGTGGCTGAGAATGACCTTGAACTCCTGACCCTTCTGCATCCCAAGCGCCAGGATTACAAGTGTGCAGTAGCACACACATGATTTTAGCAGAGGAAAAAGCGGTTCTGGACTGCACACTTCATACTGTGGCTGGCACACATAGATAATACCCAGTTTTTTATTGAGGCCTCTGTGCTTTGCTAAGTACTTTCTCTCTACAGGCAATCTTCTTCAATCATCCCTGTGATCCCAGGAGATAGATATTGCTATCTGTAGTTTATAGATGTGGATTTTGAGGTTCAGAGAGGTTAACTAATTTGCTCAAGGTCACTCAGATTAGTGAATTGCTTCTGTCAGACTTCAAATCCCATGTTCTTAACCACTTCATGATGCGTTTCCAATAACAAGTTCTTAATGAATGCAGCTGACAGTGTAGGCATTTATCAAAATGAAGGTTTATTAAAATCTGTGGGCTCTGCTCTTCAAACTAGTGTCCTGGGAAAGGGAGAATCAGATCTCTACCAGTGGGAAACTGGTAGAAAATGACCAGACCCATCCTGCCAAGGTTTAAGGCAGATGACATTTGGTTCCCGGTGAGTCAGAATCCAGAAAAAGACCCTAGGCTCTATCTTGGTGCGTTATATCCTGTTCCTGTCTTTCTCTTCCTGACTCTCCAGCTCCAGATTTCACTCCCTTCAAGTTTGTCCACTCCAGGCTGGTGCCTGGAGAAGGGAGGAATGAGGCGGAGCAGGTCAGATGCTGCTCTGAGAATCTCTGCATCTGCAGAATCAAGGACAGCCAGGAGCTGATGGGAGCTCTGGTGTGTCAGGTTTCCCTGCTGGACAGTCTGTGCCAGGGATTTGCAGTCTCTGATGAGGCCTGGACCCCAGAGCCAAACTGCTGGCATTAGCAAGGTTATTACTGTCGCTGCTGGCAGGGGCTGGCAAGGGGGGTGCTGCTTGTTTCCTGGTCACATCCCACGGAGACTCTCCTCTTCTCAGGCTTCTACCACGTGTGTCCTTGGCTGTTCTGGGAAAGCTGGCATCTGGTTCCTCCTGTCTGTCTGTCTCTTCTCTCTCTGAGAAGTTGCCATTCCCAGAGGGGGGAGTTCCTGTAAGTAAGGATAGATAACTGAAACATAAGCATTAATGGTCCCCTGGCCCAGCAGACAGAAGCTACCCAGGAACCTTTGCTTCAGGGGCAGCCATTTTGTGGAGATGCAATCTGCTGATAATCATTCTTTCTATCCCTCTTTCCATGAGTATTTTTTTTAGTATTAAGGCATTCATTGATGTGTAAATTCAGTTATTTAAAAATACATACTCATATATCACTGTGCACAGGTAATGCCCTGAAATAAATGTGGAGCAAGCACATGAGAGAACATAGGCTCAGAGGCAGTATGAATATTACTGAGTCACTAAAGTGTTCTTACCTCAGACCTTGTTATGCTTTGTTAGGGAATGGTTCTGGGTCCAGGGAGTCTTAGGCTGCCTCAGTCTACATACAACCTGGAGTTGGGGTGTAAAGACCCGTTTCTACTCTAGTTCTTATGGGATGGGAGGGAAGCAATACTAAGGGCCAGAGGAGCCTCCGATCTAAGCCCTGGCACGGAGCTTACCCAGCAGTTCATCTGAAGATCGCACTCCATCACTCATACTTACTGGTTTAACTAGGATTTCTTATGTGCTACTGATTTGCCAACTATTCTTTTTCTCACAAATAGAATTCACTGGTCCGCATTCCCAAAACTCTGCCAATGATATTTTTCTCTGTGTAACACTCGCAGACCGCCGGGCGGTGGTGGCGCATGCCTTTGATCCTAGCACTCGGGAGGCAGAGGCAGGTGGATCTCTGTGAGTACGAGGCCAGCCTGGGCTACAGAGTGAGTTCCAGGACAGGCACCAAAGCTACACAGAGAAACCCTGTCCCGAATAACCAAAAAAAAAAAAAAAAAAAAAAACTCCCAGACCCCTGTCATTTAAATACTAGCAGGAGCTGTAAGCAGAGGAGAAGGGCTGCCCACAAAAGATGTGAACATCATCCAGTAGGTGATTCCAGCAGGTGCTGCCAGGTGAGAAGTCAGTGGGGATTTAGATTATCTCTTCTTGTGGGATCTAAGAGAAACAGAGTTTTCCTGCTGAGCACTTGGCTGGTTCCTAGAATGGCTGGTGGGCGCTGTCCACGGTCCTGCCATACCCGGACACCAACTGCCTGCTGGTAATCTGAGACTTCCTTATAACAGCTAGGAAGAATCTGCTCGACCAGTGTCCCAAGAGTAGGTATGCTATTAGTTTTGAAGAACCCAAGGGAGTAAGGAAGCTCTTGACCTCAGGGAGAGGCCATGGTCCATGAGGTTGTTCTACTTGGCATGTGGAGGTAGATTTGGATGCACCATTCTGCAAGGCAGCAGGACACACTACAGATCTTCCCAATCGGTGCCAGAGGGTGCATGCGATCCAGAAACCACAATGCCCCATATCTCTTGGAATAGCTTGGGGGTAGCCCAGGGTTGTGAAGCCTCCTTCATTTATCATAGTGTTCCAGACCAGTATTAATTTTTCTGTGTACCATGATTTGTGAACAGTTGGAAAAATACCAGCACATGAAAAAGAGTCTTCACTACAGAGCTTGGTAGATCGCAATTTAAAACTCAGCTCTTGCACTTAATGGCTGGGTAACCTTGTCCAGGATGGTTAGAGTTTCTTTGCCTCTCGGAATCCTCATTTATCAAACAATGATTGCACTTTCCTTAAGTCATTGTGAGCATAGTAGGTCTTAGTTGTGACTTGTCCCCAGTAAGGAATACTTTCTTGCCCAGCTGTCCACCAAACTGCACAGAAAGCAGGTAAGGAAAGAGGCCCAACCCTTCTTGTTCCCAGGGAGGAGACTCCATGTGGGGACCATAATTAAGGGTTTCTGATTACTATTCCTTCAAGTGCTCTTCAGAACTCTGCTGGCTAACTCAGGTAATTGGACACTCAGATCCTCTGTGTGTCTTTGAAACAAGAGAAAATAATGAGTTTAAGGAAATCCAGGTCAGAAGATTTGGGCAGATGCTAGGAGACCCATCTGCCTCCATCCTGAGTCCCCATGGGTATGGAAAGAAGAGAGTAAGGCCTTCAGTCAATCACTTTTGTTCTCATATCTAATTTTAACCTTTTTCTTTCTTAAAATTGGCGTACATATAGACCTTCTGTCTGGGGCCTGGAGTGTCCTCCACCAGTCCGGCTCCCTGTTTTCCTCTCTTCAATACTTACACCTCTTGCAGCAGCCTGGCCCAGGTCACCGCCATCTTTCATCTACCCTCCTAGTTTCTCTAGTTGTTAAATTACAAGCAGCTATTGATCCTTTTGAAAACAATTGTGTTAGATCCTATCCCAGCTCACAAATCTCCCAGACCAGACCGTTCTGCCAGCCTCAGAGAAAATGCAGGCTGTTTCCCATGGCTGTGGGTCCTGCCTGCTCTGGACATTCCCCGTCTTCCTGCCTCAACCCCTCTCCACTTCCCTGACTGAGGGTGCTCTGGTCATAAACCTTTCTGTTGCTTATAGCCACCAAGCACCCTGGTCCTGTCTCCGAGCCTTTGTGCTTTCTGGTTCCTCTCTCCTGAATGCATTCACAGGATATCTGAATGGCTCACTCTCTCTCTGTTGTGTTCTTATCCGAGTGTGCTTGCTGTCTTAACGCCTCTGTATCTCATACCATCCTTGCCCCCAACTCCATCTCCTCCTCTGCATACTTTGTATTAGATACCATGTATTAATTTGCCCCCCCCCCCAGTGTGAGAATATAAATCTCACAGGGCAGGAATGTAATTTCCTCTGTTTTGAACAGGTCCTGGCACATAGTGGATAGTGTATATTTATTGAAAGAAATAAAGGAAATGAAGGAAACAAAAAAAAATGTATTTTCAGTAGTGCCTCTAACTTACAGGAATCTGGGCTCCATTCTTCCAGCCCAAGAGGACAGTGGGAAATCATTCTAGCAATGAACACTTGCTTGTCCTCACCAGCTCCCCATGTCAGTGGGCCCCTGTGTGCTTGTTCCACATTCATTCAGGGCATCATAGGAATGCAGGTGGGTTTTCCTGTGGGTTGAGCCAAATTCCTGTATTTTCTGAACTAAAGGAGGCGGCTGGTATTGGATTATGGAGGGTGGGGGGGTGCTTTATTGACCACAGTCCTTAGGTTTTTATACACATGAATTAGGAGTTTTCATCCCCATCTTTTCAGGTCCAGAATTGGGAATCATAAGAGGCTACATATTCTCTCAGAGATTCACTGCTGATAGATGGCAGAGCAGGATACATAGTCAGGTTTACCTGCCTCTAATCCCATGTCTTCCTATGATTGCAGCCAGGTTGGGAGTCAGGCCCTGGAATCAGACCATGGTAGTATAGATCCAGTGGCCTCCACTTTTGACCATAAACTAGTTGCCTTATTCCATGAGTTCCAAAATACATGTTTATGCTCACTGATACATCTTAAAAGCAGGCCATAATGTGCAATCAATGTCCATTTCAAAATGGCAGCTGATCTGTGGCAGGGGTGACCTACTTACTTCCATTGGCCCAAGATCAAGGGATCTTGAGCTCCGTGAAACAGAGGCGATTCCTGGTAGCCTGTACTTCTTCATTCGTAAAGTGGGAATACCAGTGGTATTTTCCTGTTGTAACTGTGGAGGGATTAGAGGAGACAATGGCTGAATGGTGTTAGCACCCTGGCTTCCGCAGAGGTGGGACTGAAGCCCTGTGACCTGTGTGCTGCAGCTGTTGTTGTTACGGGCTCCACCCTGCTCTATCTTCAGAAGTCCCCCGGAAAACAACTCAGCACCGAATGCTGTCAGAGTGCACTCACGCAGAGGCACCGGGCCATCCATCTTACATACGGGCACGCATTTCCCCCTCATATGAAATGCTACAAAGGAACTAAAGGATCTTGTTTGCACTGACCACGCCCACATCCTCCAGTGCCAGTTCCTCCCCCTCTGGACCATCTGCCTCTTTTCCTGCTTCTTTTCTCTCTTGACTAAGAAAACAAAATATTAGCCACACAGAACACATTCGGCAAATATGACAGGAAGGGGGGGAAGCAATGCAGGAGTTACAGTGGACTCCTCAGCCTCATTTGTTGTTGGGGACCATCCCCCTATTACCCTCCACCCCCATCATACACACTTACTTCTGAGATGAGGATGAATCCCATTTGTGAGATGGTGAAGGTGGAGCGCTAGTCCTCAGGTTTTTGAGGTGTTTTTGTTTTTTTTTTTTAGTTTTTTGAGACAGGGTTTTTCTTTGTAGTTTTGGTGCCTGTCCTGGATCTCACTCTGTAGACCAGGCTGGACTCAAACTCACAGAGATCTGCCTAGTTCTGCCTCCTGAGTGCTGGGATTAAAGGCGTGTGCCACTACCGCTTGGCACATCTCGTTTTTTTTGTTTTTGTTTTTGTTTTTTTTTTAGATTTATTTATTTATTATGTATACAGAAGAGGGTGCCAGATCTCATTACAGATGGTTGTGAGCCACCATGTGGGTGCTGGGAATTGAACTCAGGACCTCTGGAAGAGCAGTCGGTGTTCTTAACCACTGAGCCATCTCTCCAGCCCCCTCGGTTTTTAAACTACCACCTGAGGATGTCCTTGGTCCATGACATCAGAATATTGCATCAGAAAATGGAAAAATATTCAAGCTAGGAAACTAAGTGCAGGACTGGAAAAAAATTAAGGGGCATTCAAAATGCAAGCTCAATTTTTTTTCATAGCCTATTTATTGAACATGCATTAATAGAAAAACATCAGAATTTGGTCTTGCCAAGGAGGAAACCCAAACACAAACCCAACAAGCCTGTGAAATGGAATAATCGGAAAACTCACCATTCCTTGTATTTGTCTCCTCAAGGAGTTCCTGCTCTCTTTTTCCTTCTAGCCATGAGGTAGGCAGATGCAGTTGGTAGGTAAGTGATGTTCTCTATTATTTTACAGATGAATAAGGAACAGAAAGCTGGCTTCTGAGCGCTGGGTCCTCCCCACATGCTCAGAGAGCTGCTTTTGATTAGTACCCTGGCAGGCCCTGCAGGCTTCTGGTCGGGCTCAGTGTTTACCTGGTCAGCTCTGCTCACTCTTCACCCTGCCTCTCTGTTTTAAAGGCAGCAGTTGAAATTTCAACATGGAAAGAAGGTTGTTCTTGGAGGGTGGGAAAGCAAGGACTTCAGAAAGTCCATGTTTCACCCACGGAAATTTGTAGGGTAACCTGTGTGTAATAGGCAGGCGCTGCACAAGGAACAGCGAAGGTGGACAAAAGCTTCCCCTTGGCTCCTGCCTTCGAGGGGTGTCATGTTTGGAAAAGGAATGGAGCATGTGAACAGCCAACTATCCTGGGAACCAAGGTAACCTTAGAGAGTATGCCAAGGCGGGAAGAGAAAAGGGTCACTAGTGCTTACACAGAGCATTATAGAAGGTGTCACTGAGGTAAGGTGAAGAGGCAGACATAGAAGGCTTCTGGAGGCTGAAGACATGGGTTACTGTAGAGGGAGGAATTGAAGGCCAACATTTATGTGGACGTGGAGGGGATCAAATGCCTTAAGAAGGGCTTTAAGGCTGGGCATGGTGGAGCACGCCTCTAATCTTAGTGCTTGGGAGGCAGAGGCAAGTGGGTCTCTGTGAGTTTGAGGCCAGCCTGATCTACAGAGTTCAAGGACAGCCAGGGTTGTTTCACAGAGGATCCCTGTCTCGAGAAACAACAAAAAACAAAAACAAAGATAAAGAAGAAGAAAGAAAGAAGGGCTATGGGTTCTCGTTAGAACGCCTTGTGTTTCTAGCAGTTGCTTCCGAAGGCTACATGTAAGGGCCAACAAGATGGCTCAGCAGTTAGAGTTGTTTGCCACCAAGACTGATGATCTAAGTTTGGTCCTGGAGACCCACATGGTGGACAGAAAGCACCAACTCCCCCAAGTTGTCCTCAGACGTGCACATGTATGCACCCATGCACACATACATATGCACACATACTAACACAAACATACTCGTATGTAAACAAAAAAAATGTAAAGGCCGTAAGTAGGATGGCTAAGATAAATGAATAGGGAGCCTACCAAAGGTTCCCGAGAAAACAGAGGGCCTGAAGCAGAGCAGGGTGGTGGGGTCAGGACAGAGACGGACACCCCTGCAAGACTTCATGACCACTGGATGGAGTGAAAGAGGGAGGAATTCAAAATGGAGCTGGAGTCCTTGCAGGTGCATTCTGGGAAAGGAAGTCCGAGGGAAGCTGCCTTGAAACCATGCAGGGCATGTCAGCTTACCTTTGGGGACGGTCAGACGTTTGGAGAAAATAACTAAAAATAACTTGGAGGACAATTTGTATTTCTGATAGCAGTCTAACATGTTTTGAGCTGTGTGAAAGCCCCGAGGTACTGAGGTAATTAGGAAAACTGCTAGGGTCACAACCGCTTGTCACGTGGAAATCAGTAAGCCACTATTCGTTCTCCGAGAGAAAGGGATGGAGCCACATTTTCTTTCCACCGCCTGATGATATTCTTGAACTGGACCCTTGGCCTTGAGGCCGAGATGCTGGAGCTCTCAGTTCCTGCTTAGAGTACACCTCTGCTTTTCTTCAGGATGGCCGGGTCACAGGATGCTTTCCGGGGTCGTAAACTTTAGGGAGCAGAATTGGGCACACCACAGATGGGAAAATGTGTGCACTGTAGTGTGAATGGTTGGGCTAGCTGCCTGCCTTCCCAAAGATAGCATCCTGTTCACTCAGCTTCTCTGGGGAGTTCATGCTTTAAATGATCTGATATAAGAGATACTTCAGATCCAGAGGAGCTAATCTATCATTCCGGAAGAGCCTTTCCTCTGTATTCAGTAGCTTTGGGGTAAGGGACCCTGGGCGTGGCCCTGCTCACAGCATGAGAACAGCCATGCCCTGCCTATGGCTGATTACTGAGGCGCTGTGCCTGAACATTTGTTGTGGAGTCATTAGAGCTCTGGCGGAAGGTATTTTTTACCTGTCTGCCTCCTAGTCTCACTATATTTTTTCTCTCTCTCCTTTAAAGAAGATTCACAGTTCACTGCTCAGTCCTGCTTTTCTCCCGTGAGCTATTCTGAGCTCTGAGCCATGCACACGGGTTGCTAAGTGACAAGCTGGCATGGAGGTTGTTCTGCACTCCAGCCCCTCTGTGTTGTGCTTTAAGTAATGGAGGCGTTCCTGTCAGAGTACCACGCCACTTCATCGTCTGATGTGCTGCTCGTGAAAGACTTCACAACCCACCCCAACTACTACAGGGGGATAACTGGAGTAGAGTCAGGCTGCTTGTCAACACCTCCTCACTACACTCCAGCAGGATCTCAGCTGATGGAGAGTGGTAGGACAGACAGACTGCAGAGCCTGCGACACCCAATCCCTGAGTGGTCATACTTGGTTCATGCATGTGGTGTGCAGGAGGGACACACTCTGCATGTATGCTGGGAGGCTGCACAGATTCCTCATTTACACACAGGGAAACTGAGGTCCTGCAAAATTAGGGTGCTGCTCACATATCTGGCTCATGGCTGGTCCTCTGGAATGAAAAGGCAGAGAGGAGAGATGTTGCCCTCTCAGGAGTCTAGTATCTTGGTGTTTGTTCCAGGCTGTTTTAGAGCCATTTGCTAGGTAACTGTGGATTTCCACATCCTGGTCTGGAAGCTGGCAGTTAGCCATAGACAACAAGCCAGAGCATGGTCTCCAGACTTGGGGGGCAAGTTATGAGGACTAGGGTTAAGAAAGGTCATGTCAAGGGGCTGGTACCACCTTCCTTTTAAAGAAGCTGCACAAGGCTGCTGAAATGGTTCAGGAGGTAAAGGCAATTGCCACCAAGCCTGATGACCTGAGTTCAATCCACCCACGTGGTGGAAGGAGAGAATCAGCTCCCACAAATTGTCTTCTGACCTCCATGTGTGCTGTGGTGTGCGTGTGCATGCGCCCACAGAATGAACAGGTAGAGGAGTAGATCTGTGGGGTGTGGCCTTGGCTCTGGACTACCCTTTTCTGGTTGCTCCCGTGTGTAGATGAAGGGCATACAGTTTACTGCCTGCTTCCCTGAGCTGGAGCAGTGCTCAAACGAGAGCCCACAGAGAGAAGCATTGGTGAGAACCTTTTAGTGTTGTATGCTTTAGAATATACCCATGACAGATGAGGGAACCGAAGCCCAGGCAGTTGATACACAGTGATGCTGGGATTCGAATCCAAGTCCAGCATAATCAATACCCCATACTATACCAGCATGGTGTGCGAGAAATGGTTTTAAAATGACTTTAAATGACCACAGATGCTATATATGAACTGTTTTTATTGCTAATAACAGTGCCTAACTTTTATAAATTGTGTTGCTGAGGTTTGGGATCCATACCTGGAACTGCATGGTGTTTACTTGACTTGGGTGTGATGAGTGTGGTGCTGGTCAGAAGACTTAGGAGGGCCTAGTTCTTGCTATGAAGAATGAGCATTTCTGGGCTGTGAATGTAGCTCAGCAGGAGAGCACTTGCCTGTGTTCACAAGGCCCTGGGTTAGATCATTAGCACCACAAGAGAAAAAAACGTGGGCATTTCTGAGGTGGGCCGAAATGTTTCTCTCAGCCACCTGCCTCTACTTGCACCCTCTGCTCACTCTGTCTTGCAGGCTTTCCTTCCTTCCTTCCTTCCTTCCTTCCTTCCTTCCTTCCTTCCTTCCTTCCTTCCTCCCTCCCTCCCTCCCTCCCTCCCTCCCTCCCTCCCTCCCTTCCTTCCTTCCTTCCTTCCTTCCTTCCTTTCTCTCTCTCTTGAGTTCCTTTTTTCTTTCTTTCTTTCTTTCTTTCTTTCTTTCTTTCTTTCTTTCTTTCTTTCTTTCTTTCTTTCCTTCCTTCCTTCCTTCCTTCCTTCCTTCCTTCCTTCCTTCCTTCCGTCCTCCCTTCCTTTTTCTTTTTTTGGTTTCTCTGTGTAGCTCTGGCTTTCCTGGAACTTGCTTTGTAGACCAGGCTGGCCTCAAACTCATGGAGATCCATCTAATTTGGCTCTTGAGTGCTGGGATAAAGGCATGTACCATCACGGCCCCGCCACTCTGGTTCTTTCTAAGGAGAAAGGGGAATCACATAAGTGAATATACATGAGAACGTACATAGTTCAGTGTACAGCCACGAACACTGCCAGGCCTTCAGGCTGCAGCTGTTGGCAGTTGGATCCTTCCTTTGTGTCTCCTCTTCCTTCCAGCCATTGGCTGCATCCCCCAGCAGCTTTCTGGGAGAGGGGGGCTGTCATTAAATGCAGCCATTTTCATCATGAGGAGATCAGCCCTTGGGTAACTAATGGGTCTTTTCCAGGAGCACACAGCTCGTATGTGGCCAGGTCCTCCAGTGGTCAGCACCTCATCAGGAATGCCCATCCACGTCCTTGCTCCCCATCATGCTTTTCCTGCTCTTCCCTGTGCCTCACCCTGACCATTTGGACCACATTGCTGTTCTTGGATCACATTACTAACACTACTTCCTTTCATAAGTGTGTGTGGGTGTACATGCGTGTGTGCATGTGTGTGTGTGTGTGTGACTCCTATCTCTGCTAGTGTTCTCTCCTGTCATTTAGGCCTCTGCTCCAGAGCCACCACAATGCCTTTCCTGACTTCCTCCCTCTCCAGCGTGAAGGCAGGGGGCTCCTTTCCACCCATGCTCTTTCTTTGCCGCACACTTCACCCCTGGCCATTACATTTGATATTTATTTCTTTAGTACCTGTCCCTCTGAAAAATGTGAACTACACAAGAGGGTCTGTTTTGCTCACTGCAGTGTCACTTTCCCAGAACAGATCCAGGTATGCCTGGCTCCTTCCTGCAACCCCTCCCCCAGATCAACAGTGTTGATCCTGACTTGATGAGTGGGATACCCTGTTAGGGTGTCAGGAGGACGGAGTAGTCTGGGTAATTGATTTCCTCTCTCTGAGCCTTAGTTTTCACACACACACACACACACACACACACACACACACAAACACGCATGCATGCACCCACGCTTACATACACATATATGCATGTCGAATGTCATATTGGGTGACATTTAATTTTTTCAGAATATGCTTCTGTCATCACCTGAAAATAATCACTGGATTTAGAACTTCCTGATTGTGGCTTCCGCCCAGCACCGCAGCTTGCAGGCTCACATCATAAGCTTGCATCCTGCAGACCCAGTGGTTCAGGGGTCCCCAGGCCCCTATCCCCTAGAGTGGAGGACACTCTGACATCAGGAGGGGAAAGCCATGCAGCAGAGTGTGGCCCTGTGGCTGCTGGGCACTCGGCTATGGCTGTCCTCTGGCTTTCCAACTGTGTGCTGCCCTTGTCCTTGAGTGTTCATAGCTGAAAGTGGTACTTTTTTTTTTCCTTTCACAATAGTGACTAGAGCTGCTACTCACCAGGTGTTTATGGGGAAACATAGTTGGTCAGCATTTGGGTGGATTCTGCAGCTGGCAGAGATCTCCCCCGGCTTTCTCCACTTTGAGCTTAATGATCAATAGATCAGACCTAATGCACTGCAGAACGTTCTGTGAAATCCTAGGTGGGAGAGGTAGCTGGGGAAAAGTCTAAGCCAAGGCCTCCCAGTGATTGCAATCTCCAGACCCCCAACCATATCCCTGGCTCTGATCTGCAGTAAAAGCTTTCAAGGTTAGCTGCAGGGGAGGAGCAGATTCCCAGACAAGGAGTGCTTGTGAATGCCTTAGGCTTCCTCCATTTGAGGGCCATGGGGTCAGGGACCTTCTGCATGTCTGGGATGACTCACCCTGACATCCCAGGCCCAGACACGCGCCTCCCTATTGCATAACTCCTAGAACACCCTTCACTGTATAGCATGGGCTATGCAGCAACTGGGAAGAGAGCCCGAGAACTCAAGAGCCCACAGACACACAAGTGCCACCTTGGACACCCTCTAGGACACAACGGGATGTTCAACTAACCCACTGTGCCAATGTGGGGCATCCTCCAGGATGCGATGGACTATTCAGCTAACCCACTATGGTGTCTCAACAGAGTGTCTTATTGTGAATTCTGAGACCTTTTAGGCAGGCTGACTCTGCCCTAGTTCCTCCAAAGCCCAAGACCTTGATGTCTTGTTCCTGGGGTAGAGAGGACAGTTGCAAAAGATTCACTGCTGTTCTTGAACAAAAAGAGCAGGTTAGTGTCACCTGCTGATGTGGCCCACAGCCTGGCCTGGGTAGAGCTAGCCAGCCCCACAGGCTAGCATGGATGGTTCCCCCGTGCCCATCATATGGGCCTCACAGCCTTAGCACACTCATAGCAGGGACGGGCTAGCCAGTCAGGTCCCAGCTGGAGTTAGCCAGAAGGGTTGTACCAACTCCAGAAGAAAGAATGCCTTGTGCCCTTCTGCCACACAGTGACCTTGCCCGTGCTTTCCAGGGGGCATAGACCCATGGGAAGAAGAGCAAGCCTGGCTCAGAGACAGCTTGTTCCCTTAATAAAGTAATTACAGAGCTGGCTAATTTACATCCCTAGAAAGATGCAGGGCAACGGTAGGCTGGGGGGTGTGGATAAGTGTGTGTTTAATTTTAAATCCTCCAGCCTCTCCTTAATGAGGAGGTGCCTTGAAATACAGCAGAACGCTGGGATTCTTCAAAGCGCTCCTTTTCTCGGTGCTTCCTTTCTTCAAGGGAAAGTGTAAAAGACAAATGAGGGGAGGCAGCAGCAGGGGAGGGTTGGCCTCCCCCGTCATGTTGTGCCGACATTATCTGCCATAAAGCTGTCGCTGAAGGATGGAGAACCAGCTCTTGGCTGCAGTGGCCCTCAGATAATGTCAGTGCTGAGCAATGACCCAGGCTGTGTTGGCACCAAGCAAGCATTTCTAGGGCTCTGGTGCCAGAATCCATAGCTGAGCCCGGGCAGCTTTCCTGCCAGGGAAATGAAAGGGACTTAGTAGCTACTGTCCAGGAGCCCCATCAGGAGACCCAGGGAGCTTTCTGAATCATAGGTGGGCTCTCAGTTCTACCGAACTCCTGGTGGCTCTTTGGCCCATGGGTTATGTTTTGAACAGGAAGAATTTGGAGAAGCCAGACGCTGGCTTCCTGTGTGTGTTAGCTACTTTCTCATGGCTGTAGCCAAAGACCTGACAAGAAGCAGCTTGAGAGAAGCAGGACTTTGTCTTAGGGTTCCTGTTGCTGTGAAGAGACACCGTGGCCAATGCAACTCTTTAAAAGGAAAAACATTTAATTGGGGTGGCTTACACTTTCAGAGGTTTAGTCCATTATCATCATGGCGTGACATGGTGTTGTGCGGGCAGACATGGTGCTGGAGAAGGAGCTGAGAGTCCTACGTCTCGACCCACAGACAACAGGAAGTGAGTCCCTGGGTGTGGCCTGAACATATATGAGACCTCAAAGCCTGCCTCTGCTGTGACACACTTCCTCCAACAAGGCCATACTAACTCCAACAATACCACACCTCCTAAATAGTGCCCCTCCCTATGATCTTATGGGGGCCAATTACATTCAAACTTCCACAGTCTTCTTTTGCCTCATAGATCAAGGAAACAGCTTCCATCGTGGGTGCAGCTAGGGGCATTGGTACAAGGAGCACGAGACTGCTTGCTCAAATCTATCCCCACAGGCTAGGAAGCCCAGAAGGGATGCTGACTTTTTTTTCTACCCTTTTCACTCCATCCGGGACCTCAGCCCGTGGGATGGTAGGCACACATTCAGGGTAGATATTACCCCCTCCCTTCCTCCTCTCTGGAAACGCCCTCTTTCAACACTCAAAGGTGTACTTCACGAAGCTGTTCCTTAATTCAACAAGTTGACCGTTGAAATCAACTACCATTCCAGCGTCCCAATGCAGATGGGGTTTTGGCTAAGTAGAATACAGCAGGGGTAGGTGTGAGCCACAACCACGCTACCTCAGAAGGGGAAGGGTATGGGTATCCCCAGAGGTCTAGGCTATGCATTATAAAAGGTGGATGACATGGCAGATAGCCTGTGTTTGTGTTTCGCATATGGTTTTACTGGTTCTGCCCCATTAGGGTTTCCAGCACCTTCTAGTGGTACCCAGGTAACACCTATAGGAAAACAATGTATGTTTACTTTCCACTCCCCAGTGAGCACCTTGGTGGGGACAGAGGTGAACTTAACACTTGGGAATCTGGAGCCAATATGGGCTCTGTACCGGGGACTTGATTTTGGTTCTGTGCGTCTACTCAGGGCTCCTTATTTCTGGCATTGCCAGCCAATCCTCTGCTGCTTATCTGCTTTCACAGGCCTTTGGATGAGAGAGAGCTGACAGAAGCCGAACCCCACCTTCTCTGCGTGCTGGGGAACAGGGCTACACAGCCCCAGTGGCACCCATGCCGAAGAACAGCAAGGTGACCCAGCGTGAACACAGCAATGAGCATGTCACCGAGTCCGTGGCTGATTTGCTGGCCCTCGAGGAGCCTGTGGACTATAAGCAGAGTGTACTGAATGTGGCGGGAGAGACAGGTGGCAGGCAGAAGGCGGCGGAGGAGGAGCTGGACGCGGAGGACCGGCCAGCCTGGAATAGTAAGCTGCAGTACATCCTGGCCCAGATCGGCTTTTCTGTGGGCCTGGGCAACATCTGGAGGTTCCCCTACCTGTGCCAGAAAAATGGAGGAGGTAAGAGGTAACCATGGTTGATCGAGGGTACCTGGAAAATGGGTTGGGCTGGGAGAGAAAGGACCATGCCTTTGCTGTGGCAGAACTGGAGTCCTTGGAGACAGGAGCGCAGAATTCCAGAACAAGACTCAGAGTCACACAGTGGTGCCGGGCGGTGGTGGCGCACATCTTTAATCCTAGCACTCGGGAGGCAGAGCCAGGCAGATCTCTGTGAGTTTAAGGCCAGCCTGGTCTACAGAGCGAGATCCAAGACAGGGACCAAAACTACATGGAGAAACGCTGTCTGGGAAAAAAAAAAAAAAAGAGTTACACAGTGGCTCGTAGGTATAAAAAGTCTGGAGGTCATGTTAGGAGTGGGGGTTCTGGCTGCAGGCTGCCACAGTTCAGATCCCACCCTGGCCATAGCCAGTCAGGCCTGGGACCTAGTACAAGCTGCTGGACTTCTGTGCCTGTCACTGCTTACTCTGCAAATTGAATGTAAGAGCACTTCCTGCCTACTCTTGAGAGTTGGAAGGATTCCGTGAATTTTATACACTACCTTGGTAAAGAACAACTGTTGGCTGTGACTATCGAACACTTAGGAGATGCAAAGCACGGTTTTAAGCTCTTAAATGGATGTTGGGCTCAACTGCTTGTAACTCCTCCCATTTGAGCATCTTGGAACAACAAAAGCACTGGTTTCACATGGTTCACCCGTGGGTTCCTCCCAGTAACCCTGTTTAAGGAGAAGGTCGTTGTCTTTACTTTAGAGACTATAAAACTGAGGCACAGATGAGTTGGGTAATTTTTCCAGGTCATGTGACATGAAGGTTTAATGCTAATGGTGGGATTCCACCTGGTGGGCATGGCCTGTGCACTTTATACAACATGGGCTGGCTGCCTGTAGTGGATCCTCACGCTGCACCTGGATGCAAATTCCTCTTGAGCATATGGCCTGCTATAAAATTGTCCTCAGTGCTGACGAAGCACCCAGAGCACGTAGATCTCCCTAGGTACTGTCTCTCCTGAGTGTGGAAGTTTACCGGAACTTTCTAGAGGCAGACTGGCTTGAAATGATGGGAAAATTACAGAAAATAAAGAAAACCGTGGTAGGCTTATATTTTAGTTTCCTTTCTATGGGTGATAAAATACTCTGACTAAAAGCAGAGGGAAGGGTTTATTTGGCTTACACTTCCAGCTCACAGCCCATCATTGAGGGAAATCAGGGCAGGAGATCAAGCAAGAACTTCTCAAGAAATCCTGGATAAACACTGCTTGCTGGCTTGCTTACAGTATACTGCTTAGCTAGCTTTCTCCTGTAGCCCAGACCACTTCCCCAGAGAATGGAGCTGCCTGTAGTGGGCTGGGCTCTCCAAGATCAATTACTTATCAAGGAAATCCCCAGAAGACATGCCCATCGGCCGGTCTGATCCGGTCCCTATACCAAGTTCCCCTTCTCACATGACTATAGTCCCGCTGATGGTCAGTGTTAACAAGGAACGCTAGAAGCTGCATTTCCAAGCCCACACTTGTGTTCCTGAGAAATCTGTACACCATGGAACTTCATAGCTCCTGAACCACCACCCCCCCCCCCCCCGGGACCACCCGACTCCAGCCTTTTGGACGGCTACAGCTTTTTAGGCATTTTGACTTAGCTCCTTCCTGCCTTCTCCAAGGGATTCCTAATATTGTAGCCTCTCCCAAAATTTCTGCTCCATTCAGAGAGGGACACCCCACCTTTGGATCGGTTACTTTTTCCATTACTGGAACAAAATAGCTAACAGAAGAAACTTGAGAGAGGACGGACTTAGTTTGGTTCAGGGTTTCAGGGCAGCTCAGTCTGTCCGGGTGGCAATGTGAATGAGTGTCTCCTGTCAGAGAAAGCCTGTTGGGGAGCTCACCCTGAGGCAGAGCAGCAGGAAGCAGAGAGAAATACAGAGTCAGGGACAGGCTGTAACTCTCCAAGGTCCACCCAGGGACTCACTCTGCCAGCCAGACCTCCTCAAGGCTGCACAGCAGCATTCTTCCTTAGTCTTCCTGTTCAAAGTAACTCATTCCTTTTTCACAGCACCCTTTGGAGAGTGCAGGAGTATGAAGTGAATATTTATTTTGTAAATAAAAAATGGGTGCATATCAGTGGTTTCATATGGTTTTGTCTAATATTTTCTTTCTGTCAACATAGACGACGACGAAATAACAGCAAAGAGAGATCAAGTAATTTGTCCAAAGGTGCAGAGTAGGTGGCGGAGCCCGGGTTCCAGTCTTGATGATCTGACCCATGAGTCTGGTCTCAGCTCCTTTTCAGTCTGTATCTCAATTAAATGGGGCCAAAAATGGACTCTTAAGCCCCAGAAATAAATGGGCTGTGCCAAAAGCAAGGTATGGTGTATAGACAGGGATCTGGGGAACTGCAGAGAGCCAGGCTCTGCTCACTTGTGGTTGCCTTCTGCTAACTGTCCTGATGCCCTGAGTGATGCTCCCCGCTATTTAGTCCTAAGACTCCTGAGAGGCACTGAGGCATCAGAAGAAATCCAAGTTGTGTTTTCCAAGGTGGAAGAGGGTGCTGCATGATTTCAATGATTGACTCACAAAAGTGCCTTTGATTAATCATGAATTCAGCTCATCTAAGTGTGCTGGCCTTGAGCCCTCTGGCCAGACTAAACTTCATGTGGTCATGACCTGCAGTCATGACTAAGACAGAAGGAACCTGGGCCATGGGAGGCCAATCCACAGTCTTTTGGCCACAGATCACTTTTAGAGGATCTCCCCAGGTTTGGAGAAGAGGAGAGAAACATTTAAAGGAGATACCAATGTTTTCTGACACCCCGACACTCATCTCCCTGTACATCTTGTCCTTCCCGAGAACACTGAGGTAAAATTAAGAAAAACAGCGAGGCTCCTCCTTGTTGTCTTCCTGCAATGGATTGTTTCTGTTGCTTCTGTTTCTCTCCACCAAAGACCAAGACTGACTGGGGGGGAGGGGGGGGTTCGTGCCTATGGTTCTTTAGGATCTCCCTTTTCTGAGCACTTGATGGGGCTGCTTGTGAGGGACAGGATGAATGAGTGGATAACTGCACGTGCCTCCGTTCATGCGTGCGTGCATGTGTGTGCACGTGCGTGCATGTGCGTGTGTGTTTTAAGATGCAGCTGCTCTGTGAGGCTCCGTGGGAAGCTTCTCTTGGAAGGCTCTCCCCTGTGAGTTCTCTCAGCAGATGTGGGCTCAGGTGGCCCCCTGTGGTGTGACCAATCCAGGATGTGTGCATACACATGCCTGCTGACTTTGTCTAAAGGAACCTGAGGGAGCATGCCTCCCACGAGGTCTCCCAGGATGGCATTGGGGCCTTCTGTTTCTCCTGCATCCCCCAAAGCCTGAGTCTGCCATAGAGGAGACCCATGGAAAACAGCTTCTGTTGCTGACGGATAGGTGTCCAGTAGTTGCCTGACCTCCAGTGTTCATTGGCAGATTAGGCATGTGCCTGAGAAGGGTGAGTGACAAGGGACAGAGCAGTGTAGCTGAGGCTTTGGGGGACTCCTCTCTTGAGAGGGTTTCCCTGAAGGTGCTAGGTAACCCAGGAGACAGGAGCCAGCAAGACAGTTTGACAGGCAGGGCCTGGCCGATAGTGTTGCTAACAGGGCTATGTTCTTGGCACAACTCTTGGTGGGGTGCACTCATCCATGTCCAGCCGTGGCTCTAATTCTCTTGCTAAATGCCCTGTCACTTGGAATTGAGATCCTGTCTGTAGCTAGGTTGAAGACAGCAAGATTAATTTGTTATCTGTAATCTTTAGCAGATCATTCCATCCTTTATGATTCCCTTATCACGCTTTCCTGAACAACTAATTTCTCTTCCATTCCTCCCAATTAGCTGCAGATTAATGGTGAAGCTGATCAGACCCTCTCTCTCCCTGGAGAGTTTCCAAGCTCAGCTCCTCTAGAGTTGCTCAGTCTGCTGCGTCAGCATCTGTCTCAGATGCCAGCAGGCTGGACCACAGAGTGGGAAGGTGGGTGGGAGTGAGCCCTTGGGAACGAGTGAGCAGGACCTGGGACATCTGGGAGGGTGGTGGACAGGTGTCCACAGAGCACTATGTGAGGCCAGCGTCTGTGACTTGACATGTGGCTCCCCGAGAGGCAGGGAGATATCTGCTTCTGAGCCCAGCCTTGAGAGCAGAAGGCACTGGCATCCATATGCTCCCTCATTTCACATCTCAAGTCAGAGGATCAAGGAGAGGAGAGGTCTGAATGGGCCAGTGTTGGAGAGATCACAGCCACGGGCCACACCGTTTGCAGAGAAGCTCCAGATGGCCTAAGATGTGGCTGAGTCTGTTGGACGTGGCTGCCACCCCTTCCCGTACATGGTTGCCACTGCCCACACACTATAGCTGAGACTGCAGGGCATGGCTGCCACCCCTTTCCTCACACTGCCACTCGGATCCAGACCTTCTCTAATGGCCTTTCTCTTCTCCATGCAGGTGCCTACCTGGTGCCCTACCTGGTGCTGCTGATCATTATTGGCATCCCCCTCTTCTTTCTGGAGCTGGCTGTGGGCCAGAGGATCCGCCGTGGCAGCATCGGCGTGTGGCACTACGTGTGCCCCCGCCTGGGGGGCATCGGCTTTTCCAGCTGTATTGTGAGTTCAGAGCTGGGGGCTGGCACTGTGTGGGAGGCAGAAGGGCCACTTTTGGATCGTGTGGAGGAGGTCACCAGGTTTACAGGCCAGAGTCCTGGGCCAATGCAAGGGGAGCAAGAAGGAACATCAAGAGAATAACTTACAGCTGGTGTTTCAGGGCCATTGTCACCATATTTCCTAAGCTGAAAGTTGACACTGCCAGAAACCATATGTGACATTCATAAACGATGAAAAAAAAATGGGCCATGTTCACAAGGATATCTCAGTCCTTATTAGCTGGGGACAGATGGACTATCCCAGGTCCCCACCACTCCTCACCAGCTCAGCTCCTCACAAATTCCTTTCCCTTTCCTTGGGAAATGAGTTTCAAATATATGTGGCTTAGGACTCCTTGCTAGAGTGCCATGCAAATGAACAGTTGAAATATTCAGACGGGAGCCTAAGGGTCAACCCAGGAGCCATGAGGGCTTGGGAGACTTCCTGGGACTTAGGTGGGGACTTCTAGGCTCATCTGTGTGGCTGTAGGTGAAATCTTGCTGAGAGCTACAAATGGCTGAGGAAATTGAGCATCCCTTAAAGGTGAAGCCTGCAGGGGCCCACTCTCATACTTGAGATAAAATCTGGAATTCACTTCTGGAAGGGACTGAGGAGCCTAGCAAACATGGTAGGAAGGTTATCCTAAGTCTGTTCCATCCTGTTGTCAAATGAGGCATCACCTTTGCTCAGCTTACTCTGGTCAGCTACAGTGTAACTGCCAGGCTGGCCCTGTGCGCACATGGGGGAGCAGGGGAACCCTCTACTTGGACCGAAAACACCTTGGACCGAAAACACCAACCACAGTTAAAGAAATGGATGCCCCTCCGTGTGTTTATCCCAGTGCAAACCCCTCCCTCGTTCTCTCTGTGTTTGTAGACACGTGCTCCTTCCTTCACACAGTTGCTCACGTGAAAGGGAAGAAACCAGGGGCCCTCTGCATTCACACTAGTGAGCATTCTCAATTGTCTGGGACAGCCAGGCCTCTGGAAGGGACCTCTGAGCATCAGGGGCAGATGCAGCCGAACCCTGTCTGTTAAACATTGCTAGACCCTCCTGTTTTAATAAAACACTGCCAAGCTTAGTTGCCGTGTCTCTAGGGGTGGGCTGCTCACATTTCCAGAGAAAGAGCAGCACCCGAGAGAAGAGCAGAGGTGGGAAAACCAGTGATCCGTACAATCTCAAAAGGCACCACCATCTGGGCCTGTAAGGACCAGTGCTGTGGTGCGTCTCCACGGTCCTGGAGGGCATCTCTAATTAGAATCCTGAGTCATCAGGAAATGATGGGGGAAGGGCTTCAAATGTCTTACAGGAATTTTAAACTGGAAAGGATTAACATTTTAAGAGTTTATTGCTTAAAGGAGAAAATTTTAATATCCCAGGAATTCCTTTGTGGACTGCCTGAGTACCAGATGAATGGAGAAGGACTGGGATCAACCTCCGCCCCCACTCCATCTCACCCCCCTCCCCCATTCCATCTCACCCCATCCCCCCACCCCATCCCCACATCCTCCATCATGGCTGGTTTTGAGCTGCTGGGCCTTGGATGGAGTGCAGGGGGCAGGGGGTGGCTTCACCTGCAGCCTCTGTGACCTTAGCCTGACCCTTGTCCTCAGGTCTGCCTCTTCGTCGGGCTGTACTACAATGTGATCATTGGGTGGAGTGTCTTCTACTTCTTCAAGTCTTTCCAGTACCCCCTGCCCTGGAGCGAATGTCCTGTCATTAGGAATGGGACTACAGCAGGCAAGTGTGGGACCCCTGAGGAACCCCAACTGTGGTCTCCGGCTAGCCCTATCCCGGGAAGGAGTCTAAACTGTTTAGTGCTAAGATTTGGGGTTTCATTAGTTCATTGAGTCGCTTTGGAGAAATCACTTTACATCTTGATCCTTATTTTTTTTTTTTAATCCTTCTAAGGAAATGACCTATTGATCTCCTGCTGGCCTGGCACACACAGGTCTCAGGGATTGAATTTTTTTTTTTTTTTTTAGTTATTATGAACTACTGTGTTACTCCAATAGCGTATGTCTAAGAATAATTTTAATTTGTGCGCAGCAGACCGTCCCAATCCACAGATAGGAAAGCAGATCCTGAAGCCATTTTCCCATTCTCATTCTGTCCGTTTAACCAGTGATCTGACATCTGAGTTTCCAGCCTGTCTCAGGGCCTCCCCCAAGAACCTTTAGACGAGTTTGGCACTTCTTTCTTTTTGTGAATTAATGAGCAGACGATGGGCTAGGTGGGAATTCAGCCACGTGACTGTGGCCCAAAGCCTCACAGGTCCCGTCAGAGACTCAGGATTCCTCAGGGATCGGCCAGATCGTGGCACAGCCCACCCTCAGCTACCCACTCGCCCACTGCCGCCTGGGCAGGGTCCCACACAGGAGATGGCCCGTAGGGCTGGAAGCTGAGGCCCTGTGGCCTTTGCTGTGCTTTCAGTGGTGGAACCTGAGTGTGAGAAGAGCTCAGCCACTACCTACTTCTGGTACCGAGAGGCCTTGGACATCTCCAACTCCATCTCAGAGAGTGGAGGCCTCAACTGGAAGATGACACTCTGCCTCCTCGTGGCCTGGAGCATCGTGGGCATGGCAGTAGTCAAGGGCATCCAGTCCTCTGGAAAGGTGAGCTGGGAAAAGGCAGCAGGGACCCAGACAGCAGGAGCTTGGGTCCCAGCCCACCAAGGAAGACTACTTGAGTGACAGCATTGGCCTCCTGGGAGGGGGCGGGGCACTGTCACCACAGACAGTTCAAGGGTGAGCTTGCTGGAGAGTCATTACTGGGACCCCTGTGTGCCTTGGTGCTCCCAGCTCAGGCCTGTTCCGAAAACATGAAGGAGCTAGAGGTGTTGGCCTTGGGGCGCCACCTGTCTAGGTGGTGCCCCCTTAAGTTCTCGAGGAAAAGCCCTTGCATCGGGTAGTCTAAGAAGTTTTTGGTGAAACTCTGCCCTGTGCCGTCTGCAGATGAAGGGCTGTTAGAGCATCTGAGAACTTTGAGGCCCCCAAACAGTCCAGTCAACGACGGTCATCACAGCTGAGCCCTATCCTCCTTTCCCAGCAGTTCAATCTTTATTATTTATGACCCAGTAGAATTCTTGGACCGCCAGGGATAGAAAGGATGGCAGACATCCGAGAGCCCCCACTCATTTTACAGACAAGGAAACTGAGGTCTCTATAGGGGAAAGTGCCTCATCTAAGGTCCTATGGCTAGTCTGTCTGGGCTGGAACTGGAGCCCCGGCTGGTCGGCCGAGGCTCTTGGTTCTTTGTCAGATGGATGAGTAAGGAAGCTGAGTTGTAGAAACACCAGTGGCATCATCTCAGCCTCCAACCTCCTCCCTCTCCGGAAGCCAGAATAGCAGCTGACACTTCATGGCATTTGTCAGAACTGTCACTTTTGCACGTCCTTGGCTCTCACCAACGTGATAAGTTAGGAATATTACAGCCCTTTAGAGATGGGGAGATGGACGCATACTAAGTGGGTGGCCTGAGGCCTCAGGATCCGTTGATGGTAAGCTGAAAGGTCAGTACTCATGCAGGTAGTTCAGGAAGCATCCTCTCAGCCTTTCTGCTGCCCTGTCCTTCGCACCCCAGGATTCGTTTCACTGCAGCCGAGGTCCCATGATCCAATTCTTTGAGTATGGCTCTGTACCAGGCAAGTAGCACGTAGTTCAGGTTCCGGATCCCTAGGGGCTAGGCCCTCTTCTGGTGGGTTCTGTTGGGGAACAGTGTCAAGACCTCCTAGATGCCTTCTGCTATAGGACCTCGAAGGACAGGGGAGATCCTGGAATGGTCTACCGGGGACATGAGACGGGACGATGAGGAGGATGAGCACCATGTTTTTTCACCCCACAACAGCTGTTACAAGTGTGGACCGCTAGTTCAGTCCCGCCAGCCCTTGAAAGGCAGACCAGCTCCAGACACAGCCATGCTGACTCCAGCTTGTTCTGCTCCTGCCTGGGCCAGATGGATAGTGGGTTTGGCTCGGTGCCTGGGGTCTCCAGGCTCCAAGTGCTGCTGGCTGATATCAGAGGAGGATCATGGGCCCCAGCTGTGAGCCAGGAAGGGGGGTGCTGCCAGCTGCAGGAGGGGCTCTGCCTGACAGGGGCCTCTGTCTTCTCTGCAGGTCATGTATTTCAGCTCCCTCTTCCCCTACGTGGTGTTGGCCTGCTTCCTGGTTCGGGGGCTGCTGCTGCGAGGGGCGGTAGATGGCATCCTGCACATGTTCACTCCTAAGGTCTGTGGTTTCCACATGGGCGGGGCGTGGGGGGGGGAGCCCTGGCAGATCCACCGGGCCTGGTCGGCTTCATGCGCGTTTACACCCAAACCCAACTGTGTGTCAGGGGTTTTGCTCGCCTCTGTAGGAAGGCACAAGAAAGGGGCAGAGGCTCTGCCCTCATGTTTCAAGGAGAGGGACACTGCTTCCATCTGAGTAGAATCAAAGGCTCCGAAGAGAGGCGGCATCTGAAATGAGCCTTGCAGGGCAGAAAGGGCTTCGGTGAGTACCAGGATGATTTATTAATCCAAGGAAACCACGTGAGCAGGGACGTGGAAAAGCACCGCGCGTGCCTGCAGCAACGGCAGAGGCATATTCCGTTTCAATGTGAGGAGGGAGCTTTACTCGCTCATTTTTGAGAGGGAGCTTCATTCCGTGCATCTGTGATAACAGGAGCCAAGAGGATGGACCCCCCTCAGGAATTTCAGTTCGTGCCCAAGTCAGGAGAGCAAGGAGCCCATTCAGCCACTCTCCTAATCCGATGACTAGCTTGTGAAGGTGCTGTGAGGGATCTCTGTTCATAGAGGATGCCGCTGAGAAACAGGTGCCCTGCATATGCACACTAGCCTTCGGGAAGGTGGTCTGTCCCCATCTCATGGCCGTGACCATTTAGACCACTGGGCACAGCTATGTGAGTCAGGCCACAGGGGAATAATAATTTCAAATTGCCCTAAACAATGTGCATCAGCGCCTCCGGCTGGTGGAGCTAAGAATTTCACCTCCAAATTCCCCTGATAAGTAGTAGCCAAAAGGAGCTTCCTAAGACTCTAGCCCATGGGCTCCAGGTCAGACTGGGCCAGAACAGCTTGAAACCTCAGGGCTCAATAGTGCCACCATACATATGCATACAAATGCACACACACACTCCCATACACAGGTAGTTCACACGGGGTGATAAAGAAAACCCCAGATTATTGTTGTTTTATTTTTGCTCTTTTGGGGGCCCCACCATCCAGCTCCCAAATAAATCACACAGAGAGGCTTATTCTTACTTATAAGTGCCCGGCCTTAGCTTGGCCTATTTCTTGCCAGCTTTTCTTAACTAAATTATCCCGTCTACCTTTTGCCTCTGGGCTTTTCCCATTCTCTTACTTCTGTAAATCTTACTCTTACTTTGTGGTGGGCATTCTGTGTAACTGGGTGGCTGGTCCCTGATGTCCTCTACCTTCTCTGGCTCCTAGCTCTAGCTCCTTCCAGTTTTCTCCTTCTATATATACTCTCTGCCTGCCAGCCTGGTCTATGTCTCTCTCCTGCCTTACTATTGGCCATTCAGCTCTTTATTAGACCATCAGGTGTTTTAGACAGGCACAGTAACACAGCTTCACAGAGTTAAACAAATGCAACATAAACAAAAGTAACACACCTTTTCTACAACACCAGATTCCATGGAGTTTGAAGTCCCCAGATCTCTGACTCTCCTGCCCTGATATTGTGAGTAGGTTCCTGGTGTGTGGAGGATGGCCATGGTTAGGACCTATACTACCCATAACTGCACAAACTGGCCTTAGGCCTCCTTGGACTGAACAACCAAGATTTCTACAGACATGCTTACAAAGACTCGCCTTCTAAAGCATGAAGTATGTCTCCTAAAGCAAACCATAGGGCTGTTAACATGTGATATCTGACAGAGAACCAGTCTGCTTCCTCTGGGGTAAGTGATCATGAGAAGGCCATCAGCCTCTATGAACTACTTCAACAGTTACCCTAGTCACACAATCTTAGATGTCTACTTGAGTCTTTGAGCTAGACTTCACTGATCTATATGAGGATATTAGATGCTCTGACGATGCACATGAACATGGAGATTCACAAATGTCTCCAGATAGGCTGCTGATGGACTTGAGAGTCATTGGTATGAAGATCCTAAAGTTAATGGCAGAGACTCGCTGGATTTGGCCACCAGCCCCAGCACACACAGAACTTCAATTCACCTCACTGGATTCAGACACCCATTACAATGTCTCTTTAATTCTGAAATATCTCAAGCTTATAATTATATCTCTAGTAGTGTAATAGGCATTTTAAAGAAGTAAAACATTACAGATGCCAATCAAGTGTCTTTGTAATGCTCTCTGTTGTCACATTCCTTTCTCAAAGGCAGCCACTGGCAGTCTGCTCTTACTGCTATAACAAAATACCTTAGACTAAATAATTTATAAGCAAAAGAAATTTATTGCTCATAGTTCTAGAACTGGGAAGGCCAAGGTGAAGGCACCAGAAGATTCCATTGTGAAAGGGCAAAGGAACCAGCTTGAGCCTCTATTGTAAAGGCCCTGATCCCATTCACAAGAGTGGTTTCCTCACAGTTTAATCACTTCCAGGGAACCGCTCCTGAATATTGGTTTCCAATATGCAAATTGGGGGTTACAGAAACTGTTGTCCTGAATTTGGGATTCATCTTGCTAATGCACTCTTTGAGATGTTAAACATAGACATATTTCTATAAACAGTGAAGGGTAGCAGGTAAGGGAGGCAGAGGAGAAGAAAGAGGCACACATATCCAGTCCCCCCAGGCAGAGTGGGGGAAATGTTTGAATAAAGGTGAGATACGCAGATGATGAAGATGGCCAATGACCAATCATCAGTCAACAGAAGTGTCATTGGTGACCTTCGTAAGAGATGTTTTGGTAGAATATGGGGACAAACTCTTATAGTAATGAACTAAAAGGAAATGCAAGGTAATGCATTAGAAACAAGTAAGAGGAGCATTTATATCCAGTAGTTTCACTATAAAAGGAAACAAAAACAAAAGGAGAAATGGAATAGTACATGGAGAAGATCCTTGTGTCAAGTATATTATTGCAGAATTTATATAATGATGAAAATAATTCGTCGAACACTGACAGGCCAGAATTGAAAATGATGCAAGAGCTTCGAAAAAGTCTGGCATCTCCATATGATGCAACAATTCTACTCTTAGACTTGTATCCGAGAAAACTCCGAATGTGTATTCACACAAAGTTTGAACATGAATGTTCAAAGCAGCATGGCTTATAATAGCCCCGAAGTAGAAACAACCAAAATGTCAATCAGCTGAGGAACGGACAAACAAAAGGTGGCAGGTGCATCAAATGAAGTAGTGCCCAGCCACAGAAAGGCATGATGCACCAGAGCTGTGATAATGGCACAGTATAGTGTGGGCCACGCCAGCATGAGGACCTGAATTTGATCCCTGAAACCTACGTAAAAGAGACAGGCATGGTGGCATGTCCCTGTAACCTAGCTCTGTGGATGCGGACAGGATCCCTGGGACCGGGTTCTATTTAAGCTCTATGCTAGCCGTCAGTGTTCAATGAATTGGTAATCAATCCAGTGAGATAGCCTGTCTCAAAATAAATAAATAAATGGTGGAGAGCAACTGAGGAAGAGACTCAGGGCTGACCTCTGACCTCCGCTAGTGGACACACAGAAATAGACAACCCTCCCCCTATGAATATATTTAGGCGGCACACAAGAATAAAGTACTGATACATGCTACAATAGGGAAGGAAGCATTGCCGCACACTGGAAAACAGTAAGCAAATCGAAAGAAGCCAGACACAAGAGGCCACCGAGCGTGCAATTCCAAGCACATGAAATGTCCAGAATATACAAATCCACGGAGATATTACACTCGTAGTCACCTAGGGCGGGACGTGACTACTAGTTAATAGAAACGTGCTTCTTTTAAGGACAAGGAAGAGGCTCTGAATTGATAGTGATACTGACTGTTCAACATTTATGTGCTAAAAATTGTTGACCTGTACACTTTAGAAAGATCCAGATGGCATCAGAGAGAGGCCCCGGGTCCTTGAGGGAAGAGTTGGCGTTAGCTGGATCCACACCCACCCACAAGGGAGAGGGCAGCCCCTGGCATGGCGCTGGCAGGAAGAAGCTGTAGGGAGGGTTCTCATGGTGATAGTGGCATTTCTCAGTGAGGTAGGAAACCAACTGGTCAGCTAGGAATAAGAATGAAGGAGGAGCACTGAGGGCTAAGGAGGTGTGAGTGTCAGGTCGCTGTCCACTTGGGAACAGTGGACAGGCATGGCCCTAAAAGCCATCTGGTAGATGGGGCTCTGGAGTGGGCGGGACCTCAGTAGCACGGGCCTCCCCTAGCTCTCAGCAATCTGAGATGCAGCTTTTTGCAAATGAACATTCTGGGAGCACATTGCTTCCCAGGTCAGTGAGGTGTTATACTCCTCTCGTATATCAACTATCGACACCTTCTAATGCCCCTCAGGGCAAGTGTTCTTATTACTGCTGTTTTCCAAAGGAGGCGAATTAACGATGGAGTGAGGCTGTGAGGGGAAAGAGCAGAGCAGCTCGCTAGGTACTCTGGGACTCTTTGGGATGCCGCACATTGAGGAAGTGTGGAGACCAAGAGCAAGATGGCATGCTCCAAGAATGGGAGAGCTCCATGGAGTGTGGGAGGAATATACACACGTGTCTGTATATATGTTGTAACATGGGATGTCTCTCTCATGTGCTGGTATCTGTCTGAACCTCACTGGAAGAATACTCAGGAAGCCAAACCACAGTTACTTATTTCTGGGAAAGGAAACTGAACTTCTGGGGTTGAGAGGTAAAGAAAAGGAGCCCAAAGGACCATGAGTCTATATATATATTAACTCTCAGAGAAAAGCAGAGAGGTTCTTGAAAGTTCCAAGATCCCAAGGAAACAACCTAGTTGTGGGACTTCTTGACTCCCATTTGAGCAAAGACCTCTTGAAGAAGATGCCCAGCCTTGTGACACCCAGCTTCCACTGGGGAGGTTCCTTAACTCTTGGCGTCTACTTCCACGGCTGTGGGAGAGAGTACACGGTGATACCCCTGCACAGAGCTGTCAGCGGAGCTCAGAACTGCTCCTGGCAAGGGGGGAACACACGGCAAGCACAAGCTATTATTCTCCCTGTCCCTGGTGAAGGTGACACTGTTCTTAGGCAGTGGGAACTCGGCACTCCAGTGCCATCTGGTGTCTGCGACTCAGTCTGGCTCTGCCGTGGCAGGTGCTAGAGAAATACTGAGAAGCAAGGGTGTGTGCTGCTGTCTCACGTGGGTGCTGCTGTGATGTGTCACTCAGGCTGGTGCTCAGCAGCTGCTTGTGCATTCAGAAAGCATCTTCTATGCTGCAAAATGCCTTGTTCCCTTGGCAGGAAGTGACTTAGACACCATGCGAAAGAAACAGCAGGAAGCCAATGCTGTTTCACACTGGGCAGGAATGGGCTTCTCTCCAGAGCAGAAAATCCCTTCCCACCTCTCCTCTTGTAGTCTTATCCCAATATTTGGAAGGGACATGGGGCCTCCCCTCTCGATTGACCTCCATTGGCACTTCTTGAAACCACATACTGCCATCCCATGAAGCCCGACAAGAGCCTCCTTTAAAATCAAGTAGCATCAGGCGGTCAGTACTGAAGCCTCCTGATGCAGTGCACCTCCAGATTGGCTTTGGGTATCTGTTCACCTCCATCATCAGAAGTGTCCCCCACTTAAGCTATGGACCAGAAAAGCAAGGGTGTGGGAGAACACCCACACAGGGCAATCTCCCCTCCAAGGGTAAACGCTACTGTTAGGTGATTTTATGGGGCCTCCGATCTCAATTTGCAGCTATCAGTCTGCTTCAAAGTCATCTAGGGCTGGGGGTGGGGTTGGGGGTGGGGATTTAGAAGAATGAGCTTGGTCTCCTGCTGATGGTTTCTGAAGCTGGGTAAAGACTATAGCAGGGTCTTGCTATACTACGCTTTTCTACTTTTGTTCATTTTATAATACACGGGCCATATTTAAAAGGAATAATGATAGCTATGATGATCTTAATAAAAGAAACAATTGTTTCTAACCAAAATGGTTACATACACCTCAACTCTGCCCTGTTCTTTGAGATGTTCCTCAAGTTATTAGATCAGACTTAACTAGTCAGTTTGGGACTGGGCTGTCTCCCCTGGAATAGTTGCTTTCACTTAAGAAATTTAGCCCTAAACAGTGATGGAGCTTGACATATAACCACATTCTTGCTTTAGCTTTAGGGGATGATGGGAATCCTAACAAAGTCCCATGTTTGGGTCTCAAAGATAGGCGAAACCATGACAGTGGACACCAGGAAGCGCCAGTGATGGCCAGCATGACCTCAGAGTATATGTAATCAGTTGTGAATTATTGTGTACCCTAATAAAATTTACCCAAAGATCAGTGGACAGAACAAGCCACTAGATTAAACTAGAGGTCAGGCAGTAGTGGCACACACCTTTAATCCTAGTACTCAGGAGGCATAGTTCCATCTGGATCTCTGTGAGTTCAAAGCTACCCTGGACTACATGAGATTGACTCAGTCTAGGAGAGAAAACAGAGCCAGGCAGCGGTGGCACACACCTTTAATCCCAATACTTGGGAGTCACATGCCTTTAACCCCAGCACTAAAAAGGAAGTGATATGGTGGGTGGAGAAAGGTATATAAGGCGTGAGGAGACAGGAACTAAAAGCTTTTCATCAGAAGCGTCCCTTTCAACTAGAGGCTTTTTCAGCTGAAGCCCTTTCGGCCAGAGCTCTTTCAGGCTGAGGAGCTGGTGAGGTCAGAGGGGGTGGCTGTGGCCGCTCTGCTTCTTTGATCTTTCAGCTTTCACCCCAATATCTGGCTCTGGGATTTTTATTAAGATCATTTAGGTATTCATATTACAGTAATCCCTCAACCCATTTCTGGGTTTTGGAGAGTCATTGAAAATCTGTCACCCGAGGGGGTAGGGGAGGAGTGTGTCCTTTCTCACAAGTGAATGACTAGTTTCTTCTCCCTTTCTCTAATCTCCACTTTTCTATTAGGCCCAGCACAGACCTCTGTTTCTTAATGCCTTAAAAACACACGCCTCGCTTTGCTTTTTGCTTTGGTTCCTGCAGAACTCCTTTGGAGGGAAAACGGCCTGCACAGATGCCAGGCTATTTATAGTCGTTATTGATTCACTTGGTGTGAAGATTCATATTGTGTTGCTGCAACCCTGAAGTGTTTGATTACAGGGTTCTGCCCTGAACCTTGCTAGGGGATGTTAATATGGCTGGGTCTCATAGCGCCATATTACTGTCTTAAATTAAAATTAGAAGCAAAAGCCTCAAGTCCAAACCAGTTTGGCCCCAAGGTTTTACATAGGAGCCCTGGGCCTGGGTTACTTCTGTAAGAACAAAACACAAAACTAAAACTAAAACCTTTCATTTCCAGCAAAAGCCAAACCTCAGTGTTAGGGATGAAGCTCAGAAGTAGAGCAGGATCCTAGCATGCAGGAGGCCCTGAGTTACACACACACACACACACACACACACACACACACACACACACACACACACACACACACAGAGAGAGAGTGAAAAGGCGTTGGACATGATGGTGCACACAGGGAAAGCATGAGCTTTCAGGGAGTCTGAAGTACACAGCGAGACCCTTTCTCAAAAGACAAACATCAGCGAAAACCAGACCTTCCCCTGTGCACATGTGGTAGCCCACAGCAGTGCAGGAAACCCCGTCCCTGTTTCCTGGACCACTGATACAGCAGCATCCATCCTTCGGCACCCTCCCCTCTGGCTTCTCAGGGAAAGCAGGGCTATCAAGTCAGGAGCCCCCCAAATGACGGGCAGAAACTGGGTGTACAGACCAGCTTGCACCTGTCCTGTCCTTCACCCTCCTCCATTTCTAATGAGTAGTTCAAAGGGCTCTTGTGGAAGACAACTCCATCCCCATTCCCTGCATCCCTGTCCCCAACTAGTTTGTGTATCTGATCATCAAGCCTTAGTGCCCGAAACAAACAAACAAAAAATGACAATATAGAAAAACAACACTGATTTCACTGGTTTTTCCTAATGATGCCCTTTCAGCTGCCCAAGGCTGGCCTCTCCAAGGGCTAGTTTATATGCCTGGTTCTTTCCGTATGCTTCTTGTCTCCCTCCCCCCACCTGGCTCCAGGGCCTCTGGATCTCTGAACAGCTAATCCCACCTGTGACCTCCTGACCTCTGACTTCCTCTCTGGGGATCTGTCCCTGGGAACACTGACCTTCCTTCTACAATGTACCACCCCAGGTTTTCCCCCTTATGCGTCTCCTGCTCCCTTTGAGATGACTTCCTCTTCCTGGCATGAAACTCTAGAGATGGAGTTGGCCTGAGGCTCAGTCCCCTCCTCACTCTCTGTCTATAGTTTTACTTCCTACAGGGACACGCGCTAGTCCCAGCCTCCATCTCCAGATGTGCTCTCTACTAAAACTGTCCAGCTCCCTACTCAACATCTCCCAGCACGTTAAACTCAGCCTCTCTAAACCTGCTGTCTAGACCTGTTCTGCCCAGCACCACGGACCTTCTCTTCCCTCAGCCCCATCTCCAGGCACACCACAAACATGGCCTCCCAGTCTAGCATACCCATCTCAGTCCATCTTTAAGGTCTTCATCTCTCCCTTTTAAATCTCTCCCTCAGCACCATCTGGCAAAGCCACTCCCACATGCCACTTGGACCTCCAGAAGGTGTTTCCTTGCAGCTTCCTGGCTATATACACCGGTTTCCTTGTGACGCACATCTAACAGCAGCCTTCTTTCCTCAGCCCCTTAGTGCATCCGGGATCAAGTGTTCTTAGGATGAATACAGAGATCTCCATAAGCCTTTGACTCTGGGTTTTCTCAGCACCACTTGAACTAGCCTCCCCACACTGTCCCACCTGTACCTGCCTCACCTGGGCTGCCTCACTGTCCCTTCCCAAACATACCTGCGGACTTGTACTATCTCATAAGAACCACCCCACCTGCTCCACTGTACCTGCATCACCTCTCCTGCCCACATCATCCCACCTGCACCACCTGCTCCACTGTATCTGCATCACCTCTCCTGCCCACATCATCCCACCTGTACCACCTGCTCCAGCCCACCTGCATCACCTCTGCTGCCCACATCGTCCCACCTGCACCACCCCACTTGCTCACCTCACCTTCCCCCTACCTGTGCCAACACATGTATATCACTTCATGGTCCAGCCACACCCCCTCATTGTGTAACCACCTTAGGCACTTCCACACCCCTTTATAGGCCACCCTGTGCTCACACTGACCTCTCTTCCCCAATATTCTTCTCACCTCTGTTGTCACCGGTCAGATGACCAGCTTGAGGATTCCCTCCCCTGGGCAGCATCCCTCACCTCCTGATCTTCCTGTCACAGGCATTCTGAGCACTGAGTACCTGACTGCCCAGCCCTTGCCATATTTGCAATTTTGCAGCTGTTGGTGGGATCAGTTTCCCCATGTCCATCTCTCCAACTAGACCACAAACCCCAAGGATGCTGGAACCCTGCCTATTTCGTTCTCCTTGGCTCCTACCTTGAGGAATGAAGAGTGAAAGAACCTTTGGTTTGAAAAAGGCTTTGGAAAGCTCCATGCCACCCAAATGCTCCATGCCTTCCAAATGCTTACAGTTCAGCCTCCCGTATAAGCACTCAGCATTTTTAAATGTTTGAGGTTGACATTCTCATCCATCCTTTGTGCTTGAGGAGGCTGAGGCTTGGAGGAATTAGGTGAATTGCCCAGAATCTCACAGTCATAGATACTTAGTACCAGGCCCTATCGCATCAACTCGTTTGAGGCTGAGGAAAGGATGGGGATGGTGCGCACATGAGTAAAACCATCATCTCTTTGTCTCCTTCTTTGCTCCTGTGGTCACCCCCTAGCTGGACAAGATGCTGGACCCCCAGGTGTGGCGGGAGGCAGCCACACAGGTCTTCTTCGCCCTGGGGCTGGGCTTTGGAGGTGTCATCGCCTTTTCCAGCTACAACAAGCAGGACAATAACTGCCACTTCGATGCTGCCCTGGTGTCCTTCATCAACTTCTTCACCTCGGTGCTGGCCACCCTCGTGGTGTTTGCTGTGCTGGGCTTCAAGGCCAACATCATGAATGAGAAATGTGTGGTCGAGTAGGTGCCATGGCCCCTCCGGTCCCTCCTCCCCCGGCCTGCCTCACACGGGGGTAGTGGGTGGGCTGGGCAGGGTGAGAGGTCCCCTCCATCCCATCAGGGATGAGAGCATCATCTTCCTCAGCCCTGGTCCACAAAGACAGGCTCCTGGAGGTTTCTGTCTGTGGCCTGTGGGTGCCCTGCCTGGGTTCCTGGGAGGGGCCTCTCGGGTCCGACTCCCACCTCCTTACCTGGCCCTGCCCTCTTTGCAATGCAGGAATGCTGAGAAAATCCTAGGGTACCTCAACTCCAACGTCTTGAGCCGGGACCTCATCCCACCCCATGTCAACTTCTCACACCTGACCACCAAGGACTACTCAGAGATGTACAACGTCATCATGACTGTTAAGGAAAAGCAGTTCTCAGCCCTGGGCCTGGATCCCTGCCTCCTGGAGGATGAGCTGGACAAGGTACCGAAACAGACTGCCCTTCCCAGCATAGGCAGGAACCCGAAGATAGGTTTAGTGCCTGGAGCTTGGGAACAGGCTGTGAAAGGCTGAAAACAGGCAGTGGTTTTTAACCTTCCTCATGCTGCGACCCTTTAAGACAGTTCCTAATGTTGTGATGACCCCCCAACCATAAAATTATTTCATTGCTACTTCGTAACTATACTTTTGTTACATTTGTGAGTCATAATGTAAATACCTGGTACACAGGATATCTTATAGGTGGCCCCCGTGAAAGGGTTGCTTGACCTCCAAAGGGGTTGTGACCCACAGGTTGAGAACCACCGCCACAGAGTCATTCCTTTACTAACAAGCGAAGACTCACTGTGTATACAGGTGGAGAAAGGCTGGAAGTGTCAGCCAAAGCTGCCCAGAGGGGAGCTTATGATTAGATGAAGGGCCACAGGAAACACTGAGATCCCAGGAGCCCTTGTCAGCTTGAGTCAGCTTCTGCATTTATTGAGCAGGCTTCCTGTACACAGGACCCTGTGTGTACAATCCACTTTGAACAGCACCTGTGAAACAGGTAATGTTAATTCCCTATAGTTCCCATTTCTTTTGATCCCGAGGCAGCTTTATGAATATCATTCCCAGTTTTATCAATAAGCAGCCTGTGGGTTGGAAGAGAGGGTTAATCAGGTTAATCAGCACCTCACAGCTAGTTAGTGAGCAAGCAAAAAAAAAAAAAAAAAAAAAATTCCAGGATTCTTGTCCCAGAGTCCTTGTCCTGCACCATCCCTTGAAACTTCTGCCCCCACCCCCAACTGCCTTCACGTCCACGGCCACAGCGACACTTAGCTCCTGGGCTAGAACAGAGATGCTGCCTTCCTCAGTAATGCTCGGGTCGAAGTGGAGATAACTTTCTCGTGTTTACATTTGCACCTCTGCAGTGGTAACAGGAAACAAACCCACAGATCCCGGGACTCTGGCTAGAGCCAAGGCTCAAGTTGAGGATAGAAAGCCCCATCAGCCCCTGAGTTTCTTCATGAGACCAGAAGCTTCCCATCGAGGTGTCTGAACACCACATCAAAGGCTGCTCCATGCTTGGAGATGCAGTTTTGTCGGTAGAGAGCTGGTCTAGCATCCCTGTGGTCCTGGGTTTTATTCTGTGCACTTTAAAAAAAGGATTAACAGAAGTAAAGCATAAAGACAGCTTCATTGGTCTAGGGAAGCTGCATCCCACCATCTCTGGCTTCTCTCCTGTGGTTGAGAACGAAGGAGCCCAACTAGCCATTCCCAGGCAACATCCTTTCCTTCCATGCTCTGTTCTCATGGGCATGATCTGATCCTCTGAAAAAAACTAAGAATATAGCAGGGTTTCCACACAATGAAACCTCAAGAGTATCTAAATGACATCTCAGGTGGGACCATGTGTTTCCTCAATATCACAGGACAGTTATGAGTGACGTGAGCAGGCAGTGTGTGGGCAGGTGCCTGTGAGAAGGGCCTCTGTGTTAAAGCAATGACTCCCTACTCGGACTGTCCATAACCCCCCCCAACGCCACCCCCCCCAGATGTATAAAACCTCACTCCAGCTTAACCCTAGACCAATGAAAGCATTGTCTGCAGGAGACTCTGACACAGAGTGAGTATTTAAAGAATTCAGTTGCTTCCATTGGACAGCTGAGCCTGAGTGTATTGTATTAAGGTCTGGAGTTCAGCAGTTCAGAACTGGGAGTGGTCATTGTGGCTGCATCATCAGTGAAGATGATGTCTTAGACGTACAGAGTCTCACGTTGTGTGTGTTTCTAGATGGGAGCATCTTCGCCTGGATCACTGGGGTCCTTAAACACTCTGTAGATTCTAGGTCCCCCAGGGAAACTCTCAGGGACTTAAAAAAATATTTTGGTTTAGTTTGGTTGCTTTGAGACAGTCTTAATCTGTAGTCCAGGTTAGCCTGAAACTCAGTGTGAAGTCCAGACTGGCTTTGAACTCATGGTTCAGCCTCCTGAGTGCTGGAATTACAGGTGCGAGTCACTACAGCTAGCTTTCTTTGGAGATTTTGATACTCACTAAGGTTTGAGATCCATTCTCTCAAGCTGAAAGAGTTCAAGTGGCAATGGGGATTCCTGTGAAAGAGGGGACGGTGATTCCCGTTCCTCCAGAGGGAAAGGAGGCAGGGGACTTCTGGAGTAAGGGTGGCTCCCACTCTCTGCCCCACCCTCAGTCTGTGCAGGGCACAGGCCTGGCCTTCATCGCCTTCACTGAGGCCATGACACATTTCCCGGCCTCCCCCTTCTGGTCTGTCATGTTCTTCCTGATGCTCATCAACCTGGGCCTGGGCAGCATGATCGGGACCATGGCAGGAATCACCACACCCATCATCGACACCTTCAAGGTGCCCAAGGAGATCTTCACAGGTAACTAACTCCCTGTTGCCCTGCCAGACACCAGCCCAGCATGCACATGACAATTAGGTTCTGAATTGATTGGGCAATTCAGCACCCCATCTGCAGAAGGCTCTCCCCCGTGACTGTAGACAGTTGGACCTGGATGTGCCATGCAGCTACCCACACTGTCAGGATACCTGTCTACCTCCTCCCTGCATCCCTCGGGGGTAGGAGTCTGGCAGAACATCTTCCTACTCTCAAATGGGAAAACTAAGGTTTCCTGGGGAAGGATTGTAGGACCAATCAGTTGAATCATCTCAATTCAATTCAGTGTTTAAGTGGAGCAGCTCTCTTGAGCCTGGGGCTGTGCCAGGAGCGGGGAGCATGGGGGAAGAATACCGAGTTTACGCCTTCCTCAAGAGTCTCCTGCCTGATCTAGGGGGAACTCAGAGGCTCAGCCTCCAGCACATTCTCCTGCAGGGCTGGGTCAGTGAATCCTAGAGGAGGCAGACTGCAGGCCTGCTTGGGAGCAGTGTGGTGGGAGGTGGCTAGGTCTCCCAGAGTCCCCAAGCCCCACCCCACCCTGCGCCTGTGCCCCCACACCGGCCTCTCGGCTCTCTGTAGTGGGCTGCTGTGTCTTTGCATTCTTCGTGGGGCTGTTGTTCGTCCAGCGCTCCGGAAACTACTTTGTCACCATGTTTGATGACTACTCGGCCACCCTGCCACTCACCGTCATCGTCATCCTTGAGAACATCGCTGTGGCCTGGATCTATGGAACCAAGAAGTAAGGAGGTCATCGAGGAGTGGTGGGGACAGGTTGTGGGGGGGGGAGCTTTCTGGGGAGTCCTGTGTTCTCATGGCTGCTTGTGAAAGGGGTAAGAGGTTATGGACCATCAGAGCTAAAGGGCCCCTTGGCACAGGGAAACTGAGGCCTCTCAAGAGGACATGAATACTGGAGGCTACTTGGTTAGTAAGAGACAGAGCCATGCTAAGGACCTTGGGAATCCTAGGTTCAGGTCCTGATGTCAGCCTAAACAACTAACTTCCCCAGCCCTTTGCCGAATGCCAGCCCTTGGATGACCTCTAAGATGGTTTAGCACTTGGTTGGGATTCCAGGCCCCTGCCCTCAAGAGTCGGTAGACTTCAGCAGCCAGCCTGCTTTATAACTTGAAGGTATGGTTTTTTGGCCTCATGGGGAAAGAGGATTTAGCAATAAGGTCCGATCTGATTTCAAGGCCTGACCCCAAGGCAGGTCTCCACTTACTGTCAGCTCTTGTTTATGGTCAGCTCTGCATTCCCAGGGACTTCTGGGACTGCCAGCTTTCTACTCCTTAGTGTTTACCGTGTCCACTGTCCTTGTCCTCAGAGGGACTCAGGCCTTCCACCACTCACTCAGCCTGACCCTCCTGGTTGTCCAGATGGGTTTGGAATCCACAGGGGACGTGGGCTTCCTGGGAGAGCACACACAGGAGGAGAGGCAGGAAGCTTACGAAAAGGAGCCCCCAAGAAGGTGTGATGACAAATGCCTATTATTCCATCACATGTGAGGCTGAGGCAGGGTTGCCATGAGTTCGAGGCCAGCCTGGGCTACAGAGTAAGCCCCTGTTTAAAAAACAACAGAAGGGAAGGAAGGAAGGGCAAATGGGAAGGAGGGATGAGAAGGGAAGAAGAAGGGAAGGAAGGAGGAATCCATATCCACCCCACGAGCCAGGGCTGCAAGACCCTGCTGGAAGGACTCTGACTGTGGGTGCCGTGGACTCCTGTGCAGTTTGTGGAAGCTCTCCTGCTAGTCTCATAGTATTACTTTTAAATGCACACGATAAACCATCTCTACATAATTCTACAGAAAGCTCATGGTCCTGAAAACTGACCGAATGTTGTTTAGTGTAGTTTAACATGTGCTCTATTTTTACCGCCATAAGTCTGGAGATCTAGTTGTGGGTCTAGTCATAACTGTAATTTAAAAGCAGTGATGGATAGAAGTGTTTCTAGGCATCTTCAATTAACTGGCATATGATAAGAAAATGTCTGATTCAATCTACTTGTGACAAAGTCACAAGTACTGTTAACACTCTTGAGGTTGCTTGCACTTATAATAGAAGGAATGACCGGGTTCAGTTAGTGCAATTGAGGTAAAGATGAGTTTTGTGTAGCGCACACATAGCCTGCCTGCCGCCTGGAATTCCAGCGCAGAGTCTGGTTTACAGCTCTTGGGGTTTGGGAAGCTTCTTCCTTCCCATGCTAGGAAGGCGCGTTACTGCCTCTCCTCCAGCAGGGGGAGGCTTGAGCACGGCGGGTGGGAGGCGGCTGTGCTCAGTGGTGAAGGCACCAACGCTTGTCGTCTTCGGCTGTGCCTGGCAGGTTCATGCAGGAGCTAACGGAGATGCTGGGCTTCCGACCCTACCGCTTCTACTTCTACATGTGGAAGTTTGTGTCTCCGTTGTTCATGGCTGTTCTCACCACAGCCAGCATCATCCAGCTGGGGGTGTCGCCCCCAGGCTACAGTGCCTGGATTAAAGAGGAGGTGAGCCGTGGCCCCCACAAACCCCAGAGTCCCTTGTATGTATCCTCTCGGGCCTTTAGCGTAGCAGATGATTGGAGCGAGCCTTTCTAGGACAGCTGCTCGGTGACAGGTCTCACCAGGTGCCTTGGACTCCTGATGTGCAGTCTTGAGGACAACCCTAAGAAGTGCCATGATTCCTCTCGCATAACTGGAGAGACGGAAGCCCAGCAAACTCAGCACACTTCTTGGGTGCTCTAAGGCAGTCTCTCTTCATGTCTGGGGAGTGGGATTTCCTGCCCTCCCTACAGATGTAGACACTGAGGTCCCCTTTAACCAAGGTGACTTACTGAACTCAAGTAGCACTCCCCGGGGACACCATCTCTCCTGCTGCTTGGCCAGGGTGGAGGGAGGCGAGGAAGGGAGGCCATGGGCAAGGGTGGGAAAAGATCAGCCTCTAGGCTTGGGGGCGGGGCATTGTCCGGTGCCCTGCAGCATCCTTCCTGCTGTCAACCTTAGGCTGCTGAGCGCTACCTGTACTTCCCCAACTGGGCCATGGCACTGCTGATCACCCTCATTGCGGTGGCCACCCTGCCCATCCCTGTGGTGTTCATCCTACGGCACTTCCACCTGCTGTCCGACGGCTCCAACACCCTCTCTGTGTCCTACAAGAAGGGCCGGATGATGAAGGACATCTCCAATCTGGAGGAGAATGATGAGACCCGCTTCATCCTCAGCAAGGTGCCCAGTGAGGCGCCCTCCCCCATGCCCACCCACCGCTCCTATCTGGGGCCCGGCAGCACATCACCCCTGGAGACCAGCGGCAATCCCAACGGACGCTATGGAAGTGGCTACCTCCTGGCCAGCACCCCCGAGTCAGAGCTGTGACCACTGCTCCATCCTGCCTGCCTCCCCTCAATACCCAACCTGCCCACTTGGCTGGGCCTGGCCTCTTCCTCCCTGGTAGCCACCAGACCCAGGCCAATCCAAGGAGAGAGGATCTGCCCTGCCTTGTTCCCCACCCAAGTCCCAGCAGACTCCCTGCCTATGAGCAGGGGACTGGGGACAATTCCACCCCCTTTTCCAGGCCTCCACCCCATGTAACTTTTTGAGAACTGTTGCCAAGTAGCAGCCATGTAACCACACCAGTCCCAGTATGGGGGAGCTTCAAGTGGGCACCTTAGGAGTCACTACCCCCTTCTCCCTGTAAACCTACCACTTGCAGTTCTCAGGTCTTGGGGGGGGGGTCACTTTGTGCTGCTGGTCATGGCGGTAGTGGGCAGAGGCTTTGGGGCCGAGGGCGCAGGAGGCAGACTTGAGCCCAGTCTGCTGTAAGAACAGGATGCATCATCCTGTCCAACCCAGCGTGGCTGCTCCTGAGCGGAGACGGAGGATAGGGACACGTGTGTCAGGACTCAGGCGTTGACTTGGCAGGAGGTGGACGGAAGCCCCTCGATTCTGTCTCATGAGATAGGCGGTACCCTCAGGCTCGAACAGGAACCTTGGCCTTGTGAAAGGAACGACTCTGCAGCCAGCTCACAGGATCTTCGAAATGTCTCTGTTTTCCCCTGCCAGGGGCAGATGGGGTATGTTCCCGAGTCTGCCTGGGAGCATGGTGGAGGGGGTCACCTTAACTAGGGGGTTAGCCACTTTTCAATCTCCACTATCCAGCCTGGAGCCAGGGGCAGTGGTCTTTGCCTCTGTCCCGGAGAGAGAAGGAGCAGTGCACGGTGAGGTTTCCAGAGCACAATTTGAAGGTTCCCAGCACAATCTAGCTTTAGAGCACAAGCGAAACACTCTCTTCCGCTCTCGTCTGGAGCTCAGATTTCCTCTTTAGTGGCAGCTTCTCCCCTGGAATGGGGGTTCCTGGAGTTCAGGGCCTCACCAGGAACCCTCGTTTCTAGGGAGAGATGGGTAATTTCACCGCCCCTTTGGGCCGCCACTCACTCTCCTTGTTGCAAAGCACAGCCACCAGTGTGCACGTCACGGTCACGTGCACCTTGGAAACCTTCCCCAAACTCCCCTAGCCTGTCCAGAGAAGTGGCACAGGTAATTCTGGGCAGGAGGCTCCCGGGGTGGGGGTGGGGTGTTAGGAAGGTGTGGGGGCAAGGCAGAGCCTCTGGCCGTAGGCCCCGAAGGAAGATGCAGCCTCTGGCTGTGTCTCTGACCTCCTTTCAAAGCTCCCCTGGGAGAGGGGCTCTTTCCGAGCAGCCTGTAAGGACTCAGAAGCTGACCTGAGAATCTGAGTATCTCCACAGTATAACCTCAGAGAGAAGGTGTATGAATATATATGGCTGGCAGACTACGATGGATGGACGGATGGATGGGTGGATAGATGTCTCTGCCTATGAAAGTTCTGGTGGGCAGGAACAGACCTGGGCACCTTTCAGAGTTTCCTGGGTCATTTTTGTGGCCCTGAGTTCCCTCAGTACGGAGAGCGGCAGACTGGGACCATGTGCCCACGGTCTGCTCCTATACCTCCTGGTTACCTCCCTTCCTAGCCTGAGAGGTCCATCCCCCCAGCCTGCCGGCTCTCTTTCCCCTCAGTTCCTCACACCTTCTCTCCCTTCTGGCCTTCTGGGTCCCATCTGTCCTAGTCTTTAAGGTGAGAGGGAGTCCGCATCTCCCTAAAGAGATGAGCTTTTGGGTCACAGCATCCCATTATCGGCCCCCTCACCTGACAACACCTCCTACTTGGCCCCATGCCTAGTCCCAAGCAGAATTAGAAGACGGGAAAACCAGGCCCCAGCCGAGACTCCACCATCCATACTCCTCTCCACGCTATTTCTGTTGTACATTCAATCTGTACGTGTGGGTGTAAACGCTGTGAAATGACAAACCCCATATTATACTGTGGCTGGTGGACTATTTTCATCCTCAGTGCTGTACAGATCTATTTTCATTGTATATTTGATATATTTTTAATTTTGTAGCGTGGCTGGGCCAGGCCCCAGCCTGTGAGCTTGCAGTGAGTGGGGGGAGGGGGAGCTGAGCCAGGGCTGTTTGCTTATGCATTGTGGGCTCTGTAGTGTTTGTTACAGTCTTCTGCAGTAGGCCAGAGCCTGCCCTGGCTCCTCTGCATCTTTGCTGCGAGTTGGACATAGGACCCAGCTCTCTCTCTCTCTCTCTCTCTCTCTCTCTCTCTCTCTCTCTCTCTCTCTCTCTCTCTCTCTCTCTCTCTCGTGTGTGTGTGTGTGTGTGTGTGTGTGTGTGTGTGTGTGCTACATTGGTAGGTGTGAGTGCATAAGGTGCTGATCTGTGACGCCCCCCCCCCCTCCCCAGTGTTCACCACTTCTGAAGACCCGGGTCTTTCTCTCAGCTCTCTGGGGGAGGCCTCAGGACAGGTGCTTCTGAGAGACTAGCTGTGGGGAAAGGCATGTGTTTCCTACAGGTGACTCATTGTCACGACACCTTTGGTGGGAAGGAGGGCCTCGGGTGGGGAGAAAGCCCTGTGTATTTTCCAGTCAACCTTCTGTTGCCCACACTGGAGTCACATGGTCTTCGGCAGACAGTACTGGGTTTCTTGGGGTGGCTGCCTGAGGGAGGCGGCTCTGGGCCCTTCTGTCCTGCATTTGTCCTTGAGAAACAGTCCTGAGTGCCCAAGAAAACAGCAGCTGCTTCTTAGACCTCTGCTGGTTTCTCGGGAGAGCTGAGGCGGAGCCAGCAGACCATCGAAGACCCAGCCTCCGCTTCCTTGGAGGAACTGGCAGCGAGGGCCAGGTCTCCAAGACTTCGCCAAGGGTCCCCACTGCCACCAGTTGATGCTGCCCATACAGTACCCACCAGGAGACAAGGGGTTTCAGGGGCTGTGAGTCAGTTGAGTTGGGCAGAGATACACCTAAGGATTCCTTGTTTCTGCCTGTCTCCCAGCCCCAGGCACCAGGAGCCCTCAGCCCTCCTCAGGGAGATAGCATGAAGCCTGAGGCCCAGTTTGGGTGGCGGGGGAGACAGGAGGCACAGAAGGTAATGCGGGTGAGCTTGGCTTCTGCCATCAAGCAATAAATCTTCAGGGGCTGCTGCTTTTAAAGTGCCAGGAAACGCCCTCCAGAGGCAGCCTGTGTGAGCCCCAAGGCTGCGAGTCAGACCCCATGCAGGCCTGCAGTATTACAGGCAGGGACGGCCCTTCTTCCCTTCCTCACCACACCCCTCCCCCAGCCAGCACAGGCCCCACTGTGAAAAGAGGAGAGCGAGAAGATTGCAATACACCCGACTGGACTCTGTGCACTGCTGGGTCCCTCCTCTTAGGTCTGGAATGCCAGGGAGTGGGGAGGAGGGCCCAGGGTCATTTCTCACGACAAGGCCTGCTTTGTACAGACCTATCAGGCAATCCCTTCAGGTCCTGGCCCAGGTTCAGAACAGTTTTAAGTCCATGTGTCCTGGATTGGTCAGAGCCCTGAGACTGGATACTCAGCCCAGGAGAAGGGATGAGTCCTTGTCATGCCAGGGCCCCTCCTCCATCTCCCCTACCCTGGTGTACAATAAAGTGTCTGTTCTTACCACCCTTTCTTGCCTTTCTTATACTTACAGGAGTGAGGGGAGCCGAGGGAGGTTTGGGGACAAACGCTTGTTTTAGGGTGGGGTCGGGGCAGTATTCTTGTGGGTGCTGGCTGAGAAATTGGGGGATGGATATACAGTCAGTTTCCTAGGTATTAACAATGTGCGCACTGTGCTTGGCCTTACTGTGTCTCAGCAACTCTGGACATCTGAGATCTTTCCTCTGGGGGAAATGCTTGGAACCTATGTTTTTCCAGGTAAGGGAAGTGAGGCTCCATCTACTTTGAGGATGGTGGTTGGTGTCTTCTTCCAGGGCTTTCCAGGGGGCCATTCCTATCCTGCCTGGCTTCAGGAAAATACTCTATATGTCCACTCTGCAAGGATGGGTACCAGAGGTCCGTGGGGGAACACAAGAAAGGCAGAGGCCTGACTTGGTCCTTAGGTGAAGTGAGCTGATTCACAGCCAGCCACGTTCTGAGTTCTGAGAGAGTTACCCCTCACTTCAGCTGCTGTCCTTTGGAATCTTCAGTGGGAGCTCAAGGTGAGGTGTAACGTGGGGTAACCCTAAGTTTTGTTGCAGAAGCACTTACTGAATGCAGGACCATGAAGAACAGAGCAAGCTGGTGGCAGAAAAGCCCCTCTTCCCGCCTCCACTAGGAGCATAGTCTTCAGAAGAACCTCACTCTTACCTCACTCCATCCCAGGCTCATTCAGAACCTTCCATTTCCTTCCCCGCCACCTGTTGTTCCAAGAGCAGCCACCAGGTGGCAGGAGCCCCTTTCTGTCCATGCTTTTAGCCTGGGAACCCCCTCTTCAAGTGTCACTTACTCTGTGGGGTATTCACTGAACCGACCTTAAGAACACACCGTGCACAGTCCCCATGTTAGCCATAGACACCCCCCAAACAGGCAAATCAGCGCCCAGTGCCCCGAGTTTGGCCAAGGAAGGCACCTCTCTTGTCCCATCAAATCCCCCTTCTTCTCTCAAACAAGGGAATGTTCTAATACTGGACAAATTATCCCTTATACAGCTACTCTGTCTTTTTTTTTTTTTTTTTTTTTTTTTTTTTTTTTGGTAATTTTGGTTGAAATGGCAGTTGTCCTTCCGGGTGGGGTACGTAGACACTAAGACACAATATAGGAAGGGCTTTACAGCAGTGGAGCTCTGAAGCCAGGCATTCCTCAAAGTCAAGTTTAAGTTCAAGTGCCAGCTGAGTCTTGCCTTTCCTGAGAGACCTTAGGCTGGCTACTCAATCTCTCTGAGCCTACATTTTCTAATTTGGAAGGCGGGGGGGGGGGGGGGGGGGGGGAGGGGGAGGGAGGGGGAAGGGGGGAGAGAATTGTTTGAAGGAGATAACACACCCCGAACCAATTATTTCTTGCAGTGTTTCAAGTCAGCCCAAATGTTAAAATGGCCATCATACCATGATTTTGTGAGTGAGGAATTCCAGTACGGATTGGAGCAGCAGATGAGTGGAAACTAAGGTGGTATTCAGTTGGTAGAAGAGCTGGTGTGGAAGTCCCCTTTCTCACATGCATTCAAAAATCTAATTCTTGGGTGAAAATGGGTAAGAATGGGGTTCAGCCGGTCCTGCTGGTCAGAGCGACTTTCTGTAACTGACCTTTCTAACACGGTTCATTGCTAGTGGCCCCGACCAAGTTCTTACCTGATGACTCTAAGTGCCCAGGGAGCCCCTTTCAAGAGAAGAAAAATGGAAGCTAAGCTGAAAGCTGCCCGATTCTTAATGCTGGGGCTTGGGAATATATCACCGCCACCACAGTCTATGGGTCACAGCATCTGTTCACAGGGCACCCAGTCCTCACTGTAGATTGGGAATGGGAGGGTGCCCATAGAATAAACCCATTCTGGGACATTGGATGTCTCCACCATCCACCTTTGGCATCTTTGTGGAGCTTTTCCTGAGAGGCTCTCAGCTTTGAAGCACAGAACTGAGACACTAAATCTGATCTAATGAGGAGGTGAGTGGCTAAATTCGGGACCTGAATGGGGGCAATAAGTAGACAAGAAGGTGGTAAGGCCATGCTAAAGGCCGTGCGAGACAGCGTCTGCCTCATCTCACCCCAGGGGCAGGCAGTATGAGGTTGTTTCAGTCATGAGTCTGTCACCAGCCTTGGGGAGGCCACTTAACCCTCTGAACCTGTACGACAATAAAATCTCTTCCTTGAGATGCTGGAAGGAATAGATGAGCTCCGGAGGTACCAGGTGGAGCCTAGCATAGAAGTTTTTCCATAGGGGATCTAATATATGCTAATTAAGCAGATAATCTAATATATGCTAATTAAGTTTCGCCCATGCGATGAACCAGCATCCTAGGACTATTGTTAAAAGACAGTCTCAGCCTAACCCTGGAAGAAGCCAAGGAAGGAGGAAAGAGATGGTTCCCTTTCCAGGGAAGCAGGTGATCACCAATCCAGTCACTGTCCTGTTTCCTCCTTAGCCACAACCAGACACAGAGCCTCATCCAGCTCTAGCCACAGGCACGGGCTAAAGAATTCTATAAACTCCAAGAATGTGGCGGTTTGTTTGTTGGTGAATTCTCAAAGGCACCCCCATTCTTTAACTCTTCTCCCATTGGGAAGATTCTCTGTCTTTCCTCTTGAACCCGGGCAAGCAAATCTCTTCTGAGCAGCAGAAGATGGAGGAAGTAATGCTGTGTGACTTGCAAGGAAGGCCACGTCAACATGGGCAGTGTTACTTCCTCGAAGTGTTCTAGAGATGGCGGTTTCTAGGGGAGTTACCTGCTTTGTGACGTAGCCCAGGTACCAGAGACCACAGTGCTGGAAGCTGCGTGCTTGCCCTTCTGCTGACGCTTCAGCTGAGCTCTCGGCCGATGGCCTGTGTCAATCACCAGAATGGAGTGTGCCATATTGAACATTCAGCTCAAGAGCCTCGTATATCTGCAGTACCAATGGCCATGTGGTTGCAGCTGCAGGAGTTCCAAGTACTGCTCCACTGAGCCCTTCCTAACTTCCCGGCCCATAAATTAATGAATGAAAGAAAATGACGGTTAAACTTACATTTGAGGGTCAATTCGCCTCACGGTAAAAAATAACCAGGAAGTGAAGCTGAGGGCTGATCTGACCTAAGCACCTCATGTAACAGCTGAAGAAACAGAGGCCAGGGCTAAGAATACCTACAACCAGCCGGGCGGTGGTGGCGCACGCCTTTAATGCCAGCACTCGGGAGGCAGAGGCAGGCGGATCTCTGTGAGTTCGAGGCCAGCCTGGGCTACCAAGTGAGTTCCAGGAAAGGCACAAAGCTACACAGAGAAACCCTGTCTCGAAAAAACAAACAAACAAACAAAAAAACAAAAAACAAACAAACAAACAAACAAAAAACAAAACAAAAAACAAACAAAAAAAAAGAATACCTACAACCAAGCAGAGGGGAAACCGTGGCCAAAGCCTGGTTTCCTGACTTCTGATCAGTGTATTGTGTACCATGCTGCAAAGCCCTGATGGAAAGGACCCCCAACTGTCTCCTATTTCTAACCTTCCCCTCCTAATTCCTTGCATGGAGCATGACGCAGGTATTCAGAGTGCCTAGAATCCTACCAAACACTGAGAATCTACATAAAGGCTCAGGTCAGGCAGTGTTCCTTGTCTTGTACACAGTCACAATGAGACTTGGGGTGCCCACCTCCCGGTGGGGCCAGACACACGAGCTTAGGTGAGAAGGAACCTGGAAGAGGGAGAGAAGACGAGTTAGTCAACCAAAAACACATCATGAGTCAGATCACTCCATGTAGACCGAGTGCTAGCTGCAAAGCAGAAGGACCTGGTAGGAGTCTGCTCTCGGGCTCCCAGGGCCCTGGTCGGCAGGATAATGTGCCTTCCCTCATGTCCAGAGCTAATCTAAGAAGAGCCGATCCTTGCGTTTCATGACTACCGAACAAGAGCCTGGGTTTGAGTTGCCTCTCCAGACAGCTGCTCCCTTTTCTCCAGGATACTGCTGGAGGGGATCGGACCCATCAGTACTAATTAGCTACTCTACTGGAATGAATCCGTTTTTTTGGAACTTAGCCCAGGTAGGAGGAATCTGTACTTTTCTAGATGGAGCGATGTTGAATGCCAAGGAGTCATGCCAGCTGGGCCCTGCACTCGTGTGTGTGTGTGTGTGTGTGCGTGTGTGTGTGTGTGTGTGTGTGTGTGTGTGTGTGTGTGTGTGCGTGTGCGTGTGTGTGTGTGTGTGTGTGTGTGTGTGTGTGTGTGTGTGTATACACTCCTCAGCCCCAGCTGCCTCCCAGAGCCCAACAACCTTGAGGGAAAAAATATCTGTAGGGGGTCCCTTAAGCTGACTGCCCCTGCCTCTGTGATTCTCTTAAACACTGTCCTACATATGGAGACCACATGAGACTCCATGTTTTCTCTGTTCTTGGCCCAAACTCAGCTGGAGCTTCATCTCCAAGGTTTGCTGCTGCTGTATAGGCCTGAAATCCCCTAATAGGAACATGCCTATGAGGTAGCACCCGGTCCCTCCCAGCCCTATGACTCTAAGCCACTGTTTCTAAAACCCTGAGTTCCGAACCAGGCCTGAGCCTGTGATCTGCACCTTTTGGCCTCTCCTTTCCTAAGAGATAGAAAGGCATCAAAGGGCATCTGGAGTTCCCTGGGATTTTGAAAGCAAAACAGCCCTGTCTATAGCCCTTGTCAGAATCAGCGAAGCTGACCTCCACCTTGCCCAGAGTGCTCTGGGCCATTGTCTTAAGCAGATCCTTTCTAGAACCTTCCTGGGGCAGCTCTCACATTCGGTTTGGAGCCTGAGAGTCTGGGGGTGGGAGTAGAAGAATAAAATGAGCCGTTGAGCAAACACAGCCCCGGTCCTTCTCTTGCCCACCCTCCTCATCCTACACAGAATAAAAGGTCTGCCACATGTGCCTGGTGATGAGGTCCGATAAAGCAATTCAATTTGCTGGGCTGAGAGGGAGCAGGGTGTGCTGGGAAAGGATGCTGGCTCCTTGGCCTGGATCTGAAGAAGGAGAGGTTGGTCCCCAGAAGAATCTGGAATGCTAAAAAGAGATGTGGGTACCAAAGGACATAACTGCCCTGATAGCCATAGGCCAGCTCCTTGGCCTGGAGCCCCTCAGAAAAGGGGATCCCAAAGGAGTGTGGAGAAGTGATCAGATAGCTCCTGCCACCCTAAAGAGGGAGACCACATACATGCCCTTAACGGGGAAAGGCTTTAATTTTAGCCCCTCAGCTTCCCTTTGGACTCAGGAGAGGGGGGCTTCTTCAAGAGCCCCGCAAAGGAGAGAGGAGCCCAAGAGTTTGCACCAGTAAGCACACTCTAGATTTCAGCTTTGCCTTCTGACCTTCTTCTTCAGCTACCCCCCTAATTCTAGCTAGGAAACTTACTGCATCTGATATCTGATTCCACATTGTGAACTGACTCTAGATGCTCTTGCCTACCTACAGCGCCCCCCGCCCCCCCAAGGCATCCCCGGGTGAGAAAAGTAAAGATGAAGATGGGGAGAGCCGCAGGGGCTGGCGGTAGGCTTGCTTACTTTTTATAAGTGGTCAGGATCTTGGGGAATGGAGAACGGAGAGATTGGGCAGTATGCTGGGAATGTTGGGTTGGGGCTAAGCCCCGAGGTCTTGGAACCAACAGGAAACCCTGGACCAGCTGCTATCAGGAACCAATAGCAAGCAGCCGGTTTTCTACACAGCTAACTGCTTGGAGCAGAGGACAACCCAGTTAAGCACCACCAGGGGGCAGCACCCACCCACTCACAGTAGGGCAGGGGGCTCACATTTTCCAGAAGTGTGGGCTTGGGAGGGGAATAGCATTACCTCACACACGGAGCTGAGGGCAATACACCCAGAGACAAGGCCTATGAAGCAGGCTAGTTCAGAGCTTTAGAATAAGCTGTCAGTAGGGGCTGGCCCTCTTCCTCCTACAATACCATTACCATTTTTTTTTTTCTTGAGCTCTTCTTGGGACCCCCTAGTTCCAGACCAGCTTTCTCATCTCCCTCCCTTCCTCTGTCGCCTCTATTTTTCCTTCAGGCCCAGATTCCTCCTGCACTCTCCCCAGACACTCATCACCACCCCACCAGTACTGCAGAATAAAAGCACAGACTGGGGTTGGAGACGGGGGCTGTTTTATTGACAGGTGTGTGTTCGGTGTCTGGAATAGCTCTGGAAGGTAGTGTGTGTTCCATGGATACATGGATCAAGTTGGGGACGCCGTGCTGTGTCTTCTTTCTGCCTCACACCAGGCCCATCCACGTGCCCGATTTCTCGGGGTGAAGAATGGGAGGTGAAGGGAGGTTCCCAGGTTTTGCCAGGACACGGTCCTGAGAGAACTTGAGAGTCATCCGGACAGTCAGTTCTTTAATGTTCTTCTGGTAATTCTTCCTTTCTCACTCCAGCCCCGGCCAGCCCTGGATCTTCTCAGTCACGTTGCAGTATTTCTTTCTGCTGCAGCTAAACTCTGTAACACAGACAGCATGTCTAAGGTGTAAGAGGGTGCATGCGCACAGAGGATGCCCACAAATGAGTGCTTCTAACTGTAGTTAAGATGGTGGTCTGGCCCTCCCCTGCATGTTAGTACAGACCATCAAAGATTATCATTTGTTTTTTTTTTTAAACTTCATTCATGATGAAACCATTGCTTATAAAAATCCCTTGCACTTATGTTGGACTTTTAACCTCTCTCTGAAGAACAGGGAAGCCCCAGGCTTGTGGATAGTTTGTGGTTTCGTTTGCCCAGTATGGATGGGTGCTGCCTAATTCAGAAATCAGATGGTACACAAGTAGTATCAGGTATGATGTGTCAATCACCTTGTGCTTCTGTTTAAAAATCCTCTTTCTATCACCCAGAGTGCCTGAAGCAGAGAGAGGCAAAGGAGCTGGAGAGGGAGGATATTAAAGATATAGGTGGTTCTGGGATTTAAAAAAAAAAAAAAAGCTAAAAACTAGTGAATCTGGAAATTGCTTTGGGGACATGGCCAGTAAGATCCAGTGCTTCATGTTTTGGATATGGCAGCTTCTCAATTACTTAGCAAATGGATCCTCAGAGGCGAGCACTGTTTGTGTTATCAAGATGAAAAAACACAGAGCAGCCTAGAAGAACCCAGAGTCAGGAAGAGAAGACAGAAACGCAGGAAAAGGCAAAGTGCAAGGAATGGGGCAATAACAGAACCATAAGATGGCACAAGGCAGGGTGCGGCGCTTCCTATGTTCCCTTCATGGCACAGAGAGCCAGGCCTTCAACCTGATGATCTTCTGGGTCACAGGGCCACACTCAACACTTTTCTCCACCGAGAGCCGCAGGTCGAGGGCTTCCCTCCTAGACCAGAAGCACTTCTCTGCCCAAGGCCATGCTGTCCTGGCTCCAAGGTGGAGGCTGTGATGACTATGGCAGAGACCATGAATAGCCAGGTCTAGAACACCCAAGATATGGGGCCATGGTAGTCTGAAGGCCCTAACACTGTTTCTGGAGGGGGAGAGGACAGCCTCTTCTTTGATGAGGCTTACCACTCTATTCCATCCTGGTTTCCATTCAGTCACAATGAAGCCTTGAAATCGCAACGATACGATCGAATTAGCTGCAAGGGAGACACAGGTTAGGTTCTGTGTGAAAAGGCTTAGAGAAAGAGAGAGGTTAGAGGTCAGGAGTCGAGAGCGCTTGGGTGTCACCAAGGGCTGCAGTGGGTGGAGCTGAGGGCTAGGGAGAGGCGGGGAGTGGGGCCGAGAGGGGATGGCGGCGGAGGCGCGCAGGGGCGGCGCGCGGCGCTGGGCACTAGATGCGAGCGGGTTACGCGCCTCGGCTGGTTTGGGATGCGCGGATGAAGGCTGAGCTCCGCCGCCCCAGCTCCGCAACGTACCTAATCGGCCAGGCGCCGTGCCGCGCCCACCCCGCCCCGCGGAGGGCGCGCCGGGGTCAGGCGGGGCCTCGAGGAAAAGGCGCCACTTGGAGCGCCGCATCTGCTGCCATCGCGGGAGGGAGACGCAGAGCCCTCGGAGCCCTATTCCTCTTCCTCTGGCTTCCAGGCTCTCCCTCCCCTAGACCACCTCTCGCCCGCCCCTAACAGCGAGCCAAGGCCGGCGCCCCGCCCGGAGATGGGCAGGCGCGTAGATGGCGCGGCTCCCGGCGCCGCCAGATCGCAGGAACCCGGCGCCGGGGCGCTGCGCTGAGGCTCCCCCTTGGCGCGGCCCCGGATGCCTGCAGGTGTCCTTGGCCATTCGGCCGCCGCCCGGGATACTCCTGCGCCAGCGCCGGGTGCCTGGCTTTTCAGAGCAGCCCCGCCCTCCAGGCTCTGCGCTGCGCAGGACGCCCCGTCTGAGCCCCCCCCTCGTCCCGCCGCTGCCCCCGCAGCGCGGCACCCAGCCCGGCGCAGCTCCCGGCCGCGGACGCAGGACCCGGGCTCTCTGCTGCGGGCGCGCCTGTTTTCCTCCTGCTGCCGCCTGGTCCTGCACAGCCCCCGCCCGCTGGTCCCTCTCGCTCGGATCAGCCCCGCCCGCCATCGGTGCCCCGCGCTGGATTTATGAATGGGGGGAAGAGGCCACATGCAGCCACCGCCGCCTCGAGTTGACCGCACACTGCCGGGCCCCGCAGAGCTCCGACTACCCTAAGAGCATCCGCCTGGCCTCGGTAGCTGCTCCGAGGACTTGTTGCTGTTACGCTGCTGCCGCTGCCGCCGCCACCGGGAGAAAACCAGCCGCCTTCAGGCTCAGCGCGGTCTGGGAGCCAAAGGGTGGCCCGCGTGAGTGTGAGCGCGCGCGCCGCGGACCCTCGCAGTGCTCTGGGACTGTGCGCTTTTCTGTCTTTCTGGGGTTGGGGGGCGTGTCCCCGGCCCTGAGCATCCTTGTGCTTGCCCCTACCTCCCGGGACCCCTGGCTTGAGTCCTCGACCCTGGTCTCCACTTCCTGCCTCCCCTAGGCTCTGCCTGCCCCATTCCCAACCACCTGTACACTAGAGAAACCCAACTCCTGCTCCGCGCCCTGGGGGGGAGGGGAGGGGGGAGGCAGGGGCAGAGCCACGCCGCAGAAGGGGCCGCCACTGCCTCCTGCCTCCTCCTCCTCCACCTCCTCCTCCTCCTCCACCTCCTCCTCGTCTCCTCCCCCTCCCCGGTCTGACGCTGCCTCCTTGGGAAGGGTGTTTGGAGGGCAGCGGCCGCCCCAAGCCGGAGCCCCGCAGCGCTTCTTATGATCAGCTCGGTGTGTGTCTCCTCCTACCGCGGGCGCAAGTCGGGGAACAAGCCTCCGTCCAAAACATGTCTGAAGGAGGAGATGGCCAAGGGCGAGGCGTCGGAGAAGATCATCATCAACGTGGGCGGCACGCGACATGAGACCTACCGCAGCACCCTGCGCACCCTACCGGGCACCCGTCTTGCCTGGCTGGCGGATCCCGACGGCGGGGGTCGGCCGGAGTCGGATGGCGGCGGTGCAGGCAGCAGCGGCAGCAGCGGCGGCGGCGGCGGCGGCGGGGGCTGTGAGTTCTTCTTTGATCGGCACCCGGGTGTTTTTGCCTATGTGCTCAACTACTACCGTACCGGCAAGCTGCACTGCCCCGCCGACGTCTGTGGGCCTCTCTTCGAAGAAGAGCTCACCTTCTGGGGTATCGATGAAACTGATGTGGAACCCTGCTGCTGGATGACCTATAGGCAGCACCGTGATGCTGAGGAAGCACTGGACATCTTCGAGAGCCCGGACGGGGGCGGGGGTGGCGCAGGGCCCAGCGATGAGGCTGGCGACGATGAGCGGGAGTTGGCCTTGCAGCGTCTGGGCCCCCATGAGGGAGGCGCGGGCCCTGGTGCTGGATCTGGAGGCTGCCGTGGCTGGCAGCCCCGAATGTGGGCGCTCTTCGAGGATCCCTACTCATCCCGGGCAGCCAGGGTGAGTGTCAGAAGCCAGGGTCTCCACATCTTGGTGTCTAAGGGGTTCTTGATGCTGGTGTTGGTGGGTTGGATGGTGGGGGTGGGGTGGAGAAGGAGACCGCCACACCTGGTGAGCTATACCTGCCTGCCTCCCAAATCCCTCCTGGGCCCTTGGAAGTCACCCCCTCCCCCCTTGCATGCTCCACCAGGAGATTGCACACACTTGACTTTCTACTTGGACCTAATCCCAGCTGTCTGCCTCTCCACATAACCCTCAGTGAGTGGCATGCCTTCAACTTGGCTTTGCTTGCTCCTCTTTGGTCAGCACAGTTTGCCCTGAACAGGACCATAGTCCTGGAGAGCTTGCATTTGGTCTTTTGCAGGGGTAAGGCCAGATCAGGAGAAGGAAATCTTGGATTGTGATGGACACTTACCTGTTTCCATCTTGCCAGCAGCTCTGTGTGCGGGCAGCTGTGCATTTCATAGAAGGGGCACAGTGTCCATAATGCCCAGCTCATAAGAGGCAGAGATCCCCAGAGCCCAAGCCTCCCTTCCTGACTGGGGATCTTTCTTCCAGGGCCATGTCCCAGGCTCTCTGTACCTCTGTCATAGCCTGGCCTCTCTGAGATGGTGTGGAGAACTAGACAGGAAAAGCCTCCTGCTTTAGGCTCTTTGGGATCCCAGGACATTGGCCAGCTACAAGCTTCCTGGTGATGCTACCAGACTTGTCACTGCTCTTTTCTTTCTGCTCTAGCACAGAGTGGCTTCCCGGAAAGCCCTGGTTCAGGTTACACTGGAAATGGACAAGTGTGGGGAGAAGGGGAAACAGGTTGATTTAGATAAGACCTAGTCCCTACCCTGGAGGGAGGAGGGGGTGCTAGAAAGATAGGTATTCATTCACTGCATCGTGCTTGGGCAGCTAAAACCCCGAAGAAGGCTTTAGAAATTTAAAAATAGAAAAGCCTGCAGGCTGGTATCTGCTCTCATGGCCTTAGCCTAAAACCTGGTTGAGGTCTGTCTAGGAGACAGGAGAGAGAAAGAACAGCAGTGTGGTTTGCTGTGTTTGCGGTCTGCGTCTGTGAGCTGAAGCTGGACTGATTGGTTCCTTTGGCATCCCAAGTTGTCATGCTAATGAGTCTCAGAGCCTTGGTCTCCATCTCTCTTCAACGCCCCATGGGCTGGTCCTCACCCTAGTCACGGGAGAAAAAGTTCCACTTCCTACCCAGGGGAGAGAGAACGGCTGAAGAATGCAGTTGAAGGGATGGGTTAGGCTGGTATAAATACCAAGCCAGGGCAGTGCATCTCCTGCCTGGAAGAGGAAGGAGGTGGAGATCTTACCAAGAGGTCCCAAGCAGGGCTGCGACTCGAAGTAGCCGCTGGACATCTGGAGTCGTTTCCAGGCCTTATTTATTGTAGCTGCTTTGGCTTATAGCTTTGTGGTCCTGAAAACCAGCTAAGAAGGAGGGAACACAGTAATGCCCCTGGCCAGTGCACCCCTGCTGTGAGTTTATTCACCTTGATGGCCCTTAGCTGGTCTTCACTAGGAAAGAGAGACAGCCACAAGTCATTGAGACTTTTTTCAAAGTTGTGAGGTAGAGAGGAGGCAGAAAGAGGCCAAAGGAGGGAAGCCGTTATGGAAAGAGGTGACGAAGGGAACTAGGCCCTATTTCTGAGCATCCTGGGGCCCCTGCTTCCTTTTTCCCTCTGGAATTGCGCGAGGCTCTACCATCAAGCAGAGGGTTAATTCTCCCATTTAAGTAGGGAAGGGACGGGGATTTAGACACAGTAACTGTCTTGCCAAAGCCATCTTCAATTCCCAACCTTCAGATCATTAGGATGTGGACAACACTGTGGAGCTCTGGCTGGCACATGTGCCAGAAGACTTGCCCACACCTAAGGAACACAGGCAGAGACCAGTTCTGAGCTGTTCTGGTCACACAAGTGGGGATACACAATTTATTAAAAAATTAATAACGACTCTTCATTGAGCATCCTGTACCAGTACACTGCTAGGAAGACATTACATTAATCTCTCCTCTTCCTAATGAATTTAAAACAATGCCCACTTAACAGATTGAGGCTGGGAGCAAGTAAACCACTGGCCTGGGATTACAGCACTCTGGCAGGTTGTTGAATCAAAGTTGGGGCTCCTTCATGCCTAAGCCCTCACTCTGTCGCTACCACGAGCTTTCCCCACCGGATGAGGCTGTTTGCTGGGTGGAGAAGTGGCTAGTTCCCTCTCTCCAGCCTGCTTGGAGTCCTTATGTTCTTCTCGTCTGTGAATAGACATAGGAAACCCAGGAACCAATGGAACTCAGAAGTCCGGGGGGACATCAGAAGGGATGCTTACCCTGTGACTCCTTAAGACCTGAGGGCCCACAGCCACAGAGAGTTCTGAAGCTGCATTTGTTTTCTCCACTGGCCCCCAAGTTGGCAGAACTGTACCCCCAGGAGCGCTGTGCTGTTGGATATGTGTGCATCCCATCCCAGTCAGCTGCAGTTTCCTTGGAAGGAGTTTGCAACCCGAGGGGTTTGTAGACTCACGATGTCACCCAGGAGGGCACGTGAGGGCAGAGGAGCTGTGCTCTTGGCCTGGAGGCAGCTCTTCCCATACAACGGTCCCGTCATTTGGATAGTATGTTTGACGGGAGCACAGCAGACACACAAGTGAACTGAGCTAATTAGGAGAGCCTGTTGCCTAGCTACTGGCCAGGCTATCAGCTGGTCCATTCAGGAAGGCGCCTAGGCAGGATGATCCCCCGCCCCCTGCTGCCTTCACGGTAGTCAGGCCGCTCCTGCAGGTCTGTTTCTTGTGGCCTGAGCTGAGGGCAGGCTGGTTCTGTGCTCAGCCTCTCATGGACACTGCCCTGGGGCAGAGCAAAGACTCCCTTAGATTGTTGTATAACCCAGGAGAGGCCAGGAGGGACTTGGGCAGCACTCAGATCTATAGAATCTTGCCTTGTTCCTTCTGAGAGTGGACTAGAGGCCTAAAGGGACCCTGGGCTACCTTGCTACCTTGCTCTGTTCTTTAGAGTTCCCAAGCTGAGCTGAATTTAATTCAGCTGTCAGATGTGTAAAGGGCCTCGGCCCTTCTCTTTTGGCTAAGGTTCTTGGATGGATCTTTTTTCTTACCACGTTTCCCTTCAGAATAGAAGGGGCTAATCACAGGATTCCCATTGCCTCAGGAGGGCAGCTAGAAATGAATGTCTGTTGAAATGAATGTCAGCTAGAAATGCATCTGCTGTGTGATAGGAGCTTGACCTGGGCTTTCTTCTGCTACCTTCTGGTCAGGAGAGGGAGGAATCATTCACCTCAGTGAACAGATGAGAACACGGAGCCACAGTGACACCCGTCCAGACAACACAGCCCGTCCCACCAGGATCCAAACTCAGGGCGCATGAGTCCACATCTGCTGCTCCTCCTGCCCCTGCAGCTCCGGCCCAGAAAGGGTCTCTGGCTTCTGGAGGGCTTGGGGGTGGCTCTCACTGGAGAACCTCCTCTTCCTCCACTCCATTCCTATCCCCTTCTTTATTTCTTTTCATTTCTAGAATTGCCTGGGTCTGACCCCTGGCTCTCACTTTTTCACCGGGTGACTTTGAGAAGAACCAAGAGGCCAGACTTGGTTACTGATCAACACGAGGTTGTGGAGTAGAGCGTCAAAACTTAGGCCCCTCTCTGGGTCTGACATGGTTGGTAGTCACAGCAGTCACGACAGGCTTCAGAGGGAGGGCCAGCACTCGCTGAGGCTGTGCCCTCGGAGCGAGGGTGTAGGGTGAACATGAAATGTGAGTCCAGAAGGGTAGTGCCAGCCCACCCTGGACAGCCAAAGGCTGCAGATTCCCTGCTGATTCTGCCCCAGGCGGCCTCTCGGGTTCCTCCTCGAGCTGTTTCTCTTTCTCATTCTGACTAGATCACCATTGGCCTCAGAGCGTCTTGTCTCTGGATGATGAGTTGTTTCTGTTTGTCACCATTTTTTGTAAGAACGTGGAGTGGGGGAGGGGAGTGAAATTCGACGGGCTATTTTGGAGATCTAAGGGAAGAGCAGGCAGGAGCAGAGTTAGGTAGCTGGGCCTTGGGAAGAGCTTGCTCCTTGGTCCTCCACCTGCACAGCGGACATTGTTGGACTAAGTGCCTAGCACCAGCCACTCAGTACCAACATGCCATGATGGCCGAGCTCCCTGCTGATTGTCCTTCTGGCCGTGAAGTGGTCACCTGGTGCTTAGCAAGGAGCCCTGTCAGAGGCAGGGTTGGCCCACTCTAGCGAGCTGTCAAGTTCCCTGCTGTCTGGAGGTACTCCTGGGCATACCTTGGTTACCTCTAGCCCCGGCCACATAGCTAATGATCCCTTCTCCTGACAGCTTGCCAGTCCTGTGAGAAGAGGCTCCAGCCACTTCTCATCTGGAAGACACTTACCGAGCACTACATGAATAGCTTCATGCTGGGTTCCAGACATGTAAAGAAGAGCCCAGTGGTAGAGCTAGGGCAGGTAGAATAAAGACACTAGTGACCAGGAATAGCAGCCGTAATATTAGGTGTACTGTGATGGGTGATGTGGTAGCTGTGAAAGATAAAGTCCAATAGGCAAAGAGGAGTGACAAGTCCCACCTCTAAACGGGGTGGGGCTTCTGGGAGGAAGCAGAAAGTTGAGCTGAACGGGCCTTGTAGGATAAAGACTTATCTCCTTGAATCAAGGCTAAATGAAGGCATTGCTTTAAAAACACATAGTGCCCAACTCTGCAGAGTCAGGGACAGGATTGTCTGGCCAGGGAAGGCAGGTCTGTATGGGACATGGCAGAAAGAACTTGACCAAGGAGAGGCTCTTGGACAGTGGCTTGGGCTGGATCAGATCCCGTTTGGTTGAGGACTCCCAGTTTCTGGGCAGGCCAGTGATGCCCATCCAGCAAGGGTGAGCACAGGTGAAGGTCAACACTGGTTGCTGGAACTAGGGGTTGCTGACTCACAGCCAGGTTTGATAGACAGAGAAAGGAGGAGTGGCCCTCAGCTAGCCTCATGTGTGTCTCACTTGGGAGCCAGGAGCTGCTTGGAGCTGTCTTTCATGGCAGGCCCTGTTCCTTCCTTCCCTTTCACCCCAGGGCACCCCACTCCCTATTCAGCACTGCCTGGGTACTAAGATCTGGCTTCACCAGGAGGCTCAGCCCCTCACCCGATCTCCACAGATCTTCCTCTGCAAGCATCTTTGGCTGTGTTCTCAATTTTTCCTTCTCCTACACGTCTTCCTTAATATAGGTTTTGGGCATGAGTCTCCTTATGTTTATCTGTCCATCTGTCTCCCTGGCCCTCCTTCCCTGGACTCCCCTCCCCAGCCCCCAGTGATTGTATTCAGTTCCCATTGACTAGTGTCTGTCACCTCTCCACTCACCCAGCCTATGCCAGATCCCAGCCACGCCAGGCTCTGGGCTGAGTCTCACAGGTATCATTTCTTTTAGTTCTCAGAACAGCGCTGTTAGGTAGATTCTGCTCGCATCCCCTCCAAGACTTGGGGTCTTCGCACTGTTGTTCCTGCTGCCTCAGGAACTCTTTCTTGTAGGTCTCCATTCAGATTTCACCTTGTCATTGTGACCTGGCTCCACCGTCGATGCCTCCTGTTTCTGGTTTTCTCCACAACACTCATGCCATTGGCTATGCTGTGTAAATGATCTGTTTGACAGCAGTTTCTTTCCACGGGGATGCAAGGTCCGAAAGTCGAAAGTCGGGAGGGTTTCTCTAGATGTTTCTTGCTGTTCCCAGCATGCTGGCACATAGTAGGTGTTCAAGTTGCCACTCTATAAATGCAGATTCTAAGGCTCGTTGGGGCTAAGAAATTCACAGAAGTCTCCTAGGCAGTTGGTAACAGAACCCAGTTTGAACCCACAAGTGTGACCTTTCATCTGTTCAAAGACAGTGGAGTTACTAGGAAAAGCTGATAGTTGCAACACTTGGGCCTTTAGAGACGGGCAGGTCCCTTAAAGGCCACAATGGCCCGTGTGTGTGTGTGTGTGTGTGTGTGTGTGTGTGTGTGTGTGTGTGTGTTCGGGGGGTGTCTCAGGAGAACAGGGTACTGGTAGAGTGCTGTCCTGACTGCTGGGGGTGACCTGTCCTGGGTGCTGAGGCCCACCTACCTCCTCTGGCAGGGGCAGCCAGTTCACACCAACAGTTTTCTGCCTGGGCAGTTTTGACTTCCATTAGAATCCACAGCCTGTGTCCTCATGCCAAGGAGAGAGCAGACGGTGTCAGCCATGGCATCCAGGACAGAGCACTTCTAGCCTTCAGGTTTGTCTCCCAAAGCAGAAAGGGGCTTGATTTGTATAAACTCCTGAGGATTCGGTGACTCGATAGTTTTAGATGTGGGAGGGAGTTCCCCTAGAGACTACCTCCACCTCAGCTTGGTCACCATTTCACGGAGCACTTAGCAGATGTTAGGCGCGTGCTGGGTTGAAGCTCACTCATCCTACAGTGATGGTGAGAGGCGAGGACTTGTACGGTCCCAGCACACAAGGGGAGGATGGCCCAGGGGGCACACATCGCTTACCTGACTGACCCTAAGAGACAACAGACTTCCCAGCTGAGGCTGCCAGCTTTCGCTCTGCCTTGCCCTCAGGCTGGCAGTGCAGGGCCGGGTGAGAGGGAGGGGCAGGCGCAGCGGACAGACCTACAGTCACTGCTCACGGGGGCTGAAGTTGAAGCACAGTCTGTGACCCCTTGCAGGGTGCCGTTTCTGGAGCTGCTGTCTCTTGGGATCCCTTTGGTCCTGGGCAGCCTGAGTCAAGGGCCTTGTGGGACATGAAACAGTATCCCTCCCTCAAGGATGAGGCCGGGCAAAAAGCACTAATTACACCAGCCGACCGACCGCTTAGGAAACATTTGCCTGAGAGTAATGTAGAGGAGAGGAATACTGTAGGTCACTACAGATCCTAAAAAACCTATACAACCTTATGGCAATCATGGGATGGCTCTGTGCTTAAAAAAAAAAAAAAAAAAAAAAAAAGCCAAGGAGACCACAGGAGTTGGGGTTGCTTTTGCTCCCCGTGAAGGTGGTCTGGGCCTGCTGCTAACACCTGTGGTAGAGGCAGCTGAGGAATGCAGACTGCAGCCAAGGCTGGACACCTCCCTCTGGCCTCTGCTCCCTGTGCTCAGCCCCTTGGCAGCTCTGCCTGACCTTGTTTTTCCACATCACTAATTAACCTCACACTCAGGCTCCCAGGTGGGCCGGCTCTGCTGGCTAATGGTCCCTGAGAGAGAGAGAGAGAGAGAGAGAGAGAGAGAGAGAGAGAGAGAGAGAGAGAGAGAGAGAGAGAGAGCGAGAGCGCACGCCAGCCTCCTGGCCAAGCTAGGAAGTGCTGTCCTAAGCCCTCACTCTGGTTCCTTCTGCTTCTTGGAGCACAGGGTGGAGCCAGGACCCTGGATTCCCACCATTGCCAGAGCCCCAGGCAGGCACTGTCACCAGCTCCTAGCCGATGGCGATGGCGATGGCCGCGGAGAGCCTGCAGCAGCCTGTGCTGTCTTGGCAGCCCATATCTCAGGGGGGGGGAAGTGAGGCCAGCAAAAGCACTTGAAATTTACTTTCCCAGGGAGAAGTAGGCAGGAGGTGCCCCAGGAAGAGCTGTAAAATAAGGAGAGAGCCTAGAGGCCCTCTTCCCCAACCTGCTCCTGTCCTTACCGTCTGTGATCAACCCATCTAAAGCGGAAGGGAAATAACGCGGTCATGTATGATGGGAGACCTGTCCTGTGTAGGCTCACATCCTCATGTGGAAATAGCAGGCATCCGGGAACTGGGACAGGCTCAGTAATCAGGGCCTGGATTCCTGGGCCTGGGAAGCGACTCTGCTTGGATGACAGTAATGATGGTATGGTATAAAGGAATGTACAGGCCACATGATTTTGGGGCCATACCTGGTTCTTCCCTGCTCTGGGCAGTGTGGCCCCAGAAGAGGTACTCGACCTCTCTGATCCTCAGTTCTTCCTGTGTGAAAGATGAAATCTGCCTGCCATGTCACTAAGAAGATTAGACAGAGACCCATATAGGGTGCCTAATAGTCCCAGGGAGAGAAGAGATAGTGAATGTCATGGTCCAAGTTCCTTCCTCGACTTACTTCTATCCCAGAGGGTCTTGGGGATGTGATTTCTTGCCTGGCTTTCCATGTTTTCTGTTGGTATCTTGCAGTGACTGCTCCTTTCAATGTAGGTACATTGAGGAAAACCCCTGACAGGCAGGTCTGAGTGCTCACCGCACGGGAATAGGGACAAGGCCAGGTAGAAATTGGAGCAGGGCAGGCGTGGGGTTGTCAAATGTGCGGCCATGGACCTCCCTCCATCATTCTCCCTCAGTAGGTTCGGTCCTCCACCCGAGGTTGGGGAGGGAAGCCAAGCCCCAGCCACCACGCAGGACCAGTAGCAGGAGAGTGGACCTTGACAGTGGACGTCTTGGCAGTGCTGAATGGCACGGCATAAATAACAGATGAAGGCTCTGTAATTGGTGTTATTACACACGGATCTCATCTCCATTCATAATGACTGGACACTTAGTCCAGCCATTCCTCTGCCGAATACTGCTGTCTGAGATCCCCATGGCTGTCAGATCAGCTGCCGCCATTCTGATCCTCATAAGTACAGTTCATTTGGCTCTGAAGCTCAGTGTCCCGGCTAGCATCGGTTTGCAGAAAAGGAGACAGACATTGGTTGTGCTGAGAATCCCCCTCCCCATCACCTGTCACAGCCCATGTCTTAGTTAGGGTTTCTATTGCTGTGAAGAGACTCCATGGCCATGGCAACTCTTATAAAGGAAAACATTTAATTGGGGTAGCTTACATTTTCAGCCATTTAGTCCATTATTATCATAGTGTGGCACAGTGACATGCAGACAGACATGGTGCTGGAGAAGTATCTGAATGCCCTACATCTTGACTTGCAGGCCACAGGAAGTGGTCTGGGATACTGGCTGGTATGAGACCCCAAAGCCCGCCAGCACAAATGACACACTTCCTCCAACAAAGCCACACCTCCTAACAGTACCACTCCCTTTGGGGGCTATTTTCTTCCAAACCACCACAGTCCATGTTTGTCTTCCTTCCTGGTTTACCACTCAGGCAGAAGGCGGTTCTGGGTGGCAGGTGGGGTCATGGAGGTAGGTCATGTTAGTGGGGTCAGTTGGCAGAAAGAGGTTATTCCTTATAGCCCTTGTCTCTGGACATCCCTTAAAGCAATGGACCTTTATCTTGAGTGAGTATCAGAGTCACCTAGATGGTTTACGAAAGTACTTTTTGGCCTGTGTCTCCTTCAAGTTTCTCTTTCAGTAGGTTTGTGCTGCTGAAAATTGCATTTCTAACCTGTTTCCACACACTTGATGCTTCTGGCTTAGGCCTCCACTTAGGGAGCCTGATTATTCCAGGTGTGGGGTGTGGACTACACTTCACCTGGGAGCTTGTGAGAAAGGGTGGGACTATAGACCCTTCCTAAACCTCCTGAGTTAGCCACACTGGAACAGGTGTTTCAGCTGGTTTGTCCACACACCACAATTTGAGAACCCTCAAAGCATACATAAATTGGGCAGAGCTGTTGTAGGCAGGGCCAGGCAGCTATGGTACCCTGACTTGTGGTTTCCAGCCAAAAGCAGCCTGCCTCTGTCTTCTGAGAACCCTGGCAAAGATTAGGGGAAGCATTGCTCTAGTGCGCCAGTGCATACAGATCCTCTCATCTCTCTACCTTAATCCCACCCCTTGACCAGCAGTGGACTAGTAACCTTTATGCTCATGTTCCATGAGTAGCGGTCACTGTTTCCAGCGAGGGCAACTACTGCTGATTTGACGGCCACTCCCTATTCTCCTGACCTACAGGTGGTAGCCTTTGCCTCTCTCTTTTTCATCCTGGTCTCCATCACCACCTTCTGCCTGGAGACCCATGAGGCCTTCAACATTGACCGCAATGTGACGGAGATCCACCGGGTAGGGAATATCACCAGCGTGCGCTTCCGGCGGGAGGTAGAAACAGAGCCCATTCTTACCTACATCGAGGGTGTATGCGTGATGTGGTTCACTCTAGAGTTCCTGGTTCGCATCGTGTGCTGCCCGGACACACTGGACTTTGTCAAGAACCTGCTCAACATCATCGACTTTGTGGCCATCTTGCCCTTCTATCTGGAGGTGGGGTTGAGTGGTCTGTCATCCAAGGCAGCTCGAGATGTGCTGGGTTTCCTGCGTGTGGTGCGCTTTGTACGCATCCTGCGGATCTTCAAGCTCACGCGCCACTTTGTGGGGCTGCGTGTGCTGGGGCACACACTCCGGGCCAGCACCAACGAGTTCCTGTTGCTTATCATCTTTCTGGCCCTGGGTGTGCTCATCTTTGCCACCATGATCTATTATGCTGAGCGAATTGGGGCCAGGCCATCTGACCCAAGGGGCAATGACCACACTGACTTCAAGAACATCCCCATTGGCTTCTGGTGGGCCGTGGTCACCATGACGACACTTGGCTATGGGGACATGTACCCTAAGACATGGTCTGGGATGCTGGTCGGGGCGCTGTGTGCGCTGGCCGGTGTGCTAACCATTGCCATGCCCGTACCCGTCATCGTCAACAATTTTGGTATGTACTACTCCCTGGCTATGGCCAAGCAGAAGCTGCCCAAGAAGCGAAAGAAGCATGTGCCGCGGCCAGCCCAGCTGGAGTCACCCATTTACTGCAAGTCTGAGGAGACTTCGCCCCGGGACAGCACCTACAGTGACACCAGCCCCCCTGCCCGGGAAGAGGGTATGGTTGAGAGGAAACGGGCAGGTGAGTAAGGCTTAGGAAGAGGACCCCTTTTTCCCAAGTAGTCAACGGAGTTCCCTTAGCCCTTCAAATTCGGGTCTGTGCTGTATTGTGTGAGCTCCGCTGTGTGTAAGGTGTGCCTCTAGGAGGGCCAAGGATTAAGATCAATTTTTTTTTGTCCTGTGGTTTAATGATCTTGGTGAACACCAGGGTTCTGTGGCGTGAGTTGTCCTTCATGGGACTGTTTGTTAGAAGGGCTGTTTTCGAGTCCCTCCTGGGCCTCCTTGTTTTGTTCCCAGCGGCCGGTCCCTTCCCCTTCAGGCACAGCCTATCGATGGGAATGGCATATCAATATCCTACCCCCTAGACTCTGATGAGACCCAAATGAGTGGTGGGGTGATGTGCTGCGCTTGGAGGAGTTGGAGCAAATGCCAGCGCTGATATGATTAGCCAGAGATCAGGGCAGCTGTTCCTCCAAGGTGCATCAACACATGAGTCACTTCTTTCCCAACATTCACGTCTGCTGTCTCTTGGCCTAATAGATGTGATAACGTAACAGCAGTGGGAGGCTGCCTTCTGTTCAGCTAAAGCTGGAGTGAGTCCTGGGCTCGGGGTTTGACATGGATAGAAGGGAACCAAGGAGGAAGTAGTCCAGGGTCTTGGAAAAGGGGGGGGGAAATGGAAGAAGGAGCCTGTGCCTGTGTCCTGAGGGGAGTAAGACTGGGCCTTACTGTCCTTCCATGGAAAGGCCACTCAAGAAAACTCACCTGCTCTGGGTCAGGAGAGCAGAAGGAAAAGCAGCTTAGTCCCCAAGAACATGGGAGGAGGTCAGAAGACAGGAAAAGCACTATCAGATTCAATGGGTGGGGCTGCCAGGAACGGTAGAAGCACAGGTCTGGAGGGTGACTGTCAGGCCACTGAGGCTGGGCTAGGTAGGGCTGGGAGACCAAGGCAGCAGCTCCTGGTTAAACTCGAGAAGTGGGACTAGTCCTCCAGAGCTGTGCCTGAGTTCAGACACTTACTCGTGACCTCTTGGCATGTACCCACCACACGTGTTGGGGCTCGTTGCTCTCTGGGATTAACTGGGGTCTGGATCTTCCTTGATAAAGAACTTAATAGAGAAGCTTCCGTCTGTTCCCTACCACAGTGGTACCCCTGATCCTGTTGGGGATCTAAGATGTGCTCTGAGGCCCAGTCGGAGCTCAGAGAGAATCCTTGTGTCCAAATACAGAGGGCCTTAGGCAGCCTCCTAGAGGCGCACAGCACTGAGGCCCTTTTCCTGCTTGACCGACTAGCCACACTGAGGTCTTGCATGGCCAGGGCCAGATAGAGTCTTGAGGCCAGGTTAGCTCCACCATATACAGTTAGGGACCATAGGAGCCCCACAGAGAAGAGCTGAACTGGAGCCTCCTGCCTATACCTTTGCAGATGTGAGAGCTCTGCCCCAGCCCTTCAGCACTGGCCCGGGGGCCCGAGGAACAGAATAACTAACTACCTTAAGTGGTGCAAGGAGGAAGTCAGAGACACTACCGAGGTCTGGTATTCGAGCCACCACCCATTATTCCTACCAACCAGGGATTCTCTAAGGAGCGCAGACTCACCTCCAGCCTACCTGAGCCAGACCAGAGGGGAAATAAGAGTCTGTGCCTGCAGGGCTTGATCTCCTGGGACATCCTCGCAAGCCCATTTGGGAAATACTGCGGCTGTAGGGTGTCTGTGCTGTGTTCCAGCCCCCTAAGGGAGGCTCTAAGCCAAAGCGGAGAGAAAAGCCTTCGGACCAAGCACAGCCATTTTGCCTCTGCTTCCTGGACCTGGGATCTGAGAGGCCCCAGGTAGCTCGCTCCCTTAAGAAGGAGGTCCCAGCAACCATCTCAGCTTCCTTCCTCTCTGTCCCCTCCAGACTCTAAGCAGAATGGTGATGCTAATGCGGTGCTGTCTGATGAGGAGGGAGCTGGCCTCACCCAGCCCCTGGCCTCGGCCCCCACCCCCGAGGAGCGTCGGGCCCTGCGACGCTCAGGTACGCGAGACAGAAACAGGAAGGCAGCCGCTTGCTTCCTGCTCAGTGCTGGGGACTACACCTGCGCTGACGGCAGTGTCCGGAAAGGTATGGCTCCCCGGGCTGGGCAGACGGGGAGCCCCCCCAGAGCTGAGTCTCCCCAGCCCTCCCCACAGAGCTTGAGGTCCCCGCCTCCCCTGAGCCCATGGCCACCATCTCCTCTGCCTTGGGTGCGCCCTCGCTTTTAGAATGGATGTCCCAAGTGCCAGTGTCTGGATTAGAAAGGTCTTTAGTATCCTCCATGAGTCTATGGAGCCCCTCCCCCAAAGGTACCCACCAGGAAGGGTAGTGCTAGACATTTTAGGGGATAATCTATTACCTCCCTGCTCTGGTCCTGCAGGCCTAGCCCACAGGGTCATACCTACTAGGTTATTCCCTAGTTCTAAACACTGCCAAAGCTTTCCCCAAGGAAACAGACTTAGGGATTCCAGGTCCTAGGTTTTCAGAGAGCCCACACAGGCCCTGTATCTCCAATTCTTCACTGGGGGCCTGGATCCCAAGGTGGACTGATCCATGTCTACAGGCTGCTGGGGTGTGATGGTCACGGGACAGGTCCAGGAGTGGCTAGGAGGAGGTGTGCAGGGAGCGTGGTTCTCTCTGAGGAGTCATCTGCAGGATCCTCACAGTTAGTGGAGCAGCCCCTTCCCTGTCTGTCAAGGAAGTCTGGAATTCTATCACCAGGCTTCCAGCATACGGCAGGGACAGAGCTGAAGTTGGTCTGTGCCAGCAGGGATTCTTCGGCTTAAATGAGAGAGGGAAACGGAAACCATTAGGGTGGCAAGGGCCAGTGATGGCTGAGAACCAGGAGGCTGAAGACCAGACCCTGGTCCTCCCTGTTTCCTGAGCCCACTTACCTTGGCTGTCCTGTGTCCTGACCTCTGCTAACATCCTGCCTATTTCCAAGAGAAGCTATGCTTCTCCCTAAACAAATGTCATCCCCCAGTTCTCTCTCTGGCCACTTCTTGACTAACAAGGCTTCCCACTCTCCACTTCCCATGGTCCCAAATCTCAGACTGACTGGTTTGAGTCAGACAAGGGTAGTGGTTGCTGCAGAACAGCCTGAGATGCCTCTGGGCCCTAAAGATGGGCCCTGGTCTGGGCAGTCTCCGGGGCACCTTCCCATGTGATTCCTAGGCACCCTGGGCTAATAAGCTCTGAAAAGTGGGCATCCAGCTTTGCTGGGCCCATATCTTAGTGGGTGATAGCAACAGGAACAACAGTCTGGCACCTGGAAGGATATGGCCCAGAGGCTCCCGCCAAATGGCTGTAGGTAGAATGCTCAGAGCTCACACACCCTCACCTGGGAATCCAGGGCTCCAACCTTCAGACCCTGGAAATGTCTTTCTCTCCTGCACCTCAAGAATGCAGTAGTGCCACTGCCTCCTTTTTCACACCAAGAGAGCCTTGCTCAGGCTGCAGCCTGCTGAGCAACGGTGTAAAGTGTGTCCCTCACTCTTGTGAACACAGAGCTGAAGGATGAACGCCCTGGCTTCCCTTCTGGTGCTGTGAAGTGCTTGGTGGAAGGAGAGTGGTGGGAGAGGCCATGAGTGTGCAAGTTAGGAGAGCCCTGAAGGCAGGTGCTCTCACATCCACAGGCACCATGCGAAAGAGCCTGCATGCCTCCACTTTGCCCCCCTGGGGTGCCTTTGGAGGCCCATCTGCTCTATTTTCAAGATGCCTCCACACTGCTTCTTGGCAACATGCATGTAGCTCAGCCAATTAGAGTGACCTTCGAGAGGGAACAGGTGGGTTGCTGGGAAACAGGCCCTGCTAAGCAAGTGTGGCAATTAATATCACCAAACTCCCAGTGCGCACTTAACAACTTTCCCCACACCACGCCTCTCCGCAGTCATCTAGACCTAGGACAAGGAGAGGCTGAGTCCAGCCAGGCCTGTTCCAGCCCTCAAACTGACCCCTTCACTAACCAGTGGTTTCCCCTGAGCCAGGAGTGTATGTGACGCAGGTGCTCACTGGGGAAGGTAGGTGCTGGAAGCTATGATGTCTCCGTGCAGCTGGGCCACCAAGGAGCTAGACGGAAACATAGCCCCGAGACAAGACAGGACACAGGTCAGCTGGGTGTAGGTCCCATGCTCTGCCCTCAGGAGCCCGGGAGACTGATGGCAGGGAGAAGAATCAAAGCCACTCCCAACAAGGAGAGATTCCCTTCACCCCAGTCTGGGGCCACCCACCCTACAGTTTCTTGAAGCAGCGTGGACTCCATGGAGCTCCCCTGGTGAGGAGATGCTCCCCTTTGACCCATGTGCCTTTTCTTCACCAAGGCTGTGAAAAGTCCCGGAGTCTAAACAACATAGCAGGAGCGACTGGAACCAGTCTGGGGCTGTCTCCACTGGCATCGCGGTACAGCTCGCCCTATCCTCCGAGAAAGCTCCTGCTCTCTCACCCCTTCCCCCCTCTCACCAGCCCCCCTCCCGGTCACTCAGGTCCTTAGCTACACCTACGGCCTTCCTCAGCTTTGACACGGGGACGCATAGCCAAGCAGGCATGTTTACATCCCTTATCCCTCCTGAGGCCTGAGGAAACAGCAGAAGGGAACTTCAGTCAGGATGGAGAATTCGAACCCCGGAGCCTGCCCTACACAGCACCTGGCTCCCCCAAATGTTCAGACATGGAACCCGAGTGCAAGGGGGAGATATTCTCAGAGCTTCTCCCTGAACCAGGTGCTGGCACACACAGGATCTGCGTCTCTGGGTTTTGCCTCCAGCTCAGGATCCTATAGGCCAGGGGGTGCGTGGTGCGTGGAGTATCTGGAATTTACTCAACCTTGCCTGCAAGTCAAACCTACATTTGTATTTTAATCACAGAAATTTCATTTGCATCCCTTATGCCTTTAACCAGTAACCAAACAGCTTGTCTGTCTGTCTGTCTCTCCACCCCACTCCAAGATCAGCAGGTAACAAGGCTGTCTCATGGGGCATCTCTGCTGGTGTAAAGGACACCTGACTCCTTGGAAGAGCAGCACCTGTGGTCAGAGCTGCCCTGGGAGGAGGACCTGGTGTTTTCCAGCTGCAGCATGGGGCGCAGATGGGAGTTCCTAGAATCCAAGTCCCAGGCTTGGTGCAAGCCCCGGGCAGGGTGTCTAAGTGCAGGGAGGCCCTCCTCCCTGAAGCCTGTGCCCAGATTCAGCGGGTGACACCCCGCGGCCCACCCAGCATCCCATCTGTGCCCTGCGCCTCAGCATCCCTCTCCATGCTGCTTCCTCTGCTTCCGCGACAGTTTGCTCCCTCTCCCCGCTCCCTCAGATTCCCAGCCCTGCCTCTGAGTCACCTGCCACTCCCACCCAGCCTCTGCTCTGTATTCCTGCCAGAACCGGAGACTCATCTAATTTCTATAATTAAGTGTATTCATTTACCTAACGAGGCCGGGAGCACAACAGGTTTGTGAGTCATTGGGTGAGCAGGGGTACACCTTGCGCGGGGACAGCTGAGGGGAAGTGAGGAGACAGAAGCTCTCCTACCCACACCTGCCACTGGCCCCGCCTGCCCCCAGGAAGCCCCTCCCTCAGCCCAGGGCTAAAGGACAAAAGCCTCAGCCAAGACATTCCCTGTTTCACCTGATGGGAATTGACCTGACAGCGGAGCCACGTGCCTGGCAATTTTAGGGTCGGATTACGCAACTTTGGACAGGGAGTGACTACCGGAAGGTCCATATTTGCTCCCTACAGGGTAAGGAAGGGACCTGGTGAGATCGCTTTAGGGACCTGGCAGGAAACTGGGAAACCAGGGGCTCAACTCAAAAGGTGGCCCAGGCATAAACTGCTGGGGTTGGAGTGCAAAGCATGGGACAAGCTCTGCCAGCACTGAGCAAACACTAGATGACCTTCTGGAAGTTCTGTCAGATCAGGCCCTGGGACACTCCTGTTCAGCCATGCTCTCCGGGCCTGTAGCCGCTTGCTCGCAGAAGGAGGTGTCTTCTGAGAGCTGAGATGAGGGGATACAGGAAAGCCTGTGAAGCAGGGGAAGATGCTGAGTCTGAATCTAGCCTCCTTGTGGTAGGTTCGGCCCCACCCAGCAGGGCTCCTGGCACCAGGAGACTGTGGTCTGACAGATTCATGATGAGCCAGGTGTCCAGTTTAGCATGGGTACCACAGTTATTTTCTCTGACTTGCTGTTCTGGTTTGGGGAGCTGAGGTAGCTATTTCTGTGGCATCCCTCAAGTTGTCAGGAGCCCAAGTTTCCACGGCACCCACCGCCTCCTCCCCTCTTCCCTCCTACGGGGATGGGCATGCTCACAGCACCCCAGTGCGGGGCACAGATGTCCCTGGGCAGCACAGTGCCTCTGCCAGGCTGAAGCCCCTAGTTTTTGTTGGAGGGATGGGCTCCTATACCCACCCCCAGTCTCCTAGCTCCATAGGGAAGAGACAGGTTCAGTTGGTGGGAGAACTTAGGTGAGTTATCTGCCCTCAGCTACCTCTTAGGACTTTGGTGTTTGCCCAGGGGCTTGGGAAAAAATAAAGCCATCATTTACAGAGTCTCCATGCCTCCCTCAGAGGCAGTGGTCTATACAAGTCTCAGGCCCATCCAGATGTTGAACGTCCTTCGCTAGGAGAAAGGTCTCTCCCACCGAGGGCATAGTTAACCTTTCCTTAGATTGGACTTGGAATTGGACCTGTTGCTTTGGCTTCTAGAAACCTGGCCCTGTAGCCTGGGACCGGGCCCCCACTTAAAGAGCAAGCAGGCAGCCCAGGATCAAACTCCTAGCCTTACCTTCCAGACTCTGCCAGGACAACTGAGAACCCTAGAGGTAGCTGTGCAGCCCAGTCTTCTAAGACAAGTGACCGTGAGGCGTCACCAGCAGGAAGGGGCCTGGCCAGTCTACAGCTGGGTCAACAAGGAGTTAGAAAGGATGCTGGCCGGGCGGTGGTGGCGCACGCCTTTAATCCCAGCACTTGGGAGGCAGAGCCAGGCGGATCTCTGTGAGTTCGAGGCCAGCCTGGGCTACCAAGTGAGCTCCAGGAAAGGCGCAAAGCTACGCAGAGAAACCCTGTCTCGAAAAACCAAAAAAAAAAAAAAGAAAGGATGCTGAGTGCTGGCCAAGGCTTCAGGAGGCACCCGTGGGCCAAGACTGCCCTTAACAAAGTATCAAGAGAGTAGGCCTCCCCTGCCCCTGATCAGTCTCAAGTCTGAATATCCTGCCTCGATCCTAGTGAGTCGTGGAGGTTAGAGTCCAGCATTAGATTCCTAGAAAGGATCTCCCAAGACCCCAAGGGTGGAGAACGTAGAAGCCATTGACGAAAGCCACCCGGGGCCATTCTTTCTCCAGTGTGTCTTAGGATCTAGTGGCCTGTAGAGTGCCCAAAGCCACTCCTCTTTTCCAGGTGGGTAGGGACCAATGGCTGGGTCCTTCTGAATGTTCACAGACAGAGCAAAGTTAGACATGCAGGGCAAAGGGTAGCTCTGTCTTGTCCTCAGAAACGGAGCACCAAAGAGTCTTGGGCTCACTCCTATGGTTTCCTCAGGGACAGTACTCAAAGGCCTAGAACTCTAGAAGGCCAAGGGACAGTGTTTAAGGGGGCGATCGGGGACACAGTCTTAAGGAGGTGGTAGCAGGTCATGCTGAGATGAGAACATGTTTTTATCAAAGAAAAAAGCTTTTGAACATGTCAGGGAACCCCAGAGTAGCAGCTGTGAGGCTTGGATGCCAAATGGCGTACCCACCTTTAACTGCAAGCCTAATAACTGTACTAGTCAGCCTGGGGGGGTGGGCGGGTGGAAACTTCTACCACACTACTAGTCCAGTCTTCCTGGCTGTCTAGCCAGGACTGCCACTGGGAAATAGGGGGAAAGACCCAAGCCTCAGATATCTGAAGCTGAGGGCATGGGTTTCTTAGTAAGATGCTGTGGGCCAGCCTGCTCTCCTGAGGCTGTGTGCCCTCCATACCCCATGCCTCAGGACTCTGCCTATCACTTTGAGGTCAGGGGCTGGGTGTGACATGGCTCCACGCTCTAGAGCCATCTTCACTGGCTCCTGGGGATAGTGAGATTGTCCATGGTGGTGGGGGCAGATGGAGCTATTTGGGGGAGAGCACAAATAGAGTAGAGAATGGGTGATGGGCCATGAGCCATTGTCCACATCAGGCCCACTGCCTCCCTGCTAGACCAGATGGAGTTTGCTATGGTTCCTCTCCTTGCTGCATTAGAACTCTGAAGACCGGAAAGGCTAGTACTTGGAAATGGTTCCCTGAGTTCACCGTCACCTGGGTCTCCTTGGCCTGGAGTTGGTTGGCAGAGGAGAGGTGAAGGTCTCACCCCACCCCCTGTACCACCCCAGCTCTTCCTCGCCTCTTAGCCCTGGGTTCCCTATGCGTCCCAGCTCTGCTCTTGGCTGTTCCTTAGCCCACAGCCTACGGGTCAGCGACTGGCTGGCTTCCTTCTAACGTCTTATTCTTTGTCTCTCTCTTTCTTTTGCTGAACTCTTTGCCTCCCCCAGAAGGCAATGTTGAACCGAAAGCGTGCGTCCCAGTGTCTCACACCTGTGCTCTTTAAACACAGAGACCTGCCAAGACGCCCTCTCGTCCAACTATGCCCACGCTGAAGTCCTCACCCTCTCTTAACGCGGGCGGCACCAACGTGAGAAAGACAGGCAGACAGACAGAAAGCCAGAGGCTTAGGGAAACTCTGGAACCCAGGCACGAATCTTTCGCTGGGAAAGACTCAGATATCCTTGTTTGCACAGGACTGGTTGGTGGAAAAACCTCCCATGTGACTCTCGGGGCCCAGAGCCATCTGGGTCTGATACTCTGTTCTACTGTACATTGAAGAGACATATATGCACATATAGTATCTATATTCATACATACTATATAACTCTTGTGTGTAGTGCACGTGCTACTGGTGGTCTGTCTTCATTGTTAGGCTATGTCTCCCAAGTCCTCTTCCCACCCTGTCCCCCACCCCCCTCTTCCTTCATGGATTGTTTCTTCTGACCGTGTTGTATGGATTGTCCCAGGAAAAGTGCACCTGGAACCGGCCCCTCCAGCTGGGTGGACCCAGGCTGCTCTCACTTGGGGGTGTTTCCCCTGCCAGCAGGTGGCCTGTGGAAGTCTGCTAAGGCAAGGTTGCCCTCCAGGGCCACTGCTTCACTAGCCCAACCCCACCCCAGATTGGGGTTCTACCTCCCACCCCACACCCCGGTTTGTGGGGGCACTTCCAGGGGTTCTTCTACAGCCCTTGACACTCCTTCCAAGCACCCCTCTGTGCCTTTGACAGAGGGGAGTTTCATTTCTTCTGTGTGAGTCTCCTTTGTCCACTTGTTTTCAAAGATGCTGCTGGGCAGGTGGAAGGGGATCTGTTTGCCCATCTGGCTCAGGGGTCTGAGAAGGGGACACTTTCGGCGAGAGGAGACTAGTTGCAATACTGTACTTCCTGGCCGGTGGCCAGAAGATGCGTGCAATAGCAGAGGCCAGGTGACCCCTTCAGCCTCGGCCTCTGCCCCTCCCTCTGCCCTTTCCTGCCCACCCTTGGTCTCGGTCAGTCCTTTTCTAAAGCTGTCCCCTTGTGTGTGTCCGAGGCACGCCTAGGCTGGGCCCACTGGGCCCTGTCTGCATGCCCTCAATTGTCATGCTGTGCTCGAACACCAATAAAGACATCCAAGTGTCCTGCTGCTCCTCTGTGAGCATCTGCCTCGACTCTCTTTTCTGGCTGTGGATCTGTGGGGGGGATCTCCCTGAATTCCAACCAACCTACCATCTGTGTCTCAGGAATGCAAGCACACCTGAGCCCCTACCAGGGATCCTCCCTGTGGCCCAGCTCCTGCAGTTTACAGCTAGCAGTAAGTACTCAAAAGTGATCTGCTCAGGGCAGCCAAGGACATAACTCTGAACCCCTGACTCCTGGGCAGTGTCCTGATACCCTCCTGCTCCATGCCCCTCCCCCCGTAGCATGGACTAAGTCTTCCTTGTTTAGGGAAGTCCACTGTGTGCCTGCTTGTTTGTACAGGGACTTCCCTCTCCCTGCAGCTGCATCAGTGTTAAGTGGGCCAAGGCCCTGGGGAGGCCAGCCGTCGCGAGGACTGCATGATGGCTGAAGGACTGGAGCCAGCGCTGGACTGGTGACACCACCAAGGGCCTCTTGGGGATGGAGGAGGAACATACTTGGGGTCCATGGGCTAGGGAAGTGGCAAGTTCTCATACATGGTGACCCTCGCTGCCCCTTTCACTCCCACAGAGGGGCGTGCACAAGGCTGACTTTATGGATGCGGAGCCCTGCAGTCACCCAGAAGGGGCTCCATACGGTCATCGCTGTAGAGTTACCAATCCTCAACAAGAGCTGTGGTTTCATTTGGACCGGGCTCTACATATCACAGAGCCAGGTCCGGGCGCATGTTCTCGTCTCCTCACTCCTCACTGTCTACACAAACTAAGCCATAGGAGCCCCCATTTAGTCTTGATCTGCCACTTATTAGCTATGTAACTTGGGGGCAATGCCTCCGATCTGTTTTCATGCCTGTAAAATAATGGTGCCCATTCCAAAGACAGCAGAACAGCCTGGCCCAGGGTCAGGGGTCTGCACACAGCATGTAGGAGACAGGAGATCTCCCATAAAATGCTAGCTCCCTCCTCACCCTTGCCTGCAGCTCAGGCTTTTTTTTTTTTTTTCTGCAGATTTCTTCATGTCCAAACACACTCAGAAAAGACAAGAGCACACTCGGAGCTGTCTAGGGCAATGCAGAATGGCAGGGTGAGGACCGCAGGGCCCTGGGGAAGGAAGAAACCAGGGGAAACCTATTCCTGAAGTGGCATGGAAAACCAGCCACGAGCCTGGGCCAGCAGCAGAGGCTGGGCGGTGGCAGGCGGCCAGTTGTCAATTAAAGATAAAATCTCTCCTCCAACTGGAGGGCAGATAGGGCTGTGCCCCCCCCCCTCACCCCCCAAGAGAAAGCCATTTGCAGCCAGGCTGCTCAGAGAAGCTTGGCCAGGCGATAATGGGATGGGATGTACTGCTGGCTCCCTAATGACATTACGCATCAGGGCCCACATCCAGAATGGCTGTTTTTTAGTTTAGCTGGGTTTTTTGTTTTGTTTTTAACATAAATATGAAACCATATTTATGGGCTAAGAACCTAGCAAACAGCTTGTGAGTATTGGATGCTAGGAACACCCTAAAGGGGACCTATGCTGGGATACATAGTGAAACCTTCAAAACTCTGGAATGGGCAGATGCAGAGTTGCCCATGTGTCCCAGCAGCTGCACCATGAAGGAAGGCACACTGTAGGTTCCTGCTGTCCCTGGGGCCAGAGTTGAGTCCCAACTTGGGAGCTGCCTTAGGGGATAGAATAACAGTGCTGGGAGGGACCTTTAGAGTCAGAGGGACTCAGAGGTTCATCCCAGATCTGTAACTTCCTAGTTGTGAGTTGCTGAGGTTGCCTGAATCTCCGTTCACTGTCATAACTGGAGTAGCAAACAATGGGTGTACTGAGCTGTGGCAGAGTGATGCAAGGTGCCGCCAAGGAACCTTTCTGCATGGCATAATCATTGCGTAACTGAGCTGGCAAGGTGGCTCAGTGGGTAAAGACACTTGTTGCCAGGCCTGGCAACCTGAGTTTGATCCCTCAGGACTCATGTGGTGGAAGGACAGAGCCGATTCCTGCAAGTGTCCTCGGACCTCCACATGCACACCAATAAATAAATTACTAAAAATCATTGCATTTAAACAAACATGGATGGGAGGTTACTGTGGAGCAACCTTCACCACCAGCAGCAGTTTGGTTTGATGCCTTCGCTTGTCAAAAGAAGTGCCTTGAATTAACCTTATTTCAGGGAGACCCTTCTGACATACGAGAGGGGACTAATTAAACAGAATGCACGTGTTTCACCTGAGACATGCACATAACGCGCATGGAAATGCATTCTGAAATTGGTGTGACCCTTTGCTCTACAGAGAAGAAAGTGGAGCACAGCACATAAGGTCATTCCTCCAGAGTCACAGTCCTGTAAGAAGCAAAGCTGAGATTCAGGCCCAACAGAATGGCTCTACTGTCCCAATGCCTGGACAGCATCTAAACCGAATAAGGCTTGGGAGGTAAAACGCCTGGTGTGGAACTTCTGTTTTTCATTTCCTTAATCTCAATTGATGCCTTTAGCAAAAGTATTGGTTCCCTCTTAGAAGATAAGAAAACCAGGGCTTGGGAAAGTGGGTAATTTAATTCACTCTCTCATGTCTGTGTAAACACACACACACACACACACACACACACACAACACACAACACACACACACACACACACACACACACACACACACATCCTGGGGGAAAGAGCATCTTGGCTTCTTTAATTAATGATCAGGTGGCAACACCTAGCTCAGAGAGTGACAAGTCCTTTCCCAGTGCAAAGCCAGTGACCCACAGAAGGGAAGCCTGGATGGGACTGGCATGGGAACCAGGTTCCATGAGGAGCAGCTTGTCCTGGAGAAGATCTGGTGGAAAACCAGCTCCTGATGTCAGGTTTTTGAAGAATACTATGCCTTAGTGGGTTCCAGTTATTGGTAGAAATGTTAAGGAGGCCAGTTGGGTGGAAGAATGAAAAATGTTATTCTGGGGCTGGGGAGCTGACTTAGTCAATAAAGTACTTGCCCTTCAAGCGTGAGGACCTGCATTTGATTCCCAGAACGTCCATTTTTTAAAAAGCTGAACATGGCCATGTGTGTTTGTAATTCTAGCACTGGGAGGCAGGACAGACAGATAGATCCTCGAGGCTCACTGGCCAGCTAGTCTAGTCTACTTGTCAAGTCCCAGGCTAGCAAGAGACCCTGTCTAAAAAACAACACCCAAGTTTGCACACACACACACACACACACACACACACACACACACCTTATTTTTGTTTCCTTCACAAATTTAGTGGGAAAATGTTAGAAAATATTCCACACCAACTCAGGAGAGAAGCCCGGATCTCCTTCCCTGCATTTCACTGTCCCCCAAGAGGTGGCACTGTGAACAGCTGGTCAAGGTCTTCCAGGCCTTTCAAAATCAAGCTTTCTAAAAAAAAAAAAAAAAAAAAAAAAATGACCAAAGATTAGGAACAGACCCGTCCCCATAGGTTGAAGGGGAATGCCATTCCTAGAAGTATGAAGGGACACCAGTAGCCAAGTGCTGATTGTGGGAAGAATTTCTGCTTGGTGTGCAAGGTGGTTAGACCTCCGACTGGAAGGTTGACTCAGCTGGAGCAGGTCCAGAACGTAGAGATTCAGGGAAGATTCAGAAGAGCTCCTTTCCCGATGGGACTTTCCCAAATTCCCTGACATGGCAAAGAACATCTGAGACACGTCGAGATAGCAACAACTCAGTAGATATGAGCTTGGGTTGCCTTGTGACCCAGCATCAACTGCCAGGGATCCCTGTGGCATTGTCACAGTGAGCACTTGTACTTAGAGCTCCAAGACCTTTGTGCATGGCTGTACTCACACACAAGCTGGCGTGTGAGCTAGCCCAGTCCCTGGGGGCTGTAGTCATCATACTCAGGCTCAAACAACATGCATTGCTCCAGAGGACTGTCGAGGGCTCTTGAGACCTGGCTGTCCCTTAAGTACCCCAGTGGTACCTCCTGCCAGGTGTCTGCTCGACTTTCCAGGGACTCCTGGCAAGGGCATGGTTAAAGTATGTACGAGAGTCATTTGGGACTAGATTACTGGAAATGCAGGGTCCTGCTTTTGGTTGAATTTGGGTCCCTGCTGCCTAATGCAACAATCCCTGGTTGTTGGGAGGGGCCCCCTTTTCCTCCATACGGTCTCCTAGGTGACTTTACCCACTCTCATACTTTAAACATGTACAGATGCTGCGATAAGATCCCCATTTCAGAAATTCCCTCTCGCATGCGCTCAGTCAGCCATTCAGCAAGCACATAGTGGACCCCTTCATTCCCATGCGGCTCCCAACACTGCCTGCTTGGCTCTGTCGCAGCATTTTTCCTGCTACTCCACGGGCCTCTGATTTCATCCTCTGCTTTCCTACCATCTATCCACACACCCTAAAGCTGACCAGAAACAGGGGGGCTGAGTACATCCACAATCTCACCTCGCTCACATATTACTTCACTCACTGTTTTCAAGCTCAAAATTGTTAAATGCCTGTGCTATGTCCTGGGGAAAGAGCAGTCAACAGGACCCTTGGCCACATGGAGCTTGTGTGCTAAATGGAGAAACAGGCCAGACATTCTATTTTTCTGCCTTGGAAATGTATATCAAATATTCTCTTCCTGCTCCCTTCCCAGATTGGTGCATTTCTGTCTGAGGTCCCCAGCCTGGTCTTTTTTTGCAGGAGACACCTCCCAGGCCTCCTTGGGACCCCTCCGCTCCTCCATCATCGTCACTGGTCTCCACCCAGTAACCAGAGAGCAGCTGAAAATGGAATCCAGATCCTGTTACCCTTAAAACCCCTGGTGGCTTCATTCTCCCTGCATTTCAAATAAAATCCAGAGTCTTCAAGGGGGCTTGTGCCACGGCTGTTTCTCAGCTCCTGTCCCTACCCCAGCCCACCTCCACCTCTGCAGACTCATCCCACCTCTGTATTCGGCTCCTAGGAGACCCCAGCTTGGCTTCTCTTTAGCTCTCTCTTTCTCTTTCTCTTTCTCTTTCTCTTTCTCTCTCTCTCTCTCTCTCTCTCTCTCTCTCTCTCTCTCTCTCTCTCTCTCTCTCTCCCTCTCCCTCTCCCTCTCCCTCTCCCTCTCCCTCTCCCTCTCCCTCTCCCTCTCCCTCTCCCTCCCCCTCCCCCTCCCCCTCCCCCTCCCCCTCTCCCTCTCCTCCCTCCCCTCCCCCCCTCTCTCAGGCCAGACTACTGAAAATGTCCTGACACATGCTGTTTCCCTCACATGACCAATTCTCTTCCCCACTCCCTTTGGCTGGCCGAGTCCATCTGACCCTTTGCATCTGGCAAAATAACCCACACTCTCAACCCCAGTGTGCCCTCTCGCCTGGTCCCAGCCCTCACCTCTGTTTTCCATATGTATTTGTATAGTTTTACTTTTGCCGTTTCCGTTTCTGTGACCATTGGTGCTATAGCTGTTATCTGTATTTATTTGTGTGACGATGCGTATGTAGATGTTCCTGTTGCACGCGGACATCATGCCATGCCCTGCATGTGGAGGTCAGAGAACAACTTTCTAAAGTCAGGTCTCACCTCCCACCGGTGTCTGTCACTGCAGGGCGTGCTCCAGGCTAGCTGACGCACGGACTTCTGGCAGATCCCCCATCTCCCCTTTCCATTTTGTAGGAATGCTGGGATTACATTGCATCAGGGCTTTTTATGGGGGTCCTGGGGATCAAGCTCAGGTTGCTGGCCTTGTCCTCATGTGGCAAACATCTGTAGCTGCTAAGCCACCTTCTAGACCCTCTCCTTTTTGAAACACTCAGTCTGGGTCTCATCCATTCATCTAGACTGACTGGCCAACGAGCTCCAGGGGACCCACCTGTCTCTGCTGTCCCCCTCTACCCAGTGCTAGGGTTAAAGGTGGATACCTCCCTACCTGGGGTTTTTTAAATGTGTGCTGGGGAACTGAACTCAGGTCCTCACACTGGTGCAGCAGCAGACACTTTACCAACTGAGGCATCTGTCTAATGGAGCCCCGGCCCTGTTCCCTGCTCGTTTCTATCACAGCCAGCTGTTTTCTTCATGCTACATATCTGCCTCTTGGTGGCCTCTGTGAATTTCTAGGGCCTTAGCACAACCCTAGGGGCTCAGTGCCTGTTTTATGAATGAATGAATGAATGAATGAATGAATGAATGAGCAGGAGACCAGCCTGGCTCACGGCGGCTATACTCAGCCTTGCCTCCATTTGGCCTGTGCGCCTCACTTCTAGGACATTCCTGGGAGCCCTTGGGGAACATGTGAAAGCTCTTCTCTTTCCATTATGCATTTCCTGCCTGAGAAGCTGTCAGAATAACGATGGGGAGAGAGAGAGAGAGAGAGAGAGAGAGAGAGAGAGAGAGAGAGAGAGAGAGAGAGAGAGCACAACAGCTCTTCATCTCTCTGTTCTTCAGAGCTCTCCATTTTCTGCCCGATTTTTCTTGGCACTGGTGGAGTACCCCTACCCTGCCACAGGCTTCTCAAGAGTGCTGACTCCTGGCTTCTCCTGCATGGTAGATGCTCAGTGAAATGTTTAACTGAATGAATAAATAACAAGAAAGAAAGAAGCAAGCAGAAAAAAAGAACAAGCTAGAGCCGGAAAGAAGAAAAAGATGTGAAGAATTGCTGAGGAGAAAGAGGCGGTGGGGGGCGGGGGCTGAAATGACGCTAGGAAGTGGAAAGGAGGACCCAGCCACCTGGCCCAGCATCCAACTCCAGGCATTACTCCCAGTAATCCTATTCTTCATGGATCCTCAAGCCTCATAGTCCTGTCCAGACCTCAGATGGGATGATAGGGCTCTTTGGTCCACTCATGAGAGGGGCTTCCTATGCTGTAGGCCACATACCTACTGGGGTTGCAGGGTGTGACTGCCCACGAGGAAAACATTTGTAGGGACAAGAGACCAAGATTCCTTAACCAAGGTTCAACTCCACCCCTGATTTCCATGACCCTCTTAGTATCTCATCTTTCTGTCATTTGTATCTGGTGCCCTGGCCCAGTGACGTTCAAAGTCCTTATGGGTCAGTGGTGAATGTTCAGAACAAACCAACCACCAAGAGACTTCTTTGCAGGCTTTCAGACCCAGAGGCTTAGAGCAGTGGCTGCCTCTACCTCTTCTCGGAGGCCCAGATGAGCCAGCCACCCTCAGGAAGACCAAGGGGACAAGCCCAGAAGGCCTGGAGGCCCAGAGCTGTTCCACAATAGCTGTTACCATAGTGGTTTCCCTGGGGTGGCAGCTCCCGAGTTGCCATGGAGAACAGAAGTGTAAAGTTGCACCATCACCATCATGGCTGCCTCTGTGGAGAAGCAGCCCCTTCCTGAGCCATCAGCCAGTCAGCCAGTGACGAGTCAGTGTAATCTTCCATGTCTGGGGAACAGAAGTTTGGCCAGCCCTCCCCTGACATCTTGTGACACCCGGTGTGGTAGCAGACCCTCCCATCCCCTTAGGGGACAGCACTGTTTATACTCCTGGCAAACTCGCTGGGGATGTCATTGTCTCTTAGGATCCCCACTAGAGGTAGCAACCAGTTCCCAGGAAACCTGGGCAGGATGGGGAGGGAGGATGCACAAAGGCCCCGGGGTGACCATTCTCTCTCTCTGGACCTTAGTGCTGGATTGCGACAAACTGGACTTCCCTAAACAGGGCTGAAATGTTGGTTTCTAGAATTCTCGTTTCTTCCCAGCCACTTCCCACCTCCCAGCCAGGGGACTCTCACTACTGCCTTCTCCATGCCCCTGCTCAGGGCTTTTCCATCCTCTTCACTTGCACTTTGTCAGGTACTCTAGGAACAAGATAATGCTAATCATCCACATTCCAGTGTAAATTAGGGCCCATGCATGTTTTATTTCCCAGGAGATAAAACCGTATGACCTCTCACCTTTTCAGAGTGAAAGCCTTGTTCTCTATTACAGGAACTTGTAGCACCAAAGAGCCCTAAGCAGGATAGTTTTTGTTTGCTTGCTTGTTTTGTTTTGTTTTGTTTTAAATCTAGAGAAGAAGGCAGATCTTCCACGCGTGGGTAAAATTAGATGATAGGGCTCTACATGGAATTCTCGCCTGGCTCTGATTAACCACAAAGCAAATGAAGGTGCTTGAGCTGTAGTTCAGTGATAGAGAGCTGTCACAGCATTTAAAGGGCCTGGAGTTCAATCCCCGGCACTGAAGGAAACTATCAGAAATGCTACGCATTGGCATTGCCTCAGTCTAAGAGATCCTTCTCTGCTTTGCCCCTCCCACACTCTAGTATGGAGTCTTTTTCCTGGTAAACTACACATCTCTCAAGGCCCACTCAAGTATCACCTCTGAGAATCTTTCCTGAGCTCTCCCAGGGAGAACTCTGCTGTCCTTCATTATGCAAAGTGCGCAATAAGCACTTTGCATATTTATCGCAGTGATGACTTCTGGCTGGTTTACTCAGCTAAGCCCCTGCTCGTTGCTCATGAGCTCCAAGGGGAATGGATAGACCAATAGTGAATGAGTTGGCCACCCACTGTTGACTCCTGTCTTTCCAGCCTACATCTGAGTTTCAGAATTTGTTCAGAACAATCCCCTGGGATGCTATGCCCTACAATCCCACCACTGAGTCTCTATGCCCTCCCCCATCCACAGCTCCCACCTCAGCCCTCCAGCTCCCAGGCTCTAAACAAGGCTTTTTCCTTAGTTAGTGGCTGTGGACCTGTGCACAGTCTACTCGGGACAGTCAGGCTTGTGTACTGGGTCTTTTCCCTTCAGCCTTCTTCCTTCACAGTCTTCATGAAGAGTGCTCTGCGCTTCTTTCCCTCCCCAGCTCTCACTCAGTATGTGGTTTGTGCTCCTGGACAAAAATCCCTGCTGTAGAAGGGAGCCACAGAAAGAGAGGCTTGGAGAGGGAAGCAGTGTTCCATGGGGTCCAAGCCAGGCCCATGATGCTGCTGAGCTCCAGCCTCCACACTTGTGAAATGGGGATGAACCCACACAAACATCACATCGCCTGAAGATGTTGAGGGAAATGAGACTCTGAACAGGTCCTCTGGGACCTTGTAAAGCAGGAGCTGGGGTGAAGGGCTATCAATCCCCTGCCCTTGTAGGGATGTGGGTGTTCTGCAGAAAAGGCAGTTAACTCGGGAAAGTTAGAGAACACACCTCCCTTTGATGTGGTCCTGGACAACTCGAGCTAGTTCCATGCTCTGGGCAGTCACTCATCTGAACAACCCCAGTGCGGACAAGGAAAGCAGAGCGGAGGGAATGTTTCAACAGAGATTGCAGGTAAATTTCATGGACACAAACCATTGGGGCTGGTTCTAGTCTTGTGGGCCCCCCACTGAGACTAGGACCAGACCTAGCTGTGGGTCTCACTCAACACCGCCACTACTATCAATTCACACTATGTTCAGCTAATTCTAGCTGCAACTATTTTTTCTGCTTGGGAACTCTATGGCCTTGGGTAAATGACTTAACCTCTCTGAGCTTGGTTTCTCCTCCAGGGAACTGTACATCTCAGACTCCATTGAGAGGAGTAGAGAGATGAGACAGACGTCTGAAACTCCAGACAGACCCAGCTAGCTGAACAGTGATCAATTTATGTCCTTGGGGAAACTGGCCAGGGGATAAAGTTTCAGGCCTGATTTCCACCATTGGAAGTAACAGAATTCATATCCCTCAAATTTCTTGCTAAGGCCATTCACTGTGGGATGACGGAATGGTGTGTCTCCAGCTTGAGGCCAGGCCTTAGGATATTAATAATCATGAGACTCTTCACTGGTGCTTCATTTCCTTTTCGGTGACCCAGAGGCAGGACAACATGTGTTTGTTTGCTGCCCATGATGTAACTCAGCCCTTATTTTAACAAGTTGCTCTTTATCTCTCTCCCAAGACCCAGGACTTGTACACACACACACACACACACACACACACACACACACACACACACACCAGCCACTGGAAGTGGAGTCAAGGAGACAGTGGCATGGGAGGAAGCACAGAACACATTGGAAACAGATGCTATAGTTCGGGTCTTCAGTATCCCCTAAGACTTGGTCCCCTGTTCAAGATGCTATTGCAAAGCAACAGAACCTATAGGATCTAAGGCCTAGTGGAAAGAAGTTAGGTTGCCGGGGGAGTGGCATTAAGAGGGATATTGGAGTTCCAGTGCTTTCCTTTCTTTTTGCTGCTGGGACTCCATGACATGAGCAGACCTAACCCCTCATTCAGCACCACCACTGCTATCAATTCACACTGCCTTGCATGGCTCTGCCGTGTGTTCCTTCTGTGATGTACTGTTTATCCCTGGGCTCCAAACAACGGAGCGGAGTGACCATGGACTGATGCCTCTGAAACTGTGAGACAAGTGTCTCTCCTACAAAGTTGATTATCTCAGGTATTGGTTACAGTCACAGGAAGCAGACTAGAACATCAGGAGTCTAGAAGTGGAGGAGGAGAAGAAAGGAATGGGAGAATGGAGGATAGAGAAGAGGGAGGGAAGGAGGAAAACAGAGAGAGAGAGAGAGAGAGAGAGAGAGAGAGAGAGAGAGAGAGAGAGAGAGAGAGAGCGCCTGACCAAAGGCCAAAGCTATGAAGCCTAAAATGAACCAAACAGGCTAGAAATAGAATCACTGGGCAAACCCCACATATTCATCTGCTGAGCAAACGCCCAAATGGATGGAGCAGGCACAGCAATTCAAGGAAGATGCGGATCTTTTCACCTCAGAGGTAGGTCAGTCCACGAGACGCGCATTCCAGTCTGGCATGAAGTAGTTAAGGTTCTTTTTCTGGGGATGTTTTCCTCATGCAATCATTACTTTTAACAGGCTGGCCTAGAAGTGAGTTAGCCTGACACCACCCATCTTTGGCAAGTGTAAAGTTACTTTGGGACCAAGACTATTCTGGGTTTTTAGTCTATGTATGGATGCTGCTGGCTGCAAAGATTTTTTTTTAAATATATTTTTGTTTTATGTGTATCAGTGTTTTGCTTGCGCGCGCGCGCGCGCGCGCGCGCGCGCGTGTGTGTGTGTGTGTGTGTGTGTGTGTGTGTACCATGTTCATGCCCAGTGCCCACAGAAGCCAGAGGAGGGTATCAGAAGACAGCGTTGGATCCCCTAGAACTAGAATTACAGACAGCTGTAAGCTGCCATGTAGATGCTAGGAATCAAACCAGATCTTCCACAAGAGTAGCAAGTGCTCAGTTTGCAGGCGGCACAACAGGTTAGAATGTCCTTTTCGGGTAGATCAGTTGGTCTGAGCCTTTCCTAGGCAGTTCAGCTGGTCTCTCTGCTTCTAGGCAGCTTAGCTGGGCCCTGCTTCTTATGGGCTGCTCAGCTGGTCTGATAGTATCTCTCAGAAGTCCTTACTGTTTATATACATACTTAGGGAAGGAGGGACCTAGTGAGTCTGATCAGTTTCAGGGACTTCCTGAGCTATTTTGATGGTTTGTTTTGGGTCTTAAAGAGCTTCCTTACAGGATGGAGTGTTCTCTTCCCATTGGAACTTCCCTATTATTTCACCTTCCTGTGAGCATCTTGTGTCTTAAACGGTTTCTCTCCAAAGTGGAAGGTTTTACTTTTAGAAGAAACTGCTGCACAACACCAGGACACCGGCAAGCTTCGTCTTGAAAAGTGCCTAGGCCCTCAACCATCGCACAGCTGACTCCTCTGGCCCCAGTGGCATCATCCCTCTGCTCCTTCTCCTCCCCTGCCAAAACACTGCCCCCACCCCCATGCTACCTACAGCACTCATTTTCTACCAAAGCATCCATCCTGTAGACTCCTGGTCTTCAAAGGAAGTTGACCGACTCCTAAAGCCCGTGAACTTCCATCGTGTGTAGCATAGTTTGTATCTATGGGTTAAAGCACACTTTTCAGAAAAAAGAGACCTGGAGTTCCATTAGAGTCTCGGTGGAGTTTGTTCCTTCCCCTCTGCACTGGGAGGAACTCAGGCTTGAAGTTATCCACTCTGTGACCAAGGAGATGCTCGGCTGGTCAAGGCACTTGCCGCTAAGCCTAATGACCTGAGTCTGATACCTGGGACTTGCATGGTGGGAAGAAGGGAATGGACTCCAACAAGTTGTTCTCTGGCCTCCCCATGCACGCCATATTGAATGCACACACACACACACACACACACACACACACACACACACACACACACGGAGGTTATTAAAAAAATTGTAAAGGGTTATTTACTGAGTAGACTTTGAAGACAGCCATCCCTGGCTGATGTTTTTCCATCTTCCAAGAAGTTTTTGTTTCTTCCCTGGTTTTGTTTTTTTGTTTTTTGTTTTTTCCAGTCCAGATCAGGGCTCTTTGGACCTGATTGTGAACAGGACCTGAGGACCTTAGCTTAACTTGTCTGAACTGCAGCTCCCACTTGTTATCATTCATGGATAGCTCTGTCAACCTTCCTGGGTTCTTGGGGTGTGAATAAAATCCCATACCTACTACTGAGCTCAGGAACTGATTCTGATGAAGTTTCCTGTCTCCTCACATCTTCTTAAACTGGGGCGGGGTAGCTGCTGAGCACAGTCAGCCACAGCCTCTCCTGAGGGGCTGGGGCTGGATGCTTAGATCTGGCTGAAGGTGGGAGATAGAGAGACCAGAGGTCTCAGCAGAAGTGCTGGCAGCTGAGGTGGCTGGTAGAGAGACAACCCAACGGGTGTGTGATATTTGGAGCACAGCTGGAGATCACACTGCATTTTGGCTTTAACCAACTATTTGACATTTTATGGAGCTCATTTCTAAACATGGAGCTGGGAACTGGCAGGCCTGGCTCCATTCCCGAGTTCCAATTCAGTAGCCTCTGCTGCTTGGGGCTTTAGTTTTCTCTCCTCTCACTATCATCAGAAGGCATTCCTGTGAAACCCAGCAGCGGATCAGTTCATAGCCGAAGTGTGGGAACTGAAGCAGAGGGAGTCTTATCTCCAAGGAGATGAGATCAGCATTTCCCTGATCCTACTGGATGGTTAGTCTTGCATATGGTAATTGCGTAGCCCCAAGTGGAATGAGGACTGTAGCTAGAGTCTGCTGCCTACCAAACACACCAGCTCTCCAAGAAGCTGGCTTAAGACCCAGCCCTGTCCCCACGCACACACGAGTGTGCAGGAGAGTCAGCTGACCGCAGAGCATCGTGAAATCTCCCCCACACTGCCTCTTCCCTTCCTGGCAGCTACAGGCTCTCTGCTATAGATGCTTGTTCTGTGCCCATGTACTGTTTCTCCTATAGAACTAGCAGTGAAGGGAGCCAGTTCCCTTCTGACGTTGATAGGGTGGGGGACCCTGGAGGATATTTCCAAGAACTGAATCATTCTCGGTTCTTCTTACTCTGTGATCTATCCCAGCTTTACCTACTCCCTTTTGGCCTGTTTTTTCTAGAAGCTGAGACTAGTGACTTAGAGAATGCTTGCAAAGAACTCTGAGCTTCTCACAAGGAAAGGGCAAGAGAAATCCAAGTCACCTCTTTATCTCCCTCCAGATGATGGGGATGAAAACGGTCCAGCGATGCCCTTTCTTGCTCACTTGGCCAGTGGGTGAGTTAATGCCGGGCTTGGATATTCATATCTCCTGTGAACCTGACCTACAGGCTGCCTGAGTATCAGGCATGAAGCTGACAATCCATAAACCACCTTCTAGCCTCCCTCAGTCCCAAGGGTCTTTGTTCACTGGAGATCTCAGCAGTCATTTTGCCCCCTCTACCAACGCTTTCATCATCCTGGGTTTAGACATATCTGTCATTTGATGGCCAGAAAATATTTTTAGCTACCAAGCCTGGTACAAATCTTATCCCCATTCACAGTGGTGGTAACTGGAGGGAAAGAGTTGGAGAAGACTTGACCAGCTGCCAGGCTGAGCTCCTTGAAGGAGCTTACTCGTAAGACACGTCATTTCCTTTCTGCATGTAGATGAGATATGCTACCATGGCTTTTCCAGACCCTTGACTTCAAGGTCTCAGTCTGCCTACCAGACCTTAGTCGGTCCCTGCCTCTCCTCCATACACCCTGCTCCCCAGCCACAGCCCCACATCACTGTTCCCTGAACTTGTGCCTTTCCCTGCATTGGGCTCACTTGGCCTTCTGCTTAGTGTCCCTCCACTATGCAAACTGAAACCTGTCCTGATCCACTATGTGCTGTCCACCGGATGTTCTGTCTTGTAGCCCTGCACACCCACTGCTTTGCATAAGTCCTGTTAGGATCCATAGTTTAGAGTCACATTTCCTGGAGCCTTTGTTGGGTCATAGGAACCTAGGCATCTTTGTTAAAAAGAATGATCTCAAGTACAGAGGAGACCAAGTGGAGGACATTTCTTCAATGTCATATGGAAGCTTTGTTTAACACATCCACACAAAGATTATTGAATTCTCTAGAACTGTAATCCACAGATGGCTGTTGAGTTCTTGAAATGTGGCTAGTGCCATATGCCAAAATGACAATATTTTGGACTTGTCGGGTTAAAACATATTATTTGAATTACTTTTGTGTTTGTTTTTGCTTCTTTTGTGTGTGGGTTTTGTTTCTTTAGAGGTTCACAATTTGACTTCAAACTCAAAATCCTCTTGTCTCAACCTCTTAAATGTTGGGGTTGCAGGTGTGTGGGCCACACCTTGCTTTTGGTTTTCTTTCTTTGTTTTTTCCTAGATAGGCCTTGCTATGTAGCTCTGGCTGCTCTAGAGCTACATAGAACTTACTATGTAGGCCAGGCTGGCCTTGGGCTCACAAGAGATCCAACTGCCTCTTCTTCCTAAGTGCTGGGATTAAAGTCCTGTACCACCACACCCAACTTATGGTTTTGTTTATTTTCTTTCTTTTCTCTTTGGCTTTTTGAGACAGAGTTTCTCTGTGTAACCCTGGCTGAACTGCACCTGGCTCTATAGACCATTTTGGTCTCTAACTCAGAGATCCACCTCCCTCTGCCTCCCAAGTGCTGAGATTAAAGGCATGCACCACCAACCCCCCAGCTTTCTTTCTTTCAAAATGAACTTTATTATTTTGTTAATGGGAGTGCTCTGCCTGTATGTCCACCTGTACACCATGGTGCTTTCAGAAGCCGGTGCTGGCTCCCCTGCAATTGGAATTAGAGGTGGTTGTGTGCCAACATGCAGGGCTGGGAATTGAACCTGGGTCCTCTGAAAGAGCAGCAAGTGAGCCGTCTGTCCAACCCCATGGTTTTATTTCTTAATGTGGCTACTAGAAGTCGCTAAATCATACCCATAGAAGTAGCTCCAGAAGGTGGGCTCTCATTTATCATTAGGATTAACTGCAGATCCAGACCATAAAGTTGCGTGTTAACTTGAATCATGTTTTCTTGGTTAACCAATGACTCCTTTTCTCTATGAAATAAACTCAGTTTTATTGCCCTGCCATTAACCAGAGTTGTCTTACATGTTAAAAAGAAAAGAATACAACAACAAAAAAATAGGATCTTTGTTTTTTCTTTTAAGTGCTACTCCTCAAATGGTCTTTAAATCAACATTGTCATTTTATTATTAACGAATTCAATGAAACCTTTTATTGTTGTTTTTAAAATAATATTTGGGAACACCTAGTTTCTTTTTTTTTTAAATTCTTGAACAATTTCATACAGGTATATAATGAATGTTGGTCATTTTCAGCCCCCTATCACTCTCTCTCACCCCTCTAACTAAAATCCTCCTTACCAATCACCCAGATCTTTCCATGAGACTCACATTTTTTCTCCTTCTAAGAAATTTTTTCAAAATTATACTTTGAAAAAAAAAAGAAGACTTATGCTTTGCTAGGTCTTTGTCTCTGCCCAGCTTTCAAGCAAAAACTAAACTGCCAGCATGCCTAACATTACTTCAAGATATGGTGCCATTGTGATCCCCAAAATATTGTGCATGCTAATAAACTTATCTGGGGTCAGAGAAGAGAATACCCACAATATTAAACATAGAGGATAGGCAGTGGTAGCACATGCCTTTAATACTAGCATTCCAGAAGCAGAGATCTACCTGGATCTCTGTGTTCAAGGATACAGCCAAGCATGGTGACTCACACCTTTAATTCCAAGAAGTGAGCCTTTAATCCCAGAGAGTGATGGCAGAAAGCAGAAAGGTATGTAAGGTGTGAGGACCAGGAACTACATGGGGTTAAGCTTTTGGCCTGGTTAAGCTTTTAGGCTTTTGAGCAACAGTTCAGCTGAGATTCATTCTGGATGAGAACTCAGAGGCTTCCAGTCTGAGGAAACAGAATCAGCTGAGGAATTGGCAAGGTGAGGCAGCTGTGGCTTGTTCTGCTTCTCTGATCTTCCAGCATTCACCCCAATACCCAGCTCCAGGTTTGTTTTTATTAACAAGACCCTTTAAGATTCATGCTACATCAAGACTTATAAATGAATAAATAAAAAGTGAATCCAAAGCACTTGTTTGGGACTGGGGCCTTAAGTTTGTACTGCCAGCCATATTACCCAATAGGATTCCTGTGAGCTGCAGACCTAAGAGGTAGAGAGGCAGAAAAAGTATGCGATCCTCTCTTCAGACCCCCAGATTCTAGGTTGTTCTTCCATTCCTGAGACCTACGATCCCAAAGGGAGGCTGGCAACGCAAGTTCCCCAGGAAGTGAGAGTCAGCTTGGCCTCTTACCCTCCCTGCCCCAGGGCCCGAGTGCTTGCCAATTCTAGTGCTTCAAAGATTCCATCAGTCAAGCCTCATGCTCCTCCATCGAGACCCAGGCATTTTTATTGTTAGAGGTCGGTAGTGAGGTCAAGTAGCAATGCCCACCTCGAGAGCCAGGTCATATGGAAGTCTTGGAGAAATGTCTCTCGGTCCCGAGTCTTGACCAATAATTGGAAAAATATGTCTCTTATCTCCTCCTGGGCATCCTCACAGTGAAGCCTGGCTGGCAAGCAACTGAGGTCCGAAGGTGATTACCAATTCCTTGAGGGCAGATTTTTCCATTTGCATGCCTGGCACCTGGTTAGCACATGGCCTGGTATGCAGTGGACGTGAATGTGCCCTCTCCTCCCTTCTGCCCCGCTCCAGCACAGAGCCAGCTTCCAATGAGCCTGATCTATAGACTTCTTGGCCTGAACAGAGTGCCATTAATCAAAGCCCCCTCTGGGAGTCTGGGCAGGATCAGCTGATAATTAGGTATCAAGCTCAGGGCTGGTGACCTTTCAGAAGTGCCACAGTGAGTCTCCCCTTGTCCACATTCTTCAAGAGAAAGAAGAAACTGGGAAAACCTTTGCTTCTGGAATGGAGTAAAAGCAACATTTTTTTTTTTTCTGAATTGTTAAAACAACGACAACATAGATTTACTGTTTAAAACCGTTTTTATTGCACCCATGACATTAAGTCCATTCACACTGCTGTGCAGCCGTCACATCATCCATCTCCAGAACTCTTCATCATCTCTAAACGGATTAAACACTCAGTCCCCTAACCCCTAACCCCACGCTTGGAAGCCATCCTTCTACTCTCTTTCTCTGAAGTTGACTACTCACGTACCCCATCTAAACAGAACAGTACACTATGTGCCCTTTAACAGCAACATTTAAATTAGCATAATGTCTTGGAGGTTCATCCAGGTAGCATGTGTCTGAATTAGTGTGTGTGTGTGTGTGTGTGTGTGTGTTTTACTGGGCTGAAACATGCTAGGTAGGTAGATTCTCTACCACTGAGCTGCACACCCAACCCTTTTTAAAACTCTCTTATTTTGAGACAAGGTCTCATTAAATTGCCCAGGCTAGCCTTGAACTCTCTGAAGGCCAAGCAGCCCTTGAACTTTTGATCCTCCTGCTTGAGCTTCCTGAGTAGCCAGGGTAACAGGCCTGCACTGCCAGGCCTGGCTTGTCTTCCTTTTCAAGGCTGAAAAATAGTGTCATACGTGTAGACAATATTTTATTTGTCTTCATCTATTGGCAGGCACTTAGACACCCCCCCACCCAATCCCCTTGGCTTAATGCGGATAGCATTGCCAGGGACACGGGTGGACCAAGATCTGCTCAAGTCCCCGTTTTCATCCTCTGAGGGAGTATACTCACAAAGTAGGACTCTGGGACCTATGACAATGTTGTGTTTAGTTTTTCAAGGTAAGAGCAGCATGTCCGGGCCATTTTATGCCGGCTCTAAGATGTAGTCACAGTATCTTCTCTAACCAGCTATTTTATGCTGGCTCTAAGGTATAGTCACAGGATCTTCTCTAACCAGCACAACAGCCCTAGGGATGGAGATGGTGGCCACCACTTTATAGAAAGTGAGGTTTGAAAAAAGCTGACTTGCTTCAGTGACTGAGAGCAAGTTTTGAACCCAATTCTGCTTGATTCCCAAGCCATTGTGCTCTCTGCACTGGGACACTGAGTCATGGGAATCCAGTGTTTGCAGCCAGTGAGGCTATGCTGGGAGGGAAAAAACAGGACAGAAAAAGGGGGGAAGCCTTTAAGAAGGGGCCCCACCTTGAGGCCGTTATAAAATACCACTTTCCCTTTTCTAACAGCAACACTTTCACAGGGGATCAGTTGGTGACAAGAACAGGCCACAGCTCCTTCTTTTTTTGTATCAAATGGAACAGTCTTCCAAATGGTCTCCAGATCCAGCCCAGCTGTTGAGCCCCAACCTTTCTTCCTCCTAGTGGGCAGGCTACCTCCCTGGACTGGCCTCTTAGCACAAACCTTACCTTTCCCTAGAAAATCAGCTGTACTCCTCCCCCCCCCCCACACACAGGGGGCTCTTCCATGTTTTCCTGTGCTCTGGGCTTTCCACTGAAGAGTCTCTGTCCTTGTTGCTTCCTATACTAGCTCCCTGGGGCATAGTTCACATCACACCCTCGGTATGGTTCACATCTACCAATGCATCTTGGGAACTGATGGTACCAAGAAAAAGCCAGACCTACTAAAGAATCTGCAAGATGGACGGACTGACTAGAACTTCATGATGGTGGAGAGTTGGAATGTTGCATTTCCAGAACCAAATTATCTTAAGCTATCTTTTGCCCTCTTAACAACCATTCATTGTCCACCCCGTGTCTGATCTAATACCCTTGTGACTATTAGCTAAATCTAGACTGTGTTAACTTAACAGACCACTAGTTTCCACCAATCCCAAAGCTAAGAAGGCAGTCAGCATCTGGGACCTGAGACGAGCTTGCCTTGCTGTTGCCCACCCACATAATGTCTCTAGCAATGGAGCTGAAGATGCCTGCATGTGTGGCTTCCTTTTGTTTTATCACTATAAAAGCTCCATGAATGGTTTCCATGGCTCACGCTATTGGGGAAACCTGTATCCATGTTTCCAGGCTGTCAAATCAAGAGTAAATAAGCATTCAATTCCCCGAAGGAGAAAGCTTTGTTTTGTGTGCATGACCTGATGCTCTGAAAGCCTTTGAATCACTCAATCAGTGGCATCGGGAAGAAGGAAACAAAGGAGAGAGCCAGATTTACCCTCCTCTACCCAGGATTTGTGAGAGATCTGGTTGTTGAGCTTTCGGCATAATTGCTGTGCCATATTTGCTATCAGAAGCCTCAGCCATTTGGCATGAGAGATTCTCAAGGAATGGGATAAAATTATCCTGACAATGTGTCCACACAGTTGGTCTAAGGGTGTGGCAGAGGGGCTTGTGATGGGGGCTGAAATTCCTGTCAGGAATCCAGGAATCCTGAAGGGACGGTTTGTTTCTGAGATCTCCAGTCATTCCTTCCTGCTTTCATCCAGTCATGCCACAGACCCACAGTGGGTCTTCATTGAGGGAAACAATGAAATGAAAACAGGAAAGAGAGACCTTCTGAAGGATGACTATAAATCGAGACACAGCATCCTGCCAGGAAAGGACCAGCAGCCTAAGAGAAGCCCTGGCTTCGGAGGCCTCCCACCCTTAGGAGGCTGTGGCTGAAAGCCCTGGATGGCCAGGAAGCCTGGACCTGACCTTCTGCAGGCTCAACTCATGCTTTGATGTCAGCACTGGGGAAGGGAAGAGGGCCATGGCAGACAGAGAGGAGAAGGGCGTTGGCAGGCACAGAAAGAAACAGCCAGGTTTCCTGCCTAGCAGCTGCCTATACCCACACTTCGTATATTCCCAGGAATGCCTGTGGGGTGTGGGCTTGCTGGCTAGGAACTACACAGGCGAGGACCATGCTCATCCTCTACCCCCGAACCGTTAGAGCATCTCGGAGCACTTCAACTCCACGGGTCAAGAGCATGAAGTGTGTAGCAGAAAGACACAGAAGTGGAATTTGCTCAGAAGTCAGGGATTGGGGATTATTTGCCCAAGAGAGAAGGAGGCACTTAGGTGAGTTGGCTGTGATTAATTATAAGCTATTTCTCTGAGAGCTCAACATGGTCCTTGACTCAGATGGTCCTTACAAGAGCCCTTGGAGATGAGCAGGGCGGGCATAGAGAGAGATCCTATTGTGCAGGCAAAGAAAACAAGACACCCAAAGGTGAAGGCCCTTTGGGCTACTCATCCATCCTTAAAGCAAATGGAGCTCAACCCCAGTGTTTCTGGCCTTGCTCCTGCAGGCTGCCCGTCCTGTAGGCGTGAGTCCAGTGAGCCCCACATTGGTTGGACTCTGGGAACAAGCCCACACTGGTGAGCTGTCCAGCTGCTCCAGTTAGGTCTCTTGAGGACTGACGAAGGGAAAGGGCAGAGGTGGGGACAGAGTATGAGTCACCTTGGCAGCCCACCACAAGCCGCCTCCACTCAAATCAAGGTACCTAGAGCCCACTGGCCATGTGCTTGAGTGCATTTATCTGATGAGACCTTGGCAGGGGTAGCTTGAAGAGCTCAGAGTCTGCATGGCTAGGGAAGGATGTCCAGGTTCTGTGACTCAGTACGCCTGCAAGAAAATAAATCCACTAAAATGATTTATTTTTTTTCCTTCCATCAAAGAAATGAGGTTCACAATGCATCCCTGGCCACCGGAGGAGAGCTGTTTCCAAATGCCTGAACGAGCCTGGTTCCAGCTATGGAATTGGTCACTGGGGTTTTTGGAGATGAAAGGCTGCCTGGCAAAGTGGGCGTGAGGCCTGCTTCACTTGCTAACTCCAGTCTGGGATGAGTCGGGGGCTTTGCCACTCAGTGGGTTCTCCCTGCTGGGCACAGTTACGTCTTTTTGTCGGAGTACTCTGAAATGTTCCCCTTGGTCACAGGAGAGTGTGGATGGGCCAGATGGGGATGGGGGGGCATCTTAGTGTGGCAACTGTCACTTCATTGATGGCCAGGGTTACCTCAGCAGATCTGGTGGACTAGGTGGATGGCCTCTTTCTACCCCACTGCTCCATGTGCGTCCTTCTCCAAGTTGTGTGCTCAGTGTATGAAGATGACCTTCCCTGCGTGAGGAGGCTAGTTCTGCGATCTCTAAGGGTCTCTGAGTAGCTGCTTGCCCCTTCTAGAACCTCTAAGACAAGCTCTCGAGGTCCGTTTGTAGGAGAGTAGAGGAGAGTTAAGTTTCCAAGACTCCAAACTCAGGCAAATGAGGTGCTGCTACATGTGGCAGCCTGTCTTTCTTTTTTTTAGTTTAAGTTTTTAAGAATGTTATACACAAGCACTGAACCATCCTTGCCCCATCCAAATCCTCCTGTGTCTTCCCCTCTCCCTCCAAAATTCACAATCTCTTTTTGCTATCAACATTACATGCATATACAATGTATGTACATGCATATATGCATATACAACCTATTGAATCCATTTGGCCTTGTTTGTATGTGCATGTGTCCAGGGTATACCTCCTGGCACTGGAAAATCTATGTGGGAGTTCCTTCCTGGAGGAAAGTGGTTCTCCCTCTCTCAGAGGAAGTCACTGACCATCTAGGGGTGAGACGATGCGGAATTTGCCCCGTCCTCATTCAACTTGTGTTGTCATTATGCTGGTCTCGTTCAGACAGCCGTATTGTTGAGATGGCTGCATTTCCCCTGCCATATCTAGGGAGTGCTATTTAGCAGCAAGTGTCCTGGGCCTCTGGCTCTTGCCATCTTTCTACCCAGCTATTGTGCAAATTTCCTGGGCCTTAGGTACGGGGTTATGGTGCAGATTTATCAGTTGGGGTTGGGCACCTCACAGCCACCTATTTTGACCAATTGTGGAACTCTTTATTTTCTGTCTGTTGCAAAAAAAAAAAAAAAAAAAAAAAAAAAAAAGGAGCTTCTTTAATGAGAGGAGATATTTGTGGGGTAATGATAAGTATTTAGGTTACAGTCAGCAAATATATTGGTTTAGAAAAATGGCGGTAGCAGGTTCTCCTCTTCGGTCCATGACTTCTCTAGCCACGAGGAACTGGCCGGGTTGACTCTACCATGGATGAACTTCCTCCCATCGAATGAGCCTTGAGTCTAATTAGATAGCTGTTGGTCAAGGCAGAAGCGCCGCTATTAATTACACCATTGCGGCTGTCATGCCAGTCCAGTCATTGTTGTGTTTGTAGGCTTTACAGTTACGGAGGACCACTGTTTGCTCCTTCCTCTTGGCAGCCTGCATAGCACCTTCTGATAGATTATAAGAGCAACTCCTCAGGGAAGAAGATTCCAGGTCAGTTAGCTCAGTTTCTCCAAGTCCTGTGCCCAAAGTGCGTGGTGTCTTCAGCAACAGGGTCTTACCTTCGAGTCCTGGAAGGCAACCAGGGGCAATGGCAATATCCCATATTATCTTGGAAGACTCTTACGGTGATATTTTATTTGTACTGAAATGTGATTTTATTTGCATGTTAATAAATAAAGTTGTCTGGAGTCAGAGCTAATAGCAAGCCATAGCAAAAGCTGGGCGGTGGTGGCGCACGCCTTTAATCCCAGCTCTTGGGAGGCAGAGCCAGGCAGATCTCTGTGAGGTCAAGGATACAGCCAACATGGAGACACACGCCTTTAATCTCAATACCAACCATAGAAGATCTGGAGGTCTGTACAGACAGGCAATGACGAGGAGGTCATGTGGTTGGGTTTACAACCAATGAAAAGACAGAATAGAAAGTCAATAAAAAAGACAGACAGGAAGTAGCTCTCTTGCGGAGAGGTAGGACAGCAGCGACAGTGAAGGGTAAGGTTTTTAATCTCAGCTCTTAGCTATTGCTCTGACCTCCTAGCTTTTAACTGTGTGTTTGGCTCTGTGTTTCTTATTTAACAAGACGGTTACAGTCTACAGACTCTTGCGTTCCTACTACCAACAACTGAAGGTTGTTGCCTAGCACCCGGAGGGGGTGTTAGAGAGTGCATGTTTCTTGGGAGGAACATCATCACCCTATGTGGCATAATTCCATATGTGGAAGAGATGACCAATCCCTGTTTAGAACTGCACCTCCTGCCAGCTCAGAAGGAAAGCAAACTGATACCAGGCCACAGGCTCCATCCTTCTGCAGGCTGGGTCCTCTCCACTCTCCACCGCAGCCGATATACTCAGCTGAAGCCCAGGAAGGCAGTCTTGGGTTGCTTAATAAGGGATGTGTTCTGAGGAATGTCTCCTCAGGTGGTTCCATGGATGCGTGTCCCTAAGTGTGTTCAAACCGAGATGTCTGTGGTGCTGCTAGGTGACAGAATCTCGTGGGAGCACCGACAGATATCTGGCTCTTCACTCGTGGAAACATAACAAGGGGAACATGGCTGTATATCCTCACACTCCAATTCACGACTTTCTTCATGGAGGCTCCCCTGACACTCTGGGCCTTCCTGTCTTCCCCTCCTTTCGTCTCTTGTTGCATTTACTGACCCCAAAGGCCCTTTGTCATTGTCTGTCTGTGTGTCCTCCTGTGTCACCCATGTGTGCCTTCCTCCTGTGTCCCCTAAAGAGCAGCCACCAACTATGCGAAAAGTCACATTGTTCACAGCCCTGAGAGGTCCATTCCAGAGCACACAACTTCTTCAGGGTGGAGGCCATCCCTTCCCTACCTGCGACCATGCACAGCCAGGGTCAGCCACACAGAGTCGGACACTCCTCACAGCTTTACTTTGTGATTCAAAGCCTTTGAATGCGCATTGTCCCAGTGGGTCCTTCTGAAACCTTTGACGTGGGGCAGGTTCTGAGGGACTGGTGCTGTATGTAGCTAAGGTGACTAGCTGTGTGTAGGAACAGCACAGCAACAAACCCAACACCCCTTCTCTGCAGAAACTGCAGACATATAATGGATCCATCGCCTCTGTCCACGGTTTTCTCTGCTGCTTCTCCTGTGACTTAGATCCTGCTAGGGCCTTGTGAAGGAGATCATCAGGCTGCCTGAAGGCAACTCATGTTGGGGGTGAGGGGCAGGGATGAAAAGCACATCAGGAGAAACCTGGGGGAACTCGTCCCCCAGCCACGCTGAAGTCTGTCCAGAGAAGACCTTCCAGGTGTCTTCAGAGGGTCCAGTTAATACTAGTTTAGCCATCTACAGGGTCTGTGCCCCACACCCTGACCACAGTAAACCTCCAATGGAGACAGCGGATGGTTTCCAGACCAGGTTCCAAGCAGCCCCAAGACCCTTGCTCCAGCAGGGAGGCAAGGGGAAGCATCAAAGGCTGGCTTCCCTTTCACCTGACAGAGGAAATAGAGCAGAAGGAAGCAATGAGCTCTTCTTGTCTTAACTGCAGGGTTGCAGAGGGAACCTGAAGTAGCACTGCTGTGCCCTCCCCCTCCCCACAGGCATCCCTGGAGCTGCCTTGCCAGGACTGAGGATTAGGTAGCTCATATTCCTTCTCATTCTCAGCCGGACTAAGGAGGATCAGGAGTGCTTCCAGGAACCCAGCCCCTTCTCTGTCTCTGCAGAGTCTGATCCCCAAGACTCATCACAACATTGTTGGGTAATCTGGGGCATCATTTGTGCCTAAGTTACCTGCCCATACTGGGTATCCAAGAACAGTCCCCAAAAGCTAAGGTCATGTTCTATTTTCCCATCTGTGGCTTATCTGCCTGTGGAGGAGGCTGGAGCTGCGGCTGGAGCCAAGTGTGCATGGCACCTGGTTTGTTTTTTTTTTTAAAAGCAGTCCTGGCATGGAGTGCATGCTTTAAACTGTACAGCCTCCTGCTCTGGGAAATGCAGAATTAATTGAATGACATGTGCAGTGATTACGGGAAGAAGGAGATGGGTGGGGGGAGGACTGTCTGTAGATCTTGCCAGAGAGACTAGGAATTAATTCAACCTGTCACTTTATAGTGAGCTCCCTTAGCAGGTGTCAGCGCAACGGTCACCTCATTTATCCCCAATACAGTACCTCATAGCCTGAGCATGCACTTTGCAGAGCCAGCCAAGCCTCATGGAGGCCCATAGAGAAGCTACATCACTAGGGTGGAAGAGGCCACAGCTGGAACCACAGCGCCTTTCTATTCTGTCCCATCACATCTAATCCCGTATCAGTTTACTGCCTACTAGGTGGTGGAAATGGTGCCAGGGTTAGACGCAAAAGGATCTTCCAGCCAAAGCAGCTCATTGCCTGCAGATATGTCAGCCAGATAGACACGTAGTCTATCTAGACTTTCACAGCTAATATTGACTTCAACTCCCGTGTAAGGTCTGCTGAGATCAGGGAACATGCATGCTGCCTTAGTCACACCTGCAACCCCCGTGCCTGGCACAGAGCCTGGAGCAGAGTAGATGCTGAATATACGTTTATTGAATAAGCAAATGAAAAATGCTTAGATGACCTGCATTGAGCCAGCAATACCCTAAAACTCTGCAAGGAGTTAGGATTCAACATGCACTCTGCTGTTGTTCCTCTTTCAAACCCTTCCATTTCCTTGGGGATAGGGGGTGGGGCTCTCCTCTTCTCACAGTGCTTCTCTACAGACCTGAGCTTTACAACCTTGGCATTTAGTCTCATTCTGAGTCCCCCAAGTCTGAACTGGCAAAGATACTAATATTAGCAGATCAGACTCAGCACAGAGATACTTTAAGATGCTTTGGCTGGCTGGGGAGCCCTAGACAGAGCTGGATGTATTTTTAGCTCTTTGGGTATCTGGAAAGGTATTGAAATGCAGTCGATGTTACAGACACCCGGGCAAATCAGTATTCTGCTACTGGCCTCCCCATGCCAGCAGTTTCCATTCAATGTCTCTGGAACAAGTGTTGCCATGGAGATTGAGTGCCAGGACAACTGAACTTCCTGTCAGAAAGCCACAGCACAGGTAGATCTCTGGGCCAATGGGAAGCAAGGAGCTCTCTGAATGACCGCATCTTCCTGCCTTGGAGATAAATGGTGGCAGAACTCCCTGGCACCCTTGGAAGGGGCCAGGGGTCAGCCAGAAGACAGAGGGCATTGTCTTTGGAGTTTCGTTCTTAAGAGGGATTTAAGTCTATTTCCCCCAGGTACATCCCCTTTTCTTCTTTCCCCGAAAAACTTGGGTTTTCCTGAGTGGCAGTTTGGAAAAGGTGAAGGTAAGAAAGGGATAGGCAAGACCTGGCACAGACCTAGAACGAAAGTGCTATGTGAGGCTGGAAAAGGCCAGGTTGTCTCCCTGGACAAACTCAAGCCAGCCCCGGAGCCATTGGAGTTTCAGAACCCCTCTCTTCTGGTGGCACTGCAAAGGATCGCCCCATTTTATCCTTGGGGTCCCTGTGCACGTGGTGTGCTAAGCCACTGTGGTGCAAGTGGGGGTCCCAAGAAGCTGGGTAGCCCACCTGCCCCGGCAAACCTAGTAAGCCACAAAGCCAGAGGGCAGCATGCTGTCCCGACCAATGACCCCTTTAAGAGAGGATTTAGCCTTTTTCTCACAAGGCATGGAGAATAAACTGAGGCTCAGAGAAAGCACATGATTGACCCAAGGAGTGGGTAGAGGGGCAAGGGCAGGATCATTTTCCAACTTTTCCTCTCATCCCCTAGATGTCCTCCCAGAGAAATGTGCTCTCCTAAACATTTTTTTGGATTGTCCTTTAGCAATGGAGCAGCCGGGGGATTATATTGAGTTGTTGTTAATGAAGAATTGATTCCATGTCTTAAACATTAGTTTATTCTCTCTCATAAGAGATCCTATGCTTTTTGAGATTGAAGCAGAAGGACCAAAAACTCAAGACAAGCCTGGGTACAGAGTGAATTCAAGAACAGCCTGGGTAACTTAGTGAGAGCCTGTCTCAAAACAGAAAGGAAAACAACAATAATAACAAAAAGGCAGAGGCAGCTATTCTAGAACTGGGGCGGAAGTGGTACCCAGTCATCAGGGATGAAGGTTCTTTTTACTGTTCTTCATCACCATCTCTAGCACATAGTTTTTTTTTTTCTTTTGGTTTTTCAAGACAGGGTTTTTCTATGTAGCTTTGGCTGTCCTGGGACTCACTCTGTAGACCTAGCTGGCTTCCAACTCATAGAGATCCTCCTGCTTCTGCCTCTTGAGTGCTGGGATTAAAGGTGTGAGTCACCACCACCCCGCCCCATAGTTTTAATTCTAAAATGCTTAAGATGGTTGTGGTATCAGGCCATCACACCCACATTCCGTGTAGGAAAAGTGGGGAGAGAAAGGACAAAGGGGTATGTCTGTGTGCCCTGCTTGCTACTTCCTTTTATGTAGGAATCTTTCCTAATCGAAGCCCCATTTAAAACCTATTAGCACCTGCTGGCTGTGCAGGAGGTTCAGAATGGTCGTCTTTCACCTGGGCCATTGCTACCCTAAATAAAATGAAGGTTGCGGGAAGAAATGAAGAACTAGAGAATGATATTGGGAGAACGGCAGTTTCTACCACGTGTGTCTTGCTAGGCACATTTCCCCTTGACAATTTATGAAGAGTTCATGTGTCTTGTATCTCTAAAGTTTTCTGAAGCTGGGGAACAACAGCACACTAAGTAGAGTACTTACGACATTAGCTTGAAGACCTGAGACTGGTTCCTCAGAACCCATAGCAAGCCCGGTGTGGCAGCCTGTGTGTCTCTAATCCCACCTCTCCTCGTGGGAGATGGGAGGTGGAGATAAGAAAATTCCTGAAAGTTTACAAGATAGCTAACCAGGCAGAAGCAATGGGGGTGGGGGTTGTGAAAAACAAATCAAAAAACTCTCAGAAACAAAGAACCCCGTGTCAAGGTAGAAAGGGACAACCGACCCCTGAGGTTATCCCGACTACCACACAGTGCCATGGTTTATGTTCGAGGCATCCTCACACACCAATTCATGCACACATACACACACATTTGTTTTCTAGCATTCCTGCAGGGCATAGAGGCTTTTGGCAATGAAGAAGGGAAACAGCATCTGTCCTTCCAGTCATCCATATAGGTGACGATTAGTTCTTCCTAGAAACAAAATGAAATGCTAGTTCAATTAAGTTTGAAGGAAATCAATGGGCCATCTCACTGCTCCGAGAGGCTGGAACAAAAGTAACTAATCCACCAAGGAGCTAGAGGGCTGTCATGGCTTCAAGCACAGTTAGCTACCTGTCCCAGAGCCCTCCTGGAGAGTCCGGATCCTTTGTTGAGCAGCTCAGGAATGCTGAAAGCAGGCTCCTTCAGGCCGGGGCAGCCAGCAATGCTGTGTGGAGATTGCAGAGCCTTCGCTGAGGCACAGCTTCCTCTACACAGCATTCACAAGGCTACAGTTCTTTCTGGATCTGAGATATCCTTGAGTTAAAGACTGGTCAAAGCGTGCAGGAGTGCTCTCTTCCTCACAGAGCAGAGAAACCCTAAAGTAATCGAAAGCCTGGTCCCACGCCTTCACTTCCTGCCGCTATCACTGAAATACTTCAAGAACACAGGGAAGCCGGTGAGTGTCCCAGAGTGATGCTTTCCAACACTATCTTCCAAGGCTTTGTTGTTCAAGGCATGACAAAAGGTTCTAAGAAGGGATGATAACCAAACTAGGGTTGGCCTATGCACGTGCAATTGAAATATGAATTTATCCTTGAGATGAGCCCAGACATCCTTATTCATCTCAAGATCCTTTCTTCCAAAAATAGATTTGAGCTGAGGGGAGTGTGTGCTCAGTCAAAGACCTTGACTCCTCAGAGACATTTGTAGATAGCCACAGTCCTGGACAACAAAATATTCACTGGTAGAGTCTCTGGGAAGTATGATTCCGGAACAAGAGGCAAAGACCAAGAAGAGACCACACATGGCTCCCACTCACTCCTTCTTACTGCTTGGGAGAGAGTGGCGTGGGAAGAAAGTTCTGGGGAGTCACTTAATTTGGGGGCAGGGCATAGTGGGATGGGAGGCTAAAAGGATTCGAGATCTAAGGCCCTTCATGACTTTCTTAACAAGCCCCTTTCCTTGACACACAGACCTTGTGACTTCTATTCCCATTTGACTAAGCCAGTGAGGAATCTCTGTTATAGAGAGCCACATAAAATCCTAACTTCTGTCTGAAGATTGCCAGAACTGAGGACCCAGAGCCAACTAACAATATGCAGTGCCTGACCTGGCTTGTCCCCAGGCTCATTTGATCTACATTTGGAGCCTGATCAGGCTTTGGTTAACGCAACTGTTTATCAGGATACAAGCATCAGCTAAATTCTCCCTCAGAGCTCCTGGCAGAGGGAGCGTGCCTGTAGTGATCATAATACGTGCCTTTCAGCAGGGCTGAGCCTTTCCTTGCTTGCTCATCTGCATCACTCTAGGGAATGGGAGGAATGACGTTCCATAGATTGTTTTTACTCCTTCAGGGGGAGAATATGGCGCTCAGGAAAATGTCTCTTGGTTGCAAATTCAGAATGAAGAACTCAATCCTCTCAAACCTGAGGTCAGTTTTCTCCCCCAAGTATAGGAGAAGGGTGTTCCCTGTTCACAGCATCATAGGTGGTAGATCTTGACTCTTTGGAATTTCTAAGAACTTAGCTTTGTAGAGAGAAAATGGTGGCTGTATCATCCATTAGATTCTTCTCAATTCACCTGTTTCGGGTGTGGCTTTTGTTTGTTTTCTTTCTCTTTCTCAGGGCTGATTGACCTGGTTTGTGTAAGCTAGGCAGGTGCTCTACCACTGAGCTATCCCCTCAGTCACTCCAATATGTCTTTGAGTGAACAAATGTGAAATGAACAAATGTCTTTGTACGATGTCTACAGAGAAATCTAGATAGGAGACAATAATGCATAAGATGAATTAGGAAGGTATTTGGGACTACAGATGTGGCTTAGCTGGTAGGCTGCTTTTCTAGCACGAACAAGGCCCTGGCTTCAGTCTTCATCATGACATAAACTGGGTTTAGTGGCACACGCCTGAAACCCCAGCACTGGGGAAATAGAGCAGAGGAATTAAAGCTTGGGGTCATCCTCAGCTCTATAGCAAGTATCCTGTCTTGGGATACATAAAATCCTGACTAAAAGAAAGAGAAAGAAAAGAAAATGTCTAGAAAGACCCTCTTCATTCTTTATATGATCTTCATAACTTGCTTTATTTTTACACAGCTTATTTATCCTTATTTTTTGTGTGTGAGTGTTTTGCCTGCATGTCTGTGCATCATATGCATATCTGATGTCTGTGGAGGCCAGAAGACAGGAATGGATCCCCTGAAAATTGATTAACAGAAGATTGTGAGCTGCCATGTGGGTGCTGGGAATCAAACCTGGGTCCTCTGCAAGAACAGCAGGTGTTCTTAACTGCTAAGCCACCACTCCATCTTGTTCATTACTCCTGTTATAAGGAAATAGAAATTACAATAGAGATCTGAAAACAATAGCAAAACATTTAACATTTTCAAAATAACTACCTGAATATGGTTGACAAGTTGTCACTGGTAATGAAAGTTATTTTCCTAAAAGTTTTTGCTGTTGAGTTATTAGCTAATGTTAGAAAAAAGCTACATAATTAGTAAATTATTTTTTAAAAAAAGAAATATATAGACCATGAGGATAAACTTTCTTCATTTTTTTCACTGATGCTTAAAATCACGGTACAGCTTAATATAGAATTTCACTTTTTGCTAGATGTAATAAAAAACATATACAAAACTCCTCTGGTGCTTCCTAGTCATTGCAAATCACAAAAAGCCACATGCCCTCAGGGAAACATTTGCCTTTTCTACCATGAAAAATGGTTGAAATAATACACGAAAGCAATATGGTAATAAGAAATGTAATCTTTTGTCAGCAGGTATTATTGAGAGATGCACAGAAAACATTATTGAAAATTTTAAGAAATGAATATTAAGACAGTATGCCTTATAGAATGCATACTATGCATTTGATTAAAAGTATGGGGATTTCTACAAGCTTGGTTAATGGAATTTGCTAGATTTTATTGAAATGTATGAAAGAGAGCTGTTTTTGATCCATTAAAGGGAGTTGTATGGGAGAAAAATAAATGACTTCTTTAATAAAAGTGTTTTATGGGAAAATTATTGACTGGAATAAAAAGAGGAGCCTCCTGTGGTTACAAACACAGATCCACACTTGACATTCAGTCACTGGGCTGCCAAAATGTTAAAGTCAGGCATGCACAAAATGGACACATGCCATTGACTTTCTTCATTTTATACATATAAGGTCCTTAAGTTATAATAGAATTCTCACACATGTTGTAATGGGATGTAGCGTGATCAGGAAGATCTTCAACTTACATAGAAGCTCACTGATGCATCTCCTGGCCAGTACCTAAAGATTCACCAACATCAAAGATAAATTACATGTTTTGCCAGTACCAAAAAGACAATGGTTTCTTTTTCTTGTCCATATCTGTGATGACAAATGGCTGTCAGGTAAATTTTTAATAAGCAGTCTTAACTTGTGCCTTTGAAATAAAAATGATACTCTAGCCAATCTTTTTTCAAAGTAAAATTATACTAGAGAAAGAACATTTGAAAACTGATGCTTGTGTTTCCTTCATTACATAAATATTCCCTTAGCTTTGCTTGTAGTGCTGTTGGCCATCCCCATCTACCAGTTCTGTATCTTCAGATTAAATCAGTCCTGGGTGGAAAATGTAGTTAGGGCTAACATGATTGCATCTGTACTGAACATACACAGACAAAGGACATTTTCTTCATCACTATTTTCTGAACAATTCAGTTTAGGGCTGTTGAAATGACTCAGCGGGTAAAAGTAGCTGTCATCTGACGGCAGGATGGTATCGGTACAAAAAACAGACACATTGACACCTATGGACACCTGATTTTTTTTTATAAAGAAGTCAGAAATACACACTGAAAAAATGACATCTTCAACAAATGGTGCTGGTCAAACTGGACAGCTGCATGTAGAAGAATGTAAATATTTTCCACCCTGCACAAAACTCAACTGCAAATAAATAAAAACCCTCAACATAAGGCCAAATACACTGAATCTTATAGAAGAGAAAGTGGGGAATTGAGTTCATTGGCACAGGAAAAGACTTTCTGAACAGAACACCATTAGCACAGACACTCAAAACAACAATTAATAAATGGGACCTCATGAAATTGAAAAGCTTCAGTACAGCAAAGGACAGCATCATTTGTACAATGCAGCAGCCTACAGAATGGGGAAAGATTTTTTACCAACTATACATGTGATGGAGAGCTGATATATATATATATATATATATATATATATATATATATATATATATATATATATATATGAGAGAGAGAGAGAGAGAGAGAGAGAGAATTCTAATAACTGGATGTTGAGAAAGCAACCCAATTAAAAAATGGGGTACAGATCTAAACAGAGAATTCTCAAAAGAGGAAACTCAAATGTCTGAAAAGCACTTAAAGGCATGTTCAACATCCTTAGTCGTCAGGGAAATACAGATCAAAACTACTGTGAGATTTCCTCTTACCCCAGTCAGAATGGCCAAAATCAATAAAACAAATGACAGCTCATGTTGGGGAGGATGTGGAGTAAGGGGAACATTCATATATTGCTTGTGGAAATGCAAACTTGTACCACCATTATGGAAATGTGTGTGGTGGTTCCTCAGGACGATGGAATCAACCTACCTTAAGATCAGGCTATACTACTCTGGGGCATATACTCAAAGGATGCTTCACCCTACTATGGAGGTTATTTGTTTAACTATGTTCACTGATGCTTTGTTCATGATAGAAATTGGAAACAACCTAGATGTCCATCAATGGATTAATGAATAAAGAAAATGTGGTACATTTACATGGTAGAATATTATTCAGCTGTTAAAAAAATGAAATTTGCAGCCGGGCGGTGGTGGCGCACGCCTTTAATCCCAGCACTCGGGAGGCAGAGCCAGGCGGATCGCTGTGAGTTCGAGGCCAGCCTGGGCTACCAAGTGAGCTGCAGGAAAGGCGCAAAACTACGCAGAGAAACCCTGTCTCGAAAAACCAAAAAAAAAAAAAAAAAAAAAAAAAAAATGAAATTTGCAGGTAAATGAATGGAATGAGGGGAAAAAAATCATCCTAAGTAAGGTAACTCAGACTCAAAAGACAAAAATGATATGTATTCTCAGTTAGCTGTTAAGTTATTGATAAGCAAGCTACAATCCATATAACCACAGAGGTTAGGTGAAGAGTAAGGGACTAGAGAGGACGGATGGATCTCCCTAGGAAGGGGAAATAGAATAGACAGTTATGGATGGATGAGGTAGTACTGGAATAGGAGGGTCAAACTGAGGGGAAAAGGTAGGGTAAGGGAAGGGAATACAGGGAGGGACAGATAAAACTAAGGGTCATTTGAGGGGTCATATGGAAACCTAGTACAGTAAAGCTTCTTAAAATATACATGTAGGCAGTCTAAATGAAATCACTAAATAATGGGGGCGACATAGTACCAACTGGACATCTCTTTTCCCCAAATGAAGCTTTCAGTACTGGATATGGGTTGCATCCAATTGAGTTCTTAGCCAAAGGGATCCCATGGGAATCCCCAAACAACCCAGGCTATTGCCACGATTATTGGTTATTCTCTGCAAACTGACAGTAGGGTCTTATTGCTGAAGACAACACCTACACAATTCATTGAGCATGAAGAAGTCAGGCTGGTGTCTACCTAGAGTATTCACCCCTAAAAAATAGTGTCCATGATACTGGAAGGTACTCTGTGCACTACTGAAAGAGAAAGGTAAACTCCAACCCAACTACAAACCCTTTCATCTACAATGGTTATGCTATTTTTGCACCTCTATTCTGGCGCAATAATGGCACAAAATATGTGGGAGAAAACAACAAATATCTAATTTGAGTTAAGGCCCACTTCATGAGATGAAATCCATACCCAATGCTACTTGGGTGGCCAAGGACCTGAAACTAGATATCCTAGGGACCTAGGGGAAAACCAAATACTACTATTCTGCTAAAGGACAATAGCAATAAGATGATTCCTAAAAGCATTCTGCTATACTCATAGATCCATGCCTTGTGTAGCCATCTTCAGAAAAACTTCCTCTCACAGAAGATGGAAACAAATACAGAGACCCACAGGCAGATAATATGCAGAGAGTGAAAGACCTGGGAACACTCAGCCTTAAATGGGATGTCTCTATCAATTCCCTCCTTTCACAGCTCAAGGAACCCCACAAGAGGTGGCAGAAAGAATGTAAGAGCCATAGGAGGTAGAGGACACTAAGGGATCAAGGCCTTCTCGACACAACAGGGCTAGCACACATATGAACTCACAGAGAGTTCACCAGATGGGGGTCTAAGATCTGAAAGGAGAAGGGGACATATGCCCCCATCCCTAACCCAGAAGCTACAATTGTTAGCTACCTGTAGATAAAAATTAGTTTTCTCCAAGAAAGTCTCAGTGGGGAAACAAATCACTCTTGAGTGTCGGCCCCATGCCCAGGAGTAGACGGCCAACACAAAAGGACCTCAATGGCGTCTTTGGAGGTTCTTTATCTCATGGTGTGGTCAGGGCCTTTTCTTTTTTAAACTTTACCTTACAGGTCCTTTGTGTACATATTATGGCTTCCAGCTTTGTGTTTTTATGTGATTCCTCTATATTTCAATGCTATATTTCTTTCTTGTGCTTTTTCTTTGGCTCCTTTTCTTATTTGGTTGTTTTGTCCTATTCTGACTTGTTTGGTTTTGTTTTATCTTATTTTATTTTTATTCCTTAGATGCCTGTTTGTTTTCCTTTTAAAATATTTTTAATACATTTTTATTATTTAAAACAATTTTAAAATTTAAATATGTTTTGATCATATTCTTCCCCTTCCCCAAATTTGTTAATATCCTCCCCTACCCACCCAACTTTTAAGTTCTTACTCAAAAAACAAACCAAAAACTCAGTATGACAAGAAACCCAAAATCTAGAAAACAAAATACATTACCCTAAAAGAAATAAAAATAAATAAACATTAAAGAATTCTTTTATCATTTATTAAAGTGTAAAATCTGTGCACAAATATTAAAGAATAAATTCAAAACCTGAACAGAATCACAAGCTACCATTTATACCCATTGCTGCTTGCTCCTTGCTCCATAAAAAGACTGCCCTTCCTCAGTCCATCCATCCCCAATGAAAACCTTACTTCTTGAACTAAAATGCTACTCTTAATTGACTAGCGAACCAGTGGCAGAATTCCCATAACATTTCCCCTTTTTGTCTAATTAAGAAGGAATGGTTCTAACTCTAACATAGTAAAACTATGTACAATAAGAATTATTATCAAGGGCTGGAGAGATGGCTCAGAAGTCAAGAGCACTGGCTGCTCTTCCAAAGGTCCTGAGTTCAATTCCCAGAAACCAAATGGAGGCTCACAGCCATCTGTAATGAGATCTGGTGCCCTCTTCTGACCTGCAGGGATACATGCAGGCAGAACACTGTATACATAATAAATAAATAAATAAATAAATAAATAAATAAATAAATAAATAAATAAATAAATTTTAAAAAAGAACTTAAGAAAAAATAAGAATTATTATCAAGTATTGTCCAAATAGAAAGGAAAGGTAATAACCTTAACAAAAATGAAACTACTTACAACAAGAACAATTATCAAGTAAGAAATACATTCTCAATGTCCAGTCTGTAAGTAATTGGCAATTTGATAGAGATTGATCCATTAGCTATCCTCTCCTGAAGAGTCCAAAGTTTTGTACCTACATATGCCCTTTGCTAAGATTTGGAAGAACTGTAACTGTAACTGTCTAGTCTTCAACCCCATCAAAGACCTAAGAAGGAAATAATATTACCCAAGTAAGCAGAAAGTGCAAGCAAATGATTTCTAAAAAATGTGAGAAATGACAGAAACAGCTGGCTGTCTGGACAGTCACCCAAGTTCCTCTGCAACTTTGGGGCGTCCATCTTTGGCCTACAGACCTAGCATCTCTGACAGACTTTTTTCAGAAGCAGGAAATTTTGAAGGATTGTCCTACCCTGTCTTGGGAAAGTTTAGCAGTTGCCTTTCTTTGTGTCCTGCTTGTACAGTTTCGACAGCATACTGTCAGCAGTCAAGACAAGGGCAGTTTCTTGTCTCAATGACTAGCTTATGCCACAAAGTAAGCAAACTCCATAAGGAGTTCTTTTGAGGTCCATCATCTTCTTTAGAAATAGATCAGTGCTACCAGGAGCAGACATGTCTCATGTCGAGAAAAGTCTAAGTTATTTAAACATTTTAAATGCCATATTCTGTAGGTCTTTTAAGTGTTTGAAGATTGCTTATCTATCTGCCTAGAAAACCTAACTAACATGACTATAAGTTTGATAGATAAGGGTGACTATTAGCCTGTATTTCTTTATTATCCTTAAATAGATTTTAAGGACTAAAACTTCACATTGCATAATTAAACAAGCTGTATAGGTATGAACTATATAGGCAATGGACTAAGCAAAAATAGAAACAGAATGTACAGTATAAGAATAATAACCTTAAATTTGTATCAATATACACAAACATCTTAAATAGAAGTAGAAACATACATATAACAAAATAACCTTAAATTTGTATCAATATATGAATATTCATACCAATGTAAAATACTTAAGACTACTGGTTGTCTTTTTAGTTTGAAAGCAGATTCAATAATCTACTTTTTTATTCTATCATATCTACCCCCTTTTTCGTTTCTGAACTAGATCCCTGGATCTAATCTCTTTTGTTTAGCCCCTATAATGTATGTGTGTGTGTGTGTGTGTGTGTGTGTGTGTGTGTGTGTGTCCCAACGTGGTGCTGGAATTTCCACATAAAACTGACAGAAGCTTAAAAAGAGATTCTAGAAACCAAAGAATGGAATCAAGCATAGCTTCTTGGTAGCTGCATTTTCTTGGGTGAGCTCTGTTTGCTGGCAGCGAGCAGAGATATGGCTCCTTTAAGAGATGGCTTCTCAAACACTTATATGGTGTTTATGAGCAGTGAGCAGCATGCTACTGGGTAGTGGTATGAACCCAGAAACTTCCCAGAGTTGGGGTGGTAAACATGGCTCCCAGAGCTGGTAGTAAACATACCTCCACCATAAGACTACCCTCTCAGGGATCCGAGAGAGACACCAGCCACTGAGGAAGCAGAATATATAGAAAAGGAGGCAACAAGCCATCAGCTACATGGCGAAACATAGATAAAATATATGGGTTAATTTAAGCGTAAGAGTTAGCTAGTAACAAGCCTGAGCTGTTGGCCAAACATTTACAAATAATATTAGGCCTTTGTGTCAGTTATTTGGGAAAGGTGGCTGGGATTGGGAAAGGAACATTTGCCTACAAACAAACAAGCAAAGAAACCCCAGAAAAATGCAAAACTATAATCAAATAAAAGCACACACATGCACACAGACTGTGGCATCCACTCTTTGTTGCTCAATTACTCTTGAACATGAGATCTGCCCTGGAGTGACTGATATACCCAGTGTCATTCCATTGGAGAAAACTGATTTTCCTTCTCCCAGAAGGTATAAATGACAGTTTAGTTGTTAACCTTTACTATAGTGGCTAGGTTTACATTCATTCATTTTTTAAAATGTAACAAAATAAAATATAATAAGATAAAACAAAAACTATCACAATCACATCAAAGTTGAACAAGACAGACTAACAGAAGAAAAGAGCCCAAGAGAAGGCACAAGAATCAGAGACACACTATTTGCACACTCAGTAATCCCATAAAAACACTAAACTGGAAGCCAATGACACATACACAGAGAACCTGGTGCAGACCTGTGCAGGATCTGTGCATGCAGCTTCAGTCCCTGTGAGTTCATATGAGCTTTGCTCATGTTGGTTTAGAGGGCCTTGTTTTTGTGGTGTCCTCCATCCCCTTGGGTCTTACATTCTTTCTGCCTCCTCTTCTGTGGGGTTCCCCAAGCTCTGAGGGGAGGGATTTGATGGACATGCCCCATTTAGGGCTGAGTGTTCCAAGGTCTCTTGCTCTTCTGAGTAACATCTGGCTATGGGTCTCTATGTTTGTTCCCATCTGCTGCATAAGCTTCTCTGACGATGGCTGAGCAAGACACTGATCATATTTGTCTGAGTCTGGAATACCTCTCTCAGGATGGCTTTTCTGGTTCCATTCATGTGTCTGAAATTTTCATGATGTCTTTTTTTTTAAACAGGTGAGTAATATTCCATTGTGTAAATGTACCAGTTCCCTTATCTATTCTTTTGTTGAGGAGCATCTAGATTGTTTCCAATTTCTAGCTATTGTGGAGAGAGCAGCAGTGAACATGCTTGAGCAAATGTCTCTAAGGTAGGATGGAGTATCCTTTGGGTATATGCGTAAGAGTGGTGTAGTTGCATCTTGAGATAGATTGATTTCCATATTCCTGAGGAACTGCCACACTGATTTCCACAGTGGCTGTACAATTTTGTACTCCCATCAGCAATAGATGAGTGTTCCTCTTACTCCACATCTGCACCAGCGTTAGCTGTCACTTGTCTTGTTGATCTTAGCCATTCTGATTTAAGATGAAATCTCAAAGTAGTTTTGATTTACATTTTCCTGATGGCTAGAAATGCTGAAGATTTCTTTAACTTGCTCTCAGCCATTTGAGTTTTCTCTATTGAGAATTCTGTTTGGATCTGTACTCCATTTTTTAACTGGGTTATTTGTTTTCTTGATACCTAATTTCTTAAGTTCCTTATATAATTTGGATAGTATCCCTGTGCTGGGTGTGTAGTTGGGAAAAATCTTTTCCCATTCTGTTGTAGGCTGCTGTTTTGTCCTTTTGAAGATATCCTTTGCCTTACAGAAGCTTTTCAGCTTCATGAGGTCCCATTTATTAGTCACTGGTCTTAGTGCCTGCACTAATGGAGTTCTGAAGAGGAAGTTGTTTTCTGTGCCAATGTATTCAAGGCTATCTCCCACTTTCTGCTCACTCAGGTTCAGTGTGTCTGGTTTCATATTGAGGTACCTGTTTGTTTTCTAACTAGAGACAGAAAGAGTATGGATATGGATAGGGCTGCACTGAGGCCAAAAGTCAAAGCTTTATTCAGGGTATGAACTTCCATGCTGTCCACAAGGAAAGGGAATGCAACAATGCCAAAAAGGAGTTTGAGTTTGTACAGGGTGCTTTTAGTTGGGCTGGAGTGTGGCAGGAGAGTGTTAAGGAAAAAGAAATTGTTGTAGGCAAAAGAGACCACAGTAAGCAAAAGTTATTTTTTGTTTTGTGTTGTGGGGTGTGGAGGTGGATCTAGATGTTAGGCCAGCAGGAGGCTGTTGCCAAGCTGAGACAAGGGATGAGCAGACTTCTGTGATGCGTGGAACATTCATTTTCTATTCCCCTGATGGGGCTGGGTCCCACACAGGTTATCCACTTTGGTGTCTTAGGTGACTCCATCTTGGGCCAAAGATCTGGGCCAGCCCAACAGGAAGGAGAAACTTGGTGGAGTAGGGGGAGGGGAAACTGTAATCAGAATATATTGAATGAAAACAATTTATTTTCAATAAAAATAAGAAAAAAACAACCTGGGACTCACATATGTAGGCAGAGTTCTCCTGCCCTTACTTCCTGCTCCCAAATAACTGTCAGCTGCTTCCCAAATAACTGACTCAGAGACTTAATATAAATTATAAATGATTAGCCAATAGCTCAGGCTTGTTACTAGCTAACTCTTACACTTAAATTAATCCATATTTCTATCTATGCTTTTCCATGTGGCTCATGGCTTGTTACCTCATTTTCTACACATCCTTAGCAGCTGGCTGGCATGTCTCCTGACCCCACCCTTCATATTCCTATCATTCTTCTAGTTTGGTTGCTCTGTCTATAATTCCTGCCTGGCTACTGGCCAATCAACATTTTATTAAGATAATTTGAGTAACAAATCTTTACAGTGTACAAGAGGAATTCCACATCATTTCCCCCTGTTTGTCTAATTGAAAAAGGTTTTAATTTTAACAGAGTAAAATTATATATAACAAAAACAGTTGTCTGTAAGAATTACAATTAAAATATCCAGTCTATTTGTATTTGGCAAAGTTAGAGAAAATACTCTATTGTCTGTCTTATCTTAGTGAGTCTAAAGTCTCATATCTAATTTACCTTTTACCATAACTAAGGAAAACTATAATTATTTAGTCTTCAACTCCATTAAAGGCCCCAGAAGGGTGAAATGTTATCTAATGACAGGGACATCAAACTGCCTGGACAGTCACCCAAAGTTCCTCTGTAACATTGGGGCATCCAACTTTGGCCTATAGGCCTAGCATATTGGACAGACTTTTCTGTGAAGCAAGGGATTTTGAAGGACTGTCCTACCTTGTCTTGGCAAAGTTTGGGAGTTACTTTTCTTGCATCCTGCTGGTCCAGTTTGGACAGTATACTTTCAGCAATTGAGGCAAGGGCAGTTTATTTGCCCATATGGCTAGCTTTTGCCATAAAGAAAGTAAACTCCATATGGAGTTTTTTCAATGCCCATCATCTTCTCTGAAATAGATTGCTGCTGCCAGGAGGAGATATGTCTCATTGTCATGAAAAACTTTAGGTTATTAAACATATTAAATGCTATATTCTGTAGGTCTTTGAAGTGTTTGAAGGCCATCTATCTATCTAAATATATCTGTTTATGACCTTGAAAATATATGCAACAGGACTGTAAGTTTGACTATTAATCTGTATTTTTTAATTATGCATTACATTTTTAAGTGACTTGGCATGAGCACAATAGCCCAAACAAGAGTAGAAACATATATACAGTATAACAAAAATAACCTTAAATTTGTATCAATATACAAAAAAATCTATACCAATGTAAATTATTTAAAACCAGTAGTTGTTTTTTTTTGGTTTAAAAGTGGTAGATTCAATAATCTACACTTTTATCCTATCATTTCTATATCCTATCCCCCTTTTTTCCATTAGACAGAGATCTTTGAATTTAACTCCTTTGTTTAGCTTTTTTCCTGACTGTGACCAATAATAATTTGTAACAAACCTCCCCCCTTTAATGATAATAAACATCCATAACCCATTTTTTTTTGAGAATGTGGGCATAGTTCTTTAGACTTCTTCCTGCTGATTGGGGGCACTGATAATCTTTGGACCCTGAGAAAATTTCGGATAATGGTTAAGTCTTGGCTGGAATGGTCTGTGGGGCTGGGTTATCTCAGCCAGCAGCCTGGAAGCTGTTTTAGATGCTGGATCAGTTGAACCATCTGTTTTCATTGGTGTCTGGTCCTCTTGCTCTGAAAGGTAACCTACAAATCTGCATTAATACAAATATAGACTGTTCATTGTACATAAGTCAGCCAAAGATGATTTTTTGTTATGTATTTGAGCAGGTAATATATACATCATATGTCTTGTAGTTCTTTTAGGTGTATTTCTTTATGTTTGTAGCCAGGATTTTCAGGATGTTTTCCTTGATCAAACCTGATCATCTTTAACCTGGAATGAAAACACAGTCTCTCATTTCCTGTGGAAATAAAAACATAACCTCTCCACCAAAGTAACATATCGTTTGACTTAAAATTTGAAGTTAAGGTATTTTTTAAATATATAGGTTGGTTTAATCTAGTGGTCCTCACAATTCAGTGTGTCCTAACAGCCAAAAAATTTAAAGACAACACAATAACATACAGGATCCAGACTCTGCGTATTTTTCATCTTTATGTGGCTTGTTTTTTTAGACAAAATAGGGGAAATGCTGTGTGATATTTTGATCATGTTCTAACAAATAAAGCTTGCTTGGAGTCAGAGGGTGGAGCTAGCCAGTAGCCAGCCAAAATTAACCACAGAAGCTTTGGAGGACTGAGGACAAATAGAATAGGAAGCCGTAGGGAGGGCAGCAAGGGATCGCGGCCTTTTGGGAGGAAAGAACAGAGCAGGTAGGAGAGGACTGATGGTTCTTTGCTTCTCTGATCCTTCAGGTTCTTACCTGATACCAGACTTCTGATTTTTTATTGATAAAGAATAATTAGATTAACATTTCACGTGTAGTGGAAGGAGAGAACCTACTTCAGAAAGTTGTATTGTGGCACATGCATGCCCACAGACATTCACACAAAAACAAATAATGAATAAAGGTAAAAGTTAAACTGGTAATAGTTTAACAAGTATTTTTGTAGCATTTGCATAGGATTAGGAATAGTGATCTGGTGGTGATCTAAAGCCTCACTTTAACTGTGGGTACTAACCTCATATGGAGTTACATAACTGAATGTGTGGGACATCTTAAAAATTTTGACAACAGTAGCACACACAAGCATACACATGCATATATACCCATACATACAAACATGCATATACGTGCATGCACATAGCATACACACACGTGAAAAGAAGGAGGAAAATGTCATTTGAGCTGTCGAATTTCAACACTTAATGATTTTTGGTTTGGGATCAGGACAGAATTTCTAACAGTTTCATAAATGACTCTAAACATAGCTCTGCCATTTTGTGCAAATCAGTGCCCTCAGCAATGACAATTATAAAATCAAAATATTGACCAACTTAGAAAAATGGAGAAGATGCTCTAATCCTGTAGCATCAAATGTTCAGCCAAGATTTAATTCTTTGTGAAAAAGAATTTGTTAGGATATGGGTGTCCTGTTACTTCTACCTGACCATCCAACCACGAGTCTCCTTGTAGTCCCCACCACCTAGAACAGAGCCCTGTGAGCAACAACCTGAGCTGCACAGAGTGGTGAGTTTCATTCAGAAACATCCTCTGGTGGCACTGTGATGTCGGGTGACTTGATTGGTAACCTGTTTGCAGCTGCCACTTGCACATTTTTTCTATGGTAGAGAGGTGGCCACATGTTTTAGCCCTAGAACTGCTGCCTCCCCGGTAGCAGAGGGGACATGTAGGGTCAGGAGGGCCGGGGATGGTCAGTTTGTTCTGGGAACTTCCAGCTACCCTATGCCCAGGGACTGAAGGCCAGATGTTGCCTCATCCCTTAGGTAAGAGTTTCAGTAATAACAACAGCTGTTCTAGGCCAAAAACCACATAGTGACATTCCAGGAAATTTGGGTGCATGAGGTACAACTTAAAAATATATGAGAATATAAGTGTTTTTCTTCCCCTACACCTGCTGGAGAAACTTGTCTACACGTCCAGGCTAATCTTAGGGCTGTTTATTTTCTGATGCTGACATCTCCTTGGCCCTCTGAGATTTCTGCTGGAGATCAAATGACTGATGATTTGGTGCCTTGGCACCCTTGGACCAGTAAGGATTACCAAGGGTAAGAAGGATGGTGTCTGGGCAACACAGACAGAGAGACGCCCAGAAATATGCACACTGCTCCAAAGTGGGGCCATCATCTGACCCACAGTTATTTCTGGGGTTCAAAGTGGTCCTTATGTAAGGAAGAGCAGCTTCTAGAGGGAAGTGGTTCAGATGAGAGCTGATGGCCCTGAAGTTCCAGTTTTAGTCATAGAATAAGAAATAGCCTGGGTCGTTAAGATGGCTCAGGTTGCCTGCCTGGCCATCTGAGTTTCATGCTGGGAACCCACCCAGGTGAAGACATAGAGGTAGAATGAGTGAACCAGCTCCACGGTTTCCCTCAGACTTCCACATGAGTTCTGTAGCACATGTGCCCGTACATCACACACACACACACACACACACACACACACACACACACACACTAAGAAGAAAGGAAGGAAGGAAGGAAGGAAGGAAGGAAGGAAGGAAGGAAGGAAGGAAGGAAGGAAGGAAGGAAGGAAGGAAGGAAGACGGGAGGGAAGAGAGAAGGAGGGAGGAGGGAGGGAGGGAGGAAGGGAGGGAGGAAGAGAGAAAAGAAGGAAGAAAGAAAATGTTGCTGTGGAAGATCACTTTGAAGCACGTTCAGCTTCAGGCTTGGAAGGCAACAATCTCCCTTTAAAGCTTTGTCTAGTTTTGGAGGGAGTGGGCATTAGAAAGCCCTTCAGGGGCATCTCTTTACCAGGTTGGCTTTCCCTTTGAATGCCAAGCTCTCCAAGTCTCCTAGTCCAATGGGTAGGAAAACCAGTTCCTTTGCAGTGATCCTTAAGACCACTGAGGCAGACAGAAAGGAATTTTTATTATGCATAGGGTACGGGCATGTCCCCTCTGCCCCTTGAGAACTCCATTCTGAACCTCTGAGTAAACAAAGATTAGAGGGATGAACACAAGAAGAGATTGACGGGTTTGTTACATGCACAGGGGTGCCACAGGAAAGGAAAGTGACTACCTCAAACATGAGGTCATCTAGAAGCCTCTTCTTCCTAGGGAAGATGGAGCAGGGTGTGGATGCAGGAGGGATGTAGACAACCTAGGAGAGAGTGAGTTTGGAGAAAGATGAATAAGCCTCAGAAGAACAGGTGACAGCCTGTGACAGAGCCACTGCCAAGCTTCTCTCCTGTGATGCAATTAATCTTCTCTGGTTGATGAGCTTTCCTAGGAAGGAATTCTTGACAGCTCTGTTCCTTTGGGGGGGATCTGTCTTTAGCCAGATAAGGGAAGCTCAGAGACCGCCTCTGCCTGTATTTGCTATTCCCCAAATGCTCTCAGAAGCAATCAGCGTACTAAAGCGGCATCACAAATCAGTATTTCTTGAAGGGAGGAGGTGGAAGAAAAATCACAGAGCCAGTTGGATCACAAAACTTAACTTGCAGCGGGCTGGGGTTAGAGCTCAGGTAGTAGACTGCTCACCTGCCATTCACAAGTCCCCGGGCACTGTTCAAACTGGGTATGATGATGCATGTCTGTAATACTAACACTTGGGAGGTACAGGCAGGAGGATCAGAAGTTCAAGGTTATCTTCAACTGCACAGAGAGTTCAAAGCCAGCCTGAGATAGGAGACTTTGTCTTAAAAAACAAAACAAAACAAAAACAATTTACTAGAGACAGGCGTAGTAACCCTAAAATCTGGGGAAGGCTGAGACAGGAAGATTGTAAGTTCAAAGTCATCTTGAACGACATAGAGAGCTCCTGCCTCAAAAAGAGGGCTGAATGAGGAGGGCGGGGCTCGAGTAATGTACTCTGCCCCACCAATAAGACAGCGCCAGGAAATCACTGTCCTTAAGAGAAGCAATAATTGGTAGCAGGCCCCTGGAACCCCTTGGGGTCTCTAGAAATATAGTCCTTCATAGTTGGTAACCCGTACTAAGTCCCCGTCATCGGCTAGGCTTGCCTAAGGACACTGCAGTTGGATAGCTTAGTTTCTCCAGCAGTCTAAAGGACTAGGGACAATATTTTCCCAGACAAAATTTCACAAAAAGAAAAAAAGTGTTTGTAAATAAGGAAAGGTTAAACAACTTGCCTAAGTGTACAGAATCCATAAATGGTAGGTCTGGGATTCGAACCCACATGGTCTGGCTCCACTTTCTAACTCCTGGGTGTATACTAACGTTCATTCCTGGTGATTGGCCTCACTTATTCCAATGTAAGCCTGTGGTATTTGTAACCCTGAGAGATCTGAACACAGAAGATTCCTGAAGTTTTCAGTCTCCTGGGCTCCTGAGGACCCTGGCCTTTACTTCCCATTATTTCGGGGGATGTTTGTTCCTTTCAATGTCCCCTTATCCTCTTCTGGGTAGCTCCCCAGGGGCACCCATTTTTCACTTTGCCGGATAAGCCGAGCAAACAGCATCTGCCAGGGACCTGCAGTGATACAAACGCCCGTGTCTCTATGGGCAGAGCCCGCTGGGAAAGGACTGCTATTCAGGGCTGATTTGGTAGTAGTTGTCTCAAGCACCTGTACAGGGTGGGCTTTGATGGGCAGACTCGTGGCTTTTGGGTGGGGGCTGGAGCCCAGGGGCAGACATGTTGAATTTCATTTCAGGCCCTCAGGCTGCTCTCTCCATTTGGATGCAGAAGAGCATTGTGTTTATACTATACTCACTGTCTAGGGGTTTTCTTCCAAGCAAACCGAGCCTCTGAGGCACGTAGATACTCTGTGCTCTATGTACACAGACATGGACACGGACACGGACATGGACACGGACACTCGGCTGGTAGGAGGCGATCTTTATTCTGCTGCTTCCATGGCTTTCCTGAATCTGTACATTCCAGATGCCAACACTCTCCTCATGCACCACCACCCCCTCCCCCCGGCCCCAAAGACATTTAGAATTGGGGTGCTGCCTTCTTCCCTGGATTAGACCACACTCTCAGCTACTATCTCATTCAAAAAGAAACAAACAAACAGGTTTAGCCCTCCAAAGTCAGCCACCATGTTTAATCTTCCTTATTCCATTTCCTGTATCTCTCACCCTCAGGAAAGGGCAGGGGTGGGCTGAGGACACGGTTTCCCCCGAAGCTTCCTATAGTACAGAATCTAAACCACGTAAAAATGTGCTTTTCCCGTCAGGGATATGGTGGCATAATAGACACAGAGTATAAAACCAGTCCTTTTGGCATACACTTCTCAGATTTTTGATGAGCATTCGAGATTATTACTACAACCCTAGTCAAGGTACAGACGTCTTCTCACCCAGAGAAGTTCCCTCATCAGCCCTTGAGGTTGCCCACTTTACGCATGCCCAAACTCTCACCAGCATCGTTCTCAGTTGGTTTCAGCCTTTTCCAGACTGTCATATAATGGAACCTAAATCTGGCTTTTTTTCACCCAGTGTAATCCTTTGGAGATTCATCCCTGAGGTTAGATATGCTGATAACCCATCCTCCCTTTTTCATGCTAGGTAATATTCTAAGTATGGGCATAATACAGTGTGTTTATCCATTTACCAGTTGAAGGACACTCGAGTTATCTCCAGTTTGGGGTAATTAGGAGTAAGCTTTTGTATAGGTTTTGTTTCTCTCTGTCTCTGCCTGTCTCTCTTTCCATCTCTGTCTTGCTCTCTGTGTCTCTCTGTCTGTCTCTGTCTCTCTCTCTCCCATGTGCATGTGTGTGATGTATGCATGTAAGTGTTCAGGTGCACACAGCTGTGCTTGTGGAAACCAGAGAATTACATCATCTGTCTTCTTATATTGCTTTTCACCTTTTTCCTTTGAGACAGGGTCTCTAACAAAACCAGAATGTCAGTGTTTTGGGGCAGGCTGGCTGACCAGCCATGAGCTCTCAGGGTCTGCCTGTCTCTGCCCACGAGGCTGGGCTTACAGGGGTGGTGTTGGGTGTTCAACTTGAGGTTCTGATGCCTACAGAGGAAGTACTTTTACCCCATAAGCCAATTCCCCAGCCTGTGTGAGGAGGCTTTTATGTGTATATATTTTCATTTCTCCTGGGTGAATACCTAGGAATGAGGTTTCTAAGTTGTAAGGTAAGTATATATTTAACTTCTAAGAAACTGCCAAACTGTGCTCAAAGGTAGTTGCACTATTTTGTATCTCTTATTTAACTTATTTTTTAATTTCATAGATAAAGATAGTGCATTTTAATCATGTCTACCTCCTACTTCCTCCCTTCGACTCCCCCTGGCTCCTTTTCCCAATATATTTCCCTCCCTTCCAGTTTCAAGTCTGCTTTTTTAAATAACTCGGTGACTCCAATTAGTGCTGCCCATTTGTGCATGACTGTGGGATCGACCACTGTGCCACGGGCAACTTGCCCCAAAGAAAAGTCGCTCTTCCTCCCCCAGCAGCCATCAGTTGCCAAAAGCTTCTTAGTTAGGGGTGGGGCCTTGGGGGCCATTCCACCCTTCTTGCTGGAATTTTTAACTGGCTTGAACTTTGCAGGTAACCACGGCGGCTGTGAGTTCCTGTATGCCACAGCCCTGTCACGGGCAGAGGACAGCTAATTTTGCATTTCTACTGCCAATATGGGTGAACTTGTGCTCTGCATCTTCATCCGTGTTAGTCATTGCCGGCTTTCTGATCCCATCTTCCCTCCTTCTGAAAGATGTGCTCCATGGAACTTTAAAGATCAATTTTTATGCCCCCCTCGATGGACAATCCCAGAATGCAGGAATTAGGACTCATTTATTTCTACACTATCTACACAGAACACATCAGGGTAGTAGCTTGGTAAATCATTATCACTTGAATGAATAAATGAATGAATGAAACTTCCCAGGTGGCATGGCAGTTTCTAGAGAACAGACCTATTGATGTACCACCCTTCTTATTCAGAAAGTCACTATGGTCCAAACAACAGCCCTCAAGTCATGGGCGATCCTACCTACCTTTGTTCTTACCCCTTCTGGAAGTCTGACCCCAGACTCTTTTCCCTGGTCTATTTCTCTTGGAGTGCTATCTTTCACCTGTCTCGTTACTTTGGGAGTAAATTGAGCACACCATAGACAGGGTTTCCCCTTCAGTGCCAGACATGGTCAATGGATCCCTCCCGAGTATGTACAAGCTACTTTGACATATAAAGACTGAAGAGAAGGGAGTCGCTTCTTCAAGTACAGTTTTTTCTACTTGGAAGGGTCGCATCAGAGCTAATGAGCTGAATGAAAATGCACTGATAGACTGCATTCAAGATTCTGATATCTATGACTACACATTCACTGCAAGTCCTGCGGTTCATCTTTCACTGTCCTGGCTAGTTTTATGTCAACTTGACACAAGCTAGAGTCATTTGAAAGGAGGGAACCTCAATTGAGAAAATGCCTCCATAAGATTCAGCTGTAAGGCATTTTCTTAATTGGTGATGGATGTGGTAAGGCCCAGGCCTTAGTGGGTGGTGCTACCCCTGGGCTGGTGGTCCTGGGTCCTACAAAAAAGCAGGCAATAAGCAGCACCCCTTCATGGCTTCTACATCAGTTCTTGCCTCCAGGTTTCTGACCTGTTTGAGTTTCTGTGCTGACTTCTTTGATGATGAACAATGCTGTTGAAGAGTGAGCTGAATAAACCCTTTCCTCCCCAACTTGCTTTTGGTCATGGTGGTTCATTGTAGTAATAGAAACCCTAAGACATCCATAGAGTGGCTACTGGGTTCATTGGGGAGGTAAGGTGCTCAGTGGTGGGTTTAAGCATCTACAAGGAAGGTATACAAGTATGCCAAGAAAGGAGCAGCTATGGGAGGGGTGTTATTATAGCTACCAAGACAAGCAGAAGCCCTATGTGATGGGGAAACAGGGCTGCAAGACCAAAAGAGATTGCTAATCAGAGTGGACTTTGGTCCTCTGACCCAACCACAGAGCTTCAGAAGTCAGCATCTAATCAGAGTTCTCATGGCCTGATCACAGGATGCCAGGTACACCTCTGTCCCCTACGGACTGCTCTGAAGTGGCCTTAATTGAGAGTTACACCTTTCGGGGACAATGGAGAAGTTTATTTATTTGGTTTTTTGAGACAGGGTTCCTCTGTGTAACTGCTCTGGCTATCCTGGAACTTGCTCTGTAGACCAGGCTGGCCTCAAACTCAGAGATCCACCTGCCTCTGCCTCCCAAGTGCTAGGATTAAAGGTATGTGCCACCATCTCCTGCCTGAAGAAGTTTATTGATTAAAAACATTCAGCTTTTCAATAGAATTAAACTCATACATATGGAATGGAATTAGATAGAATTGCTTCCATCAGATAGCCTATGGGCCTGTCTGTGAGGCATTTTCTTGATTGCTAATTTGTTGTGGAAAACAACTTTAACTATGTAAAGGTGTGTTACTTTTATGTAGAATATTACTTCAACTATGTAAAGATGTGTTATATTTGTTTATGCTGCGTTTGTTTAACAATGTAAAGATGTGTTGCTCTGCCTGCCTAAGGCACCTGATTGGTCTAATAAAAAGCTGAACGGCCAATAGCTAGGGAGTAGAGTGATAGGCAGGGCTGGTGGGCAAAGAGAATAAGTAGGAGGAATCTAGGCTCCAGAGAGAGGAGAGAGGGAACAGAGAATGAGGGAGAAAGGCAGGCAGCTGCCAGCCAGTGAGACACAGAGTAGGACATACAGAATGAAAGACAGGTAAAAAGCCCCGAGGCAAAACTTAGATGAAGAGAAACAGGTTACGCCAAGTTAACAGAGCTAATTAGAAATGAACATAAGATAAGGCTGAACATTCATAACTCAGTGTCATGATTTGTGGGCTGGCGGTCTGAGAAAGCCTGCTCCACTCATTGATGTAGAAGGGCCCTGTCCACTGTTGGTGGTGTCAACCTTAGGTAGGTGGTACCATCCCTAGGCAAACAGGCCTGGGATGTCTGAACACGAGCCTGGAACAAGCCAGTAAGCAGCATTCTTCATGGTCTTGGCTTGAGTTCCTGTCTCCAGGTTCCTGCCCTAGGATGAACTATAACCTCAACGATGAACTATAACCTGTAAAATGAAGTAAACCCTTTCCTCCCCAGGTTGCTTTTGGTCCAGATGTTTTATTAAAGCAGCATGCAAGCTAACTAGAACAACTGGCAAGGTCCAGAGGCTGGCCACACAGACCCTGGGAAAGTAGAGCAAAGAGGAAGTGAAAGTGAAACCTCCAGAAGTGAAGCAATTATGAGTTGTAAGCATGTGCCCGGCTCCCCAAGAGGAATGCGGGGAGCTGACAGTGTGGCTGGGGGAAGGCTGGGTGGAGAGCGGCTAACAAGAGCACCTTAGCAGTCACCTATGCTGGGGACTGGGGAGAACAAGAACCGAGTCCTGCGGTGGGGAGGGACAGCCCTGGACACATGCTGGTCAGGAGGAGGGATAAAAGTGAAACCTCACTCTTTAGATTCTCGAGAACAGTTGGAATCCAGAGTCCTGGCAGCTCGTCAGGAAAACCCAGTCTAGAAAAGTTCTCTTAAAGAGCAAAAAGCTAAAAATGGGAAGTAAGATTTGCCGAGCCCAGATCTGTTTGGACTCGTTCATTCCTATCCCAAATACCCCCACACTTGCGTATCTCCAGCTACAGGGGTTTCAGTGTTCAAGAGTGCTGCCAGTGAACACTCCCTCCTTCCTTAGAAGATCGTTTCAACAAAGAGTGGGCTAGCTGCTCCTAGAAATGTCTAAGTCTGGGCTTGCCAGGAAGCAGACAATTCCAAAGGGCCATTTCTGGTATAGTATATGGCAGAAGGGGCGGTGCCTGAGGCTGAGGAGAGCACCGGCCCCACACAGCGTTGGGAATGTTCTCTCTTGTACAGATGACTCTGAGAGATGGATGGTGCTGGAGGCTCTGCTCATATGCAAAAGGCTAAGAGACACCTGAAGTTATAAGGAAGCAGAAAAGCATCTTTAGTAAGAGGCAGAGAGAAAAGTGGCTTGTGCATGCAAATAGATGAGATACAATGGAGGTCCCAGAAAAAGAGAATCAAAGAGGTCATTTAAAAAAGGGCTTGTGTGGGGAAAAAGAAAAAGAAAAATCCCGGTGCATGCCTTTAATTCCAGCACTCTATTGGCAGAGCCAGGCGGGTCTCTGTGAGTTTAAGTCTAGCCTGGTCTACAGAATGAGTTCCAGAACAGCCAGGGCTACACAGTAAGACCCTGTCTTGAAAAACAAACAAATGAAGGCCTGTGTCGCTATGGAGCAAGATGCTTTTAATGCTGTAATCTAAAGAGAACCTCTGGACGAGCCTGGTGGCCTGCACCTGTAACCCTTGCCCTTGGACAGGCAGGTGGGAGCATGAGTTTGAGGTCAGTCTGCACTACATGGTAAGACCCTGTCTGTGCATTTCTCCAAGGTTTTCATCCAAGGAGCTGAGAGAAAGAAGGGATGAGAGGAAGAACAGGAGGCAGCAGGGAAAGAGGAAATAGCCGGAACAGCTCGGATTTCCCATGATTCCATTTCCAAGAGATTGGGCTGACCCCTCTTTCCTAGAGCTGCATCATATTCTCACAATAACCACCATCTTTATTTTGGTGTGCATGAGTGGCTTTCTGTCTGTTACCTCCAGTAAAGCCGTCCCCAAACGCCTTTGTCTTCATGTAATCTGATTTCATGTATTATAAGAATGACTGCTCCCAAATCTCCAAGGGAAGGCTCTGGAGCTCCTGGTGATGTCTGTCTAAGCCTCAGCGGTTCCCATGACAATTGGCTTTGGCAGAACAAGCGACCATTAGGAAGCTGAGCTGGGGAGGGAGAAGGAGAGAGCTGCACCCCTGTGGCTGCAGATAAAGCTTCCTGGAGAAAACCAGCTAGGGAGTCGAAAGAGGACATCTAGTTAGAGCTCGGAAGTATCTTTCACCAACTTGGTCTGATCCCTAGAGAGGAAGTGTTCCCTCGCCCGGATCCTTCACTTTTCATAAACATTTATTCAGAAGCGAAACCCGTCCTGATCCTGGGCTTGGGGCTGTGTGAGCTTGACCCTGGGCTTGGTGCAAAGGAAACAGACAAGTAAGACGTGTGGCTTCTCCCCACAGTTTATACTAAAACTCTGCTGCCGATGCGACTCGGCCTGCCTTCTGGCCTGTTTTCAACGAGGGCTTCCTAGCTGTGTGGGTCTCTTTGAGACAAAGAGTTCGGAAAGCTCAGGCCCCTGGAGTTTTCATTTCCTCTTCCTTTTGCTGAGACTAGGTCAGACCCTGGCACTTAGAATATGACTGGAGAATTGGCCAGAGTTGGCCTCTGTGTCTGAATTCCCATGTCCAGGTGGACATCATTCCTTCATGTCCAGTTAATGGTGACCACTGATGGCTCTGGCCATCTTGGGAATCTGTGCTCCTAGTCATACAGTGGGACAGAAAAGGGTGAAGAATATGGCCAAAGCTGCCCAAATCCATGCGGAGGAAAGAACTCAAAGAAAGCACCTGCTAGGTATGGGTGAGTGGTGTCTTCCAGGAGGTCTCCTGACCCTTATAGCTAGAACAATTCGTCCAACTAATGTCAATAACAAAACCAGTCACCCTAAAGATTACTGGGTTTTCTGAGGAAGCAACTCAGATCTCAGTCTGTACCAATTGTACATAGAACCTGAGACATTCCAGGATGAACCTAGGATGCTTCCTATGATGTCATTAGGAACTGAAAGCATGTATGCTTAGTAACATTTACACATAAAGAATGAGTTAGTGGGGCTGGAGAGATGGCTCAGAGGTTAAGAACACCGACTGCTCTTCCAGAGGTCCTGAGTTCAATTCCCAGCAACCACATGGTGGCTCACAACCATCTGTAATGAGATCTGGTGCCCTCTTCTGTATACATAATAAATAAATAAATCTTTAAAAAAAAAAAAAAGAATGAGTTAGTGGAAAGGGGGTGCTTTTCATGGCTCCCAGAAAAACAGGACTCAATGAATATCAGCTTGCAGAGCTTTGTCAGAAGGAAAGAGATGCCTCTAGCCTCCCTGATACTTATAGTGGATGTCTTAGTTTCTTTTCCAGTTGTTGGGATAAAACACTCTGACAAAAAGTCTTAAGAGGCAAGGCTCAGTCCATCAAGAGCTGGAGAACATTAGTCATGTTGTATCCACAGCTAAGAGTAAAGAACAATGAATTAATGCATGCATGCTATTGTTCACCTTCTCTCCATTTTTATATGCTCCAGGATTCCTCTACCCACAATAAAGATGGGTCTTTCCACACCAATGAGCATAAGCAAGACAATCCCTTCCAGGCAGTCTCAGAAGCCGACTTTAATCTAGACAATCCCTCACAGGTGTGCCCAGAGGCTCGCTTCCGAGGTAGTTATGTTGACAGTACTAACCATTACAGTGGGCAGTAGGTACAGTACTAACCATTACAATGAGCAGTAGGTACAGTACTAACCATTACAGTGGGCAGTAGGTACCTGCCCACTGTACACAATATAGTCACCATTAAACACAAAACCCACCCCCTTGCTACCGACATTAGGCTTCAGTGCTGTGCAATTTCCTGCTGATTCCAGCCTGCTTGGGATCCATTTCTCCTGACAGTTCTGATATGCCATCTATCTCTCAGGGGGCCTGTCAGCCTGAGTGAGTCCTGTGGCACATCTAAATGCACGAGCATCATCTGCAGCAGAGGGAGCAGGACATTGCGTATTCAGTACATCGCAGAAACAAGTGTCCTACCAGCCCCAACAGCTTAATCTCTCCTGCAGGAGCAGGACATCATGTCACCATGCCAGACCAACTCAAAAGTTGACAGACGCAGAACCTGGGGGTGCACAGGATGGGGGAAGTAGGTTGATAATAGGCAATTCCTCTCAAAGTCTCCATAGTGCAGAGACCTAGGGTGTGCATATTCAGCAGTAGAGCCTGTTTCTAATTAATGAGAATCTCAGGTTGTGTTGTAAACTGTCCATTTCCTACTGTCTGCTTTCAGTCCTATCTACTGTCCCACACCCAGCCACCTTCTAAATTTAGCTTTCTCCTTTTTGCATTTCAGTAATCATGGGGACTTGGGCTCCCTTGATAGGGGTGATCTTCTAAGTGAAGCCAAGAAAGAAATACACCGCATCAAAATATGTCCAGGGCCAGCAAAAATTGCCTTTGAAATTGCTTGCTTTTTAGCTGGAAATGTGACCTAGCCTAGCTGCAGCGGGTTTTGATGCCTGCATTAGGAAGATAATAGAAATGTGCTGTTATTCCCTCTGCCACTTTTAGTGCCTGTGGGCAACTCTAGGCTCTGACAAATTAACAGTGGGATTTTTTTTTCTTCGAGAAAAAAAGACAGTAAGATTTGTTGGTGACATGGACAGCCTTCAACATTTCCTCTTCAGTCTTATCCGCCCCTGGGACAGCTTGATCACCTCTTACTAATAACCTTGGAATTCTTCCCCATATCCTGCCTGCCCCAAGCACCCTGAGGACTTTGTTCCCTTCAAAACCGTGGCCCAGGGCTGGTGAGATGGCTCAGTGGGTAAAGGTGCTCCTGGTGACCCTGGTGACCTGTGGAGAAGGAAAGGATTGACTCCCACAGGTCGTTCTCTGTCTCTCTGTCTCTCTCTGTCTGTCTTTGTCTCTCTGTCTCTCTGTCTCTCTCTCTCTATGTGTCTCTCTCTGTCTCTCTCTCTAATAGTTTTATTTTTTAACCTATAAAATTTTGCATCAAGCCAGTTAGTTCCACTGCCATGGAAGGTGAGAGTGACCAGGTTTCACCTCTGAAGCCTTGCACATCTTGTTCTAAACTGCTTTCAGGAATGGCTGTGTGCAAAGGAACAGGTGGATGAGCCCAGGCCCAGCACACTAAGTGGAGAGGACCAGTCCAGAGCCTTCCCTAACTCTCCAAGCTTTCATAACCACATATGATGACACTGAGGGCAGGCACAATCACAAGTCCCCGTCCTGGGACTGGGGGCTGTGATTCAGTTCTCCAGGGAGAGTCACCAAGAACAAACCAAACAGTCCATGGCTCAGCAGTTAAATGCACTTGCTGCCAAACTGAGGACCTAAGTTCAATCCCTGGGACCTATATGGTAGAAGGAGAGAATCAACTCCTGAAAGTTGGAGAGGAACCAACTAACCCTGACCTCCACATATGCTTCATGGTACACACACATGTGTGCGCACACATATATACACACACACACTAATAAAGAGCAATTAAAATAGTTTTTGTGGTGATTTGAATGTAATTGGTCCCCATAATCTCATAGGGAATGGCACTATTAGGAGGTGTGGCTTTGTTGGTGTAGGTGTGGCCTTGTTGGAGGAAGTGTGTCACTGTGGGGGTGGGCTTTGAGGTTTCCTATGCTCAGGATACCACCCAGTGTCTCAGTTGCCTACCTGTGAAAATGTAAGGACTCTAAGCTCCAGCACCAAGTCTACCCACAGACTTCCAGGCTCCCCACCATGATGGTAATGGACTGAACCTCTGGACTATAACTAGGACCACAACTAGTCCTTTATAAGAGTTGCTATAGTCATGGTGTCTCTTCACAGCAATAAAAACTTAACTAATGCTGGGCAGTGGCAGCACACACCTTTAATCCCAGCACTTGAGAGGCAGAAGCAGGCAGATCTCTGTGAGTTTGAGGCCAACCTAGTCTACAGAATGAGTTCCAGGACAGCCAGGGCTCCACAGAGAAACCAACAGGGGGTGGGTGGGGACGACTTTACTATGACAGTTTTCTAAAAAATTCCCTAGTTGAGGAGCCCTGGAATTCTCTTCAAGGTGTAAAACTATCTGCCCTTTTGTACTTACAAACCCATGTGAGCATGTGTAATTGGGACCCTTGAGTTGTTTATTTTGCATTTTAATCTGTGTGTGTGTGTGTGTGTGTGTGTGTGTGTGTGTGTGTGTGTGTGTACAAGTGCATGGAGCATGCATGTGTGGAGGTCAGAGAAGGAATCAGGTCGCCCGTTCACCACATGGGTCCTAGGGATTGAACTGAAGCTGGCAGGCAGTGGCAGGCACCTTTACCCTGAGCTGCTCATCTGCCCCACTCTGAGATTCTATGGCAAGATCCAGGGCACTTGTTCCAGCTGCCAGGAGGCCATCCTGATTCATCTTTCCCTCCTGGACTCACCTTCTAAGCCACGTAGACCTGGGACCATCTGTGCCATCGTACCTGTCTCCTGCAGGATGTAGAGAATGTCTGTCATTGAGAAAGGCACTTCCAGTTAAGCTTGATGGGAGCCGGGGTAGAATCCATGATGGCACTTCTTAGTGCAGGCTTCTTTTCTTGTCTGGTGTTCTTCTCGGTCAGCCATGCCTGCCAGGCCCAGCTGCAATCTTGCATCACGGTCTCATGGCCATTTCTTTCCTCCTCTGTCAGCTCTGATAATGCAGGTTTCCTAGAGCTGGGGAGGCAGCGCTTTACCACAATTACTGCCATCCTTCAGGGTTGGATTCATTGTCCCGAGGACTTCAGCTGTGAGCTTGTATTCCAGGATTTCGCAAATCAAGGGAAGGTCCGCTGTTCTTATCGATGGGACATCGAAGGTCACATGCTTCTCCTGCACCTGTGGCAGACATCATTAATAAATCGCAGCCGTTCACTCACTGAACAGGAACATGGCTAAACATAGTGTTCCAGTTAACCATTTCCAGTTGATCTGAGTTGCTATTCTAATTGTTACCAATTCACTACCCCAGTGTCTGAACCAGTCACATAAAGACAGCAGGAATTGGGAGAGACGATGAGATGAGATCACCATCCAGGCTGTAAATTCTGTAAGGAGAAAGGCAAATTCTATTTTGTGCATTAGTCCCTCCCCGATATACCCAGAGCTGATTTGATAGCAATTTGCTGACTAAATGAAGAGCCATGGGAGCGATATTATTCTGAGGGGCAGGCACACTACCTCCATGGCTCCAAGGGGTGCATGGACTCTAATTCATAACTTGTCATCTGGACTGATGTGTGAGAGAGTGACCCAGGGGAGGGAAAGGTTTGAGGAAGACAAGTGACATTAGTGAGTGCCACTCAGGTATAAGAAGGGAATGTAAGACTGATGGTTTCCATTATTTCTAAAAGAGGGTAATGGCTATGAATGAGGGCCTTGCAATAATCTGATATATGTGTCACTTTCTCCCATTTATTAATTTTTATTGTTCTTTTTCTGGTTCCCTGTGGTGATTAAAGAGCTTTGGGGATTTTTCAGCTAACATTTATTGAGCGCTTTGTACCTACAGCTTTATAAATATTAACCTAATAGACAATCATGATAGGTTGTTTCTATTTTGCCCCCATGTCCCAGAAACCGAGGTGCACAGTGGTTAATTCAATGCCTACACACACAGCCAGTGGGTTGCTAATCTCAGACTCATTCCTAGGCCTGTGCATTGGGACTTGGAAGCCCTTCCAACACAAAGAACCTGAAGGATGGTGCTTGGTGGCTGTGGGGCAGTGGGGGGCTACATACCACCTCTCTGTCAGTTTTGAGAGAGAGACCCCAAGGTGAAAGCTGTAGTGAGGGGAAGTCATGACGAAGTTGGCCTGGCTAGGCCTCAGTATCTATCTCTGCGAAAACCCACGTCAAGGACCATCTTAGAGGTCCATAGTAGAGTATAATTCCGGCCTATTGTCCCATGATACCGTACTTTGTTTTGAGATGGTTAAGACAGCATCTCACTGGATAAGCCTGGCTGGCCTGGAACTTCCTTTGTAGACCAAGCTGACCTCAAATGCATAAAAAATCTGCCTGTGTCTGCCTCCTGAATCCTGGGATTAAAGGTGTGGGTCACCACATCCAGCTGATACTCCACCCTATGGTCTGTCCTTGGTGCATTGCTCTACTGTCTCCTGTGAGCTACTCCCAATGGTAAGAGTTGCCAGATTTGAAGAATAAAAGCAAGATAGCCAGTTAATTTTGAAATTCAAATTAAAAAACTTTCTTAATTTGTATAGTGTTCCCAATATTCCATGGGACATACTTAGACTAAGGAATCACTTGTTTATCTGAAATTCACATTTAGTTGGCTGTCGTGTATTTTATGTAGCAATTTCATCCCCCTATTCCTTGTATTATTGCCACACTATAATGGTTAATATTTTTTATCTTGATTTCTAATTTTGCCATGCTATAACATTTTTGAGGGTTAATAATTTGATTAGGGTAAATAATATCTAGAGAGACGGTAAAGTATACATTTTTTTCCTCAGTGCATCTGTGCATAAGAGATTGGCATGTGAGTCAGTAGACTGGGAGAGGAAAAAACATTCTCACAGAGGGGCAAGCATGTCCAGTCCTCAGGAAAAACAGCTAGAACAAAAAGAACAAATAACAAAGAGGTGGGGGAAAGCTGAAATCTCCTTCTCCTTCCCTCCTGGAGCAGGGCAGCATTCTTCTGCTGCCTTTGGGCACCAGAACAACGGGCCGGGCCGTTAGCCTTTGGACTCTAGGACTTGAATCAGTGCTTCCCCCAGGTTCCCAGGCCCTCAGTCTCAGTCTGAGAACTTGCCACTCACTTCCTCCCTTTGGAAGACTTGGACCGAGCTGTGCTGCTGACATCTTAGGTCTCAAGCTTGCAGATGGCTTATCTTGAAACTTTTCAGTGTCTGTAACCACATAAGACAAGTAATTCCTTTAGCATGTCCACTCTCATCTCTCCATACAGATGTGCAGCCTATTGGTTCTGTCTCCTCAGAGAAACCACCATACTCATCAACCCTGCTCTGCCCTCTCAGTGCCCCCTACTTCCATCCTTCTCTCCTTTACTGATCTACCATCTTTGGCCCATATCCCCGCTGTCTTCCATTATGCCCTGTTATATCTCTAGTAGAAACCCTTGGACCCCCTGGGACTGAGTTTCTCTGTGTCACATTTCCTGCCTGGGGTTGCCTTTGATTTTACCCTGCTCCGCCTCTCTCAATCCCTCCTTGAGGCAAACAGCTGCAACCCTGGTCAGGGCTCTAAGTCTCCTCCCTGGAGTTGCTCAGATCTTTCTGGGGACATTATATTCAGGCTCCTGTGAGAATGGCGAGGGGTCTTCTGGAGCAGGAAAGTAATGAAGCTAATGAGCCAAGAAATGTTGCTTGTGGTTTGGAAAACATCAGTCCCCTGGCTCAGGCCCAAAACAATCATTTTAAGGTGTTTTGGGGAAGAGAGTGAAAGGAGAGCAATTTGCTGCTGGTTTCTGCCCCCAGGCTTGGCAGCTGCAGACAGGATGGGCTAATGATCTGCAGAAACGGATCTCACCCTAGAAAAGACACTGGGCTGCTCCCAAAGCCTGGGTTTCAGCAAGCTCTGGACTTGGAATGAGTAGAGCTGGGAAGACACTGGCTATTTGGGGGTTCCCAAGGCCTCCTTCAGACACAGAGAGCTGGAAAAGGGACATAGTTTTTGGTCAAGAACCTATAAATTGATGAAGACATGAAGGAGGTCAGAGGAGAGGAAGAGAGCATTCACAGATACACACAGACATGCACATCTATATCCTTGCTCTCCCTCCCTCCCTCCCTCCCTCCCTCCCTCCCTCCCTCCCTCCCTCCCTCCCTCCCTTCCTCCCTCCCCCTCCTGGAGTCTGGGATGCCAAGTCACCATGCCTGCCTTGCTGGTCGAGATGAACCAGTCACATCCCTGTCTCAGCCTCAGTTTCCCCACTCTCAACCTTACAGAGAAGGGCTGGGATTTTTGACTCTGCTATTTCCACCTATGGGCTCCCCGAAGGCAGGGGCGTGGCTTCAATCTCGTATGTGACTAATCCCCCCAGAACTCAGTCAGCCTCAAGAAGGATCCAGCAATGCTGTTGCTGCTGTCACTAGACCTGGAGACCAGCCACAAAACCAGAGGCCTCTCCCAGTGCATGAGCTATGGGTTGAACAAGGCTGGATCCCAGGGCAGACATGACCCTGTGACTATCTTGGTACCTCTGGGCCAGCCTAGGTGGCAGGACAGAGGATGAAGACACATGTGGAAGGTGTCTCCCAAGCTCCTACCCTGTCCCCCCCCCCCCCCCCCGCCAAGTCATCCACACACTCAGAGCCACCATGAATGTCTTTCAATTGAGCCTAATTAAGCCATCTGCCCACATTAAATGGTAAATTATCTCAGTCACTCTCCAGATCCCACAGGAGAGAAAGATAAAAGGAAAATGTCATCCCATGTGGATCTGGAGGATCCTGCCCTGCCAGGGATGCCTCCAATGTTTACAAATCCTTGTATGTCCTGGAACCCTAACTCAGCCATGGTGTCACTGCTTCCTTCTCTCGCTAGGGGGGGGGGGGGGGCAGCAAGGCTCACATTTGGCCATGGGCAGAAAACAGATTCCAGTGTTGGTTTCCTTCTGGGATGCTTACTGTGATAGCATTCTCTTCCGATGCGCCACCTTCAGTTCTCAGGTCTGTGCCCAGGAAGCTGTGCCCTCACTGACATGCCCAGGAGACCTCCCTCCACTCTGCAGCTCTGCTGGGCAGTGGCAGTGGTGTGGCCAGAGACCGAAGGATAGAATGATCTCGTTGTTGACATCTGTCAGCGGTGGAGGTGGAAGAATCTCCTTAGCAGGATTGCTGTGGACCGAGAGATGGCTCTTGCCTGGCTTTGTAGTACCAGCCACTAGCCAGGTTCACAAGCATGCTTGCAGTTGTTCGGGGTCGAGGGTGACGGTATTGGCTCACAGTTTCTAAACCCCTAAGAGATTGAAAAGCCCAAGGTAAAAATAAAACAGGTGACAAGTACTGGGTACCCAGTCCTTCTGAGGGGGGAAAGCTAATCCTGAGAAAGTTACTTATTGAGATCAAAACATGGGCTAGAATATGATGATAAACTCTCCTGGGCATCGTCTCGCTCAGGTAGAGATGGAGACAGGCTGACTGGATTCTTGGAATACCCCGTCCACAGATTTTCGGTTGCCATGACCTTCCTTCAGCCACACAGGAGCTATTGATCATCTTGAAATTATCTGGCTTCCTGTCACTTGCTTTCCTGGGCTCTTCAGTATGCATCTCACAGCACTGTTTACAGTGGCTCTTTTCAAGAAATGACTGAGGACAGCCATTATTCACTAATTCATAGCAAACGACTTAAACTGGAGGTTCTGGGAATGTCTGGAGCTCCCTATGTACACGGTATCCTAATGAGCAGTGAGTCAGGCCACCTGATCCCAGACAGGATTCTCGTGTGGCTGCAGGAGGCACCTGGGCCTCCCCTGCAAGCTTAGCTTACTCACTGGCTTGCTGTGTTACTGTCAGTGAGTCTTGGTGCCCTTGGAAGCTGTGGGTTGCGTATCCTTAGAGAGCTGGGAAGATCAAAAGTGACTTCCAGCTGCCAAATGTGATCTCACATCATGTGTCAGAACAGACTGTGACCTCTTTATGGTGACTGCTTGTCAAGGATGCTTTCACTCAGTCTTGGGAGTGTGCTTAGCTCGTTTGCGCAGGTGCCCAATGCGTGACAAACAGGGGACTCACCCCAAGCGATGCAGTTTTCTTTTACAAGGTCTCATCTTGTAGCCCAGGATAGCTTACAAATCACCACGTACCCCAGGCTGACCTTGAACTTGTGGTCATCCTCCTGTGTCAGTCTCCCAAATTCTGGGATGGTAGGCATGATCCCCAGGCTAATTCCACTTTCTTAAATGCTGAAGAAACTATTTTACCATGGGAGGTGAGGATAATGTTGTGAACTTATTGTGGACCACACAGAATACTTGTAAACATCAGTTTATTTAATGTACACAACGATCTGGCGACTTTGCTTTGTGTTTGTTTGCTTGCCTGTTTGTTTGTTTGTTTGAGACAAGGTCTCACCATGTAGCTCTGGCTGTCCTGGAACTCACTATATAGAACAGGCTGGCCTCGAACTCAAAGAGATCTGCCTGTCTCTGCCTCCATATGCTAGGATTAAAGATGTGCACCACCATTTCTAGCTTCCACTGATTTTTTAAAATTGTTCTGATTTTCCAATTGAGAAACATTAAGGGCATAGAACTTGTATGTGGTATAAATGGAATCCAGGTCTGAAAAGCTACAAAGACCATGCCCCTAAGCAAGTCCGTTGTGGTGTATATAATTCTTCTCTCATGGTCATTAAGTTTAGTGTGCCATATTAAAATACGAATGTAAGATGTTGGAGAGATGGCTCACCCATTAAGAGCACTTGTTGCTTTCCAAGAGAACCTGAGTTCCATTCCCAGCACTCATGTTGGGTAGTTTACAACTTCCTGTAAGCTACTCCAGCTCCAAGGGATCTGATGTCTTACAGGTTAAAGCTGCAACATTTGGGTGAGTGGGCAGCTGAAGAGAACAACTCCTGTCTGTTAATGTAAATAATGATGAAGAAATTCATAATGGAAACAAAAGGGATTCTCAGAGCACAGAGGACAGGGGGAAGAAGGATTCCCTGAGGAGGGAGGGGGGTGCAAAGTTAGCATCTGCTACGTGGAAGCAAGCAGGGGGCAGAAATGGTGATCAGAACACCAGCTATCCAATGAGACCGCAGACGCCCAGGACTGCCCATATAGGTCAGAGCTAGAGTACTTGCTTAGCAGACATGGGGCCCTAGGCTCAGCAGGTGATAGAAAACAACAGACAAAAGCAGAGACAGGCCTCTGACCCACCAGCAATGTGAGAAGCCCTAAGCCTTACCACATCTGTCTCCGGGCTTCTTACTATAGTAATGACTGCTGCCTCTCCCGTGAGTCTTTGTTTTTAAAGTATAGCCCAAGATGGGGCACAGCATCCTGTGTTTAAACCCTACTGCCAAGAGGACAGGGTGGGGTGTTTTTGTTGTTGTTTTGTTTTGAGACAGGATTTCTCTGTGTAGCTTTGGAGCCTATCCTGGAACTCACTCTGTAGCCCAGGCTGGCCTCGAACTCACAGAGATCCGCCTGCCTCTGCCTCCTGAGTGCTAAGATTAAAGGCGTGCGCCACCACCACCTGTCAAGGACAGGGTGTTTTGTCATCATGTTTTGTGGTCTTATTTCATATTAGGCGTTTATTTATTTTTCTATTATTCCAGAGACAGGCAAAAGGGAAGGTCTTATACTCAGGACCTAACCGGCATAGTAAAAGAATTGCAGCCTCCCTGAAGCTTTGCTGAGGGATCACTTTGCAGATCTAAGTGTTGCTTCTTCAGGAGACAAGCTGGGATAGCCTCATGAACAAGTACAACCAAGAAGGCTGTGAAGTCCTCTCTCCTGACCTCAGGCCCAAAGCAACTGCTCCTCTTCTCTGACACCATTACAATTCTAGCCGAAGACTTTTATCCAAGGCCTTGCTTCCCAGACGACATGCTATTTCCGGAACCAGGAACCCCACGCAGAGCTTGTAAATGCCGCAATGTCTCAGAACAATAGCAAACCTGTAAACTCAAGTGGCATTTCAGCCACATTCCAGCGTGGTTCGCATGTACGTTGAAAGGCACGAATGTAAGTCAGGAGCTTGTAGCTTGGATCCATTATCACTAGCCACTAATCCAAACTCAGTATTTCCTTCCATTTTGGACCTAGCAACACTTGTGGCTTTGTCACTGGTAGAAATAATGATGTTTTCATAATGCACTACAGTTGCTTCTAAGATCTTGAAATGTCATACATCCCTACTTCAAAAGTATAACATTGTTAGAGCTGAAGCTCAGTTACATTATTAATATAACAGTCCTATAATCCCAGCACGTGGGAGACTGATGCAGGTAGATCATTGCAAGTTTGGGACCAGCATAAGTCAAGACCAGCCTGATATATAGCAAAACCCTGTCTCAAAACAGCAGCAACAAACATATAAAAATACATATAGATTACCACCTCCCATGTTTAAAAAGTTACTATTTCAAATAAACAAATTTCCTTTATAATCCTACCCATGTTACTTTCTGGCCTCACGAAATGATTGAGGGGTCCATTGCACTAAAGAGGTCAGAGCCCTACCCTAAGAATCGCAGGGGAGCCTGTGTCAAAGACGTGGGTAGAGTGGAGTGTTACTCAAACTGGAAGCTCCAGAAGTCACATGCTCCCATAGTCAGGTGCAAGGGATAAACTGTTTAACTTCTGAGTTATCTCCTTAGCCCCTCAACCCAGAACCTTCTGTCGTAACCTCATTTGGAAATAGGGTCTTTGCAAACCCTACTAAAATAAGAATCAAGATGAGATCATAGTGGATTTGAGTGGGCCCAGAATCCAATGACGGATGCAATTGTAAAAGAAAAGGGACATGGACAGGACAGAGGGAAGAAGGCCATGGAAAGATGGAAACAGAGCCTGGAGCTACTGTTGGTGAGCATTTCTTTCCCTCCCTCCAGTTCCCAAATAACCAATGCAGAGACTTCATATTAATTACAAATGCTCGGCCAATAGCTCAGGGTTGTTATTAGCTAATTCTTACATTTAAATGAACACATATTTCTTATTAGTGCTTTGCCATGTACCTTGGTACCTTTCCTCAGTACGGCATGTCCATCTTGCTTCTCTGCATCTGCTGATGACTCCAGACTCTGCCCTTCTCCTTCCCAGCCGTCTCAGTCTGGCTCTCCTGCCTAACCTTATTCTGTTCAGCTATTGACCTGTCGGCTTCTTTACTAAGCCAATCACATCGACATGTATTCACACAGTGTATAGGAATACTCCTCAAGCTATGCTGCCACCGGCCTAGGGATACCAGAAGCAACCAGCACCTAGTAGAAACAAAGAAAGGCTTTCTCTTCAAGACTTCAGAGGAGTGTGACCCTTGATTTGGCTCCCAGAATATTGAGAGAATAACTTCCCATTGTGTTAAGCCTCCCAGTTGTGGTATTCCCGATGCCAGCCTCAAGAATCTAATCCAGGGCCAGGATACAAGAGGCTGGTGAGGGGAGGTCAAAATGTCAAACTTAGGCTGGAGAGAAGGCTCAGAGGTTAAGAGCACTGACTGCTCTTCCAAAGGTCCTGAGTCCAGTTCCCAGCACCCACATGGTTTAGGGAAAGCTGAAAGGGCAAGGACTAGTTTATAAGCAAGTAGTGGCGGGTTTAAGATGAAGATTTCAGAGATGGAGCAGTTCCGGGTGCTTGCAGGGGAAGGCATCTGGGTGTCCCCTAGAGGGGAAAAGTTACCAGATACACAGATTCACCTGCAACACAATTCCCTCCTTGGAGCCTGCCCTTTAAATGCCAGGATTAAGAGAAGCCCTGGTGCCTGGGGGAAGCCCTACAGCTCTCCACCTCCTGTGGCATTTCAGACACCACCTGTGAGTTTGCATTCTGGGGAGGAGGGTGAGTGGGCTGTGGGAACACGGAGCTCCCACCTCAGTCTGAGGAAGGCAGATCTCTCCAGGCCTGGCCCAGACTTTCAGAGGGAGGCCTCCCTGCTCTGGTAGTTTTCCAAAAAGCTTCCTTCTCTAGGGACCCTTGGAAACTAGGTAGCAGATAAACAAAACACACTGAAACCACAGGGTAAAGTTGGGCCATTTGAGGAAATTCGGAAGGAAAACGCCCAAACCGAGTCTCAAGGCAATTAAGTGCCATCCCCAGCACAAGCCAGACAAACTCTCCCCAGTTGTCCTGGGGCCAGGAATTACTCAATTAAATAGCAAAAGCCCAAGGGGAGTGGAGGGAACGGTGTCTCTTCCACTTCAGGCTCAGGCTCTCTTCCCTCTTCTTTCCACCCCACTTGTCCTCTACAGTAACTGCTCTCCCCAGCCCCGCTGTGCCTCCCAGCTGTCTAGAAGAGTCTCCTCCCTTGACTGATCTCTCCTGGTCCCTCCGGCTCTGTCCTGGCTGTTTCTGACCACTTTCTTCTGGAGCTTCCTGGATGAGCTGTTGGGGAGCTCTCGGCTCCTGTTTCCCTTCAAGGCAATGTCCTCTAAGCTTTACCCAGGAGAGAGTCTGAGGAGAAGGAGGCAGACCAGAGGGAAGCTAGGTTTCTCCCTCACACAGAGCCCCTGACATTCCATCTCCCCACTGGCTCTCTTTAGCTCTCACACCCAGCGGGAGGATGAGCTAAGAGCTATTCATTCCAAGGATGGTGTTTTCCAGAACAGAGCATGTATTTAATCAACGAAGGTGCTTCTCTCCAAGCAGACACATTATTCATCTTCTCTTGGTTTTGACATAGATGGGAGAAGCAGCTCCTCTCTCTCTCTCTCTCTCTCTCTCTCTCTCTCTCTCTCTCTCTCTCTCTCTCTCTCTCTCTCACTCTCCTTTGCCTGGAGTCCTGTTTTTCCTCTTCCCACCCAGCTTCCCCAGTACACAACCGGAAACAGGAGCTTGCAGCCAGCTCTCTTGGGTGAGAAAAGCCAGAGGTGGGTGAGAGGGATGGGAACTCGGGTAGGCAAAGTGGTAGATACGTCAAGGAGTGGTGACACTTTCTAGGTTCTAAGCTGGCTGTGATGGCTTTGGTTTTGGGGATAGACTGAGTTACCACTGATGAGATATTTATTGAGCTGTGGAAGAAAAAAATTCCAGAGCAAAGCTAAAAAGCAGTGACTCCCTTAAGATGCAAGAGTTCAGGCTCATCGGGTAAAGGCACTCGCGGCCAAACCTAACCACCAAGTTCCATCCCCAGAACCAACACAGCGGAAAGAGAAAACCAACTCCCAAGCTGTCCTCTGACTTCCACATGTGTGCTGTGATGTGAGTGCTCCCACACAGACACACATGCACTCACATAAAAGTAAGTAAATAAATGTAAAACCATGCAGGGATTCAAGTCTTTACACCATTGCATTGTTATGCTATGCAAGGCCTGCCAACCCCGTGAACTCTCTGAGTGCTAGCTTACAGGCCTCTGTATCCGAGCTGGGAGAGAGAACCTTTCATGGGACCCTGAATATTGAAGATGGAAAACTGGACCTGCAGAGGCTAAGATGTTATCAAGTTTCAATCTCGGGTAGACAGAGGCAGATACAGCATCAAGAGCCAGCCTCTGGTCCCTGGCCAAAGTTCTGACTATTCACTGGTTTATTTGGAAGAAGCTGGACCTATCTGACCAGCAACCAAGCCATAGGCCTTACTTTCAAGTAGCTACAGGAGGGCAGCTTCAGATGAACGTGTAGAGGTATGGTCAGACCCAGCGGCTCGGAATGCTCGGCTGGGGATAGGCGGCAACTGGATACAGGGACCACTTTCATACTGTGTCAAGGTTAAAGGACTCAACAAGGAACGCTGAGACAGCTAGGGCGTTGTTGATTGCAGGAAGCAATTGTCACTCCTTGGCCCATGGAGAAATGGTGTCCCAGGACCTAGTAAGAGCAGGAGCTATGCAAGAGGCTGCTGGGAAGGATCTGTAGTCACTCACAAGCAAAGCAGAGAAGGGAGCAGAGTAAATGCCCTGAGGCCTCCGATCTCCTGTGTAAGTTTGTTAATCTAGTCCAAGCTAGAAACCAGAGTACAAGAGTGCCCTGGGATGCCATCCATGGAGACCAGTCTCCAGCCGCATGGACTGGGCAGAAACTAGACATTGAGCTCAGAGATGGATGTTGTGCTGGGAGCAAAGTAAAATGGCAAAGCTAGTCCAGGGAGCTATAGTTAGTAAACCCAACAGGAGGCACCAAGTCCTCAGGAGCCAGTAACTGAAATGATTCCCGAGTCTACTATTCACTAGCTCTTGAATCTGACCTATTTATCTACTTATTTACCTACTTACTTTGCAGCTCACTTAGTGGAGTAGTTATGAGGATCAATCAAGATGCCAAGTGCCAACCACACACTAGGTACTCAGGAAAGTTGGTTTGCCTTCCTCCAGCATCTCCCTTTAAGCTCTGTTGAACTGACATGTTGGGATAGGAAGGAGAGGAAGAAATAAATGGGCTTCAGATCATGAGCTCCTCAGCTACCACCTGCCCCAGGAAGTCACTCATCTCTCTCATTCTGTTTTCTTAATGGTAGAAAGAGAATGCCCACCTCATAAGGCCGAGAAGTTTATTATGGTTTAAGGAACGGTGCCTAGTAAAGGGAGAGACTTGTGGTAGACAGGGCCTAGAGTCACAATAAGTTCAAACCCCACATCCCTACTTACTAAGCAGGAGATCTTGGACACTCCTCTTGGGATTGTGAGAATGGAGTGAAATAGTAGATACAAATGTGTAAGACATAAAGATGGCTCTCAAAAGTTTGTTATTGTGGCTGCTATCAGTTCTGCAGTATTTCTTGTGTCTCTTTCCCAAATCAGGCATTCAACCTTCCACCTCAAGCCCAGAGTCTTTACTGGAGAAGAGGCAAGAGGCTAGGCTTCTCTCTAAGGCTAGAGAGAAAGGAGAGAGACAGCTCACCCAGATGTGATGGGTTCAGGGCATGGGGGTGGTGCCACCTGTTTGCCTGGCACAGGCATGGGGACACTTGACCTGTGATTCCCCCTCCACCAGCCACCCATGCAATGGAGAGGACTGTCCTCCACTTTCCCATAGCTACCCTGGGTAGCCTCATGCCTTGGTGAGATTTTGGCTGAAAATGTAGGGGAAGAGGAAGTGTGCAGTATAATCAGACCTGACATTGTGTTCTCCCTAGCAAAAATCTACTGAATATTTACTGTGTCCTCACATCAATTTGAACAATATATTGAAATTAGCCAAATTGAAATAGTGACATTAGTAATATTGGGGGCTGAAGTCCAAAGTAGTTAGGGAATGTGGCCAGCACCACACAGACGGTAATTGGCAGAGTCCACATTTGCAATCAGGTCTGATTGTTCTCAAAGCCTAGGCTAGGGCAACCATGCCAGGTGGCTTCCTGGAAGGTGGGCCCACATGTTAAATTTCAGTAGAAGGGAATATGGTTGGGGAGCCAGAATAGACATGCTGTCATAGATCATCTGCCCGGGTGGACTGGATACTGAAGAACTCTGAGGGATCATTCTCTCTGACTTTTCTGTGAGCCAGATCTAGACTGTCATACTTCTGGACAGGACAGTGAATTGTCCCTTCCCAGGCTCAAGAGTATGATTCATTTTCTCCTTCCTACTATAGTACCCAAAGACCCTAGTCACTTTCTACTCTGAGCTGTAGAAAGCCTTTCAGCTGGTGGTGTAGTGTGTTTCTCTTCCCAAGGTGTGACTCTGTGGGTACCTGGAGAGCAATGGAAGACTCTCTGACAGTGATGGGAGGGGGTACTTTTCCTCATGTCACAGTGCCTGGGTGTTTCCGAGGCGTGGCTCTGCCAGCCTACAGCTAACCTGTGGTCTCAAGTGTAAGTAAACTCTCTAAAATGCTCTGCATAGTGACAGCTCCCATAGTCTCATTCAACCTAGCACAGGAGCTGTTCTTGGGACCTCGAAAGCCAGGACAATAGGGCACAATAAGGTAAAAGGTTCCCACCATGGGGTTGCATGGTAAGGCAGCACTCAGCCCTGGGAGTCCCTATACCTGGATCCCAGGGACAAAGTAGTTCTTTGGTTTCTTCACAGGTTGGAGAGCTCACTTCAGTGTGAAACCCACCTAGACTGAATCACATGGCATCATGCCCTCTCACTGCTTACATCACATAGGGGGAGAAAACTTCTGTACATGAAAGTATATCAAAACCACGGCAAGCTATCCAAATCTCTCTTTGGCATTAATGAGCGCTCCAAGGGAGAGGCAGCCACTGGGACCCAGTTTACTTACATAGCACTTACTGTGACTCTATCACACTGCAAACATAAATTTTCGAGATCTTCACAACCATCTTGTCACAATACCGACCAGGGGATGGGTAGAGAGGGGTTGAATAACTTCTCCAAAGGCTTGCAGCAGACAATGCAACACTGCTAAGTAGAGATGACCCACGTCATATGGCTTGAAGCCTGGGCTCTTAACCCACAGGTTGTCACGTGTACCTCTGCCCTGCCCTCAGGTCTTACCGCCTTATTGCTGAAATGCAGTTTTGGAAAGGGCACACTACTGTCCCTCCCGGTAATATGCTCAGCAGTTACAAAGCGGTGCATTTGCGGCATGATCAGATGTGCCACTGCTAGATTATAAACTACAAAGAAACTCATTCAGCCACACTTTTGAGTGTCTGCCAAGAGCCAGGCACCGGTGTAACTGTTTTCTCGCATATTCTAGGTCAATTTTCTTCTTGCAACAGCCTTGGGAAATAGGTGGCAATTTCTCCTGTGCACTGGAGGAGGGAAATGAGAAACAGGAAAGCAAATCGCTCCACCAGTAACTGTGGGACTAAGCTTTAGGTATCTCATGTAACACCAAGTTACTGATTTTAATTTTAAAGATTAACAGCAATATCGTTGGTCCTGATTAGGTGGGACAGGGTAGCCTGAAAGGAGTATCTATCTTTTTCTTTTGTTTGCTTTTTGGAGTTGGGGCCAGGGTCTGTTGTAGCCCAGGCTGGCCTAGAAGTTGCTATGTTGCCAAGTTCCTCCTGCTTCAACCTCTCAAATGCTTGGATTACAGACCTGTGCCTCGTGTCTGGGTTTGCTTGTTTTGTTGTGAGGCACATTTTATTTTTCTTTCTTTTTCTCTTCCTTCCTTCCTTCCTTCCTTCCTTCCTTCCTTCCTTCCTTCCTTCCTTCCTTCCTTCCTTCCTCCCTCCCTCCCTCCCTCCCTCCCTCCCTCCCTCTCTCTCTCTCTCCCTTTCATGAGTGTCGTTCTTCTTAATGTTAAAGCATGGATTGTGGGCTTTGGATTTAGTTTGAGTTCACGATTTCTGACACTGTTAAGTATATAAAGTTGGGCAAACTCTTCAAACCTCTGAACCCCAGTCTCCTCACCTGTAAAATGGGAACTATACTATCTAACCCCACCAGAACTACATTAGATGAGGAGTACCTTAAATGGCATACAGAAAGTGCCAAACATTGACTCTGGCCCTCTCCAGCCTCTCAGCCAACAGCAGCTTTTCAGTATGGAAAGCCACCCAGCAGGAGTGCAGTGCACATCAGTGGGTGTGATGGGCTTCGCACAGTTACTCTATCGCACAATCCCATTTCCGCTTCTCTGTGTCCTTGGGAGCCAGACATTCCCATTTCAGGGATAAATACCCACACAAAGTAATTGGCAGAGCAGAATCCCAGATGTGGTGCCACACGACTCTCTAGGGCCTTCTACACCTTCTCTCAGTGGTGCTTTGGGACGTTTCAGGGAAGTTGGAGATATTCAGGATAGGACAGATGCCCAGAGATGCCTTATGAACAGAAGGATTAGCTGGATGTGGTGGCACATGCCTAGAATTCCAGCACTTGGAAGGCTGGGGCAGCAGGATCATGAGTTCAAGGCTAATATGGGCTACATAGTAAGTTCCAAGCTAGCCTGAGTTAAAACTGCAAGATGGTGTCAACAAACAAATACATGCGTGCATGCATGCATGCATACATACATATCATACATACATACATTTTTTTAAAGTTCTATAGATGTGTGTTGTCTGCATGTTGTATGTGTATGTATATGTGTGTAATGTGATTGTGTTAAAGTGCAGGCCCATGTGTGGTGGCCAGAGGACAACCTCCAGTGTCCTTCTTTGCCTTCCACATTATTTAAGATAGAGTCTCTTTGTTGCTCACTGCTGTGTACAGCAGACAAGCTGGCCCTTGAGGTCACAGGTTTCTCCGGTCTCTGCCTCCCTTCTCACTATAGGAGATGACTGCGATTATGGATACAGACTACTATGTCTGGTAGTCCTTAATCTTGTACAGCAAGTACTTTACTCAGGCACCCATCTCCCCACACAATAACAATAACAGCAAAAAGAGTTTCTAGGCCAAATCTGCTTAGCTGTGGCCAAGTCTGCCTCAGACAGCCTTCTATTTGGCTCCTAAATCCTGGCTTGCTTAGCAAAGTCCTAGGTCTGTAGCTGGGTTAGATACTCTGTGTGTGCAATCTGGCTGCTCAGGCCAGGTATATGGTGGATTTGGTGAAGCTTCATTGGTTGAAACTGGTTGGACAGCCTACCTGACCCTACCTCATGCGAGGAGATAAAATCCCGGGAGGAAAGACTCATGGCAAGAATTAACTCCCTTTTCCAAATGAGGCCCCACAGGGTTAGCTGGGTGGGTCTCTGGTCCAGCGCCCCTTGGTGAGGCTGGCCTCACTTGTTGATCACAGCCTAGTCTTTGCCCTAACATGTTGCCTCCTCTTCTTCATCTGAACTCATTCTCTACCATCTGAGTGCTAATCTTGGGGTCCTGCATCTACTGTTTCTTCCCCACAGGGGTCTTGGGCTCCCACATCTTCCTTCTTAGAAAATCTCAGCACACATGAACATATTAGGGCTCTAAGAAATGTGTTTTAGATGATCATGGGTCTCTCTATCCTTCAGTACCTACTGACGTTCTGCATAGAATATACTTTGAAACGCTCTAATGAAAGAGAACCCAAGTTCCCTTGCCTAATGGAACCCAAGCTTCACAAACCCCTTAATAAGCCTCCACTTGCAAGGAATCAATAAGGAGACATTAAAGCGTACCTTGGACAAGCGCTTATGGGAGAATGTGCAGAATGTGGGAGGCACAGAGCTGTACTTAGCCCAAGCCTGCTCTTAAGGAATGCACCGCAACTTGGGGGGGGGGGGGTAAAACACACCCACATAATTGTAGTTCAAGGAAGCCGGGTGTGGTTTAGTGCAGAGGGACAGTGTATGGAGGGCACCGACAAGGGCTCTCGGAGGTGCCCCAGGGAGGGGTCAAGGGAAGAGAAAAAGAGTTGGTTAGTGAGTTGGTGATGGCCCTGGCACCATGAGTGTTCTTTCAAAGAAGAGGGAACACAGCCGGGCTTGGAACCACATAAAGCAATCCTGAGTGTGGCTGAGAACCCAGCCAGGTACACCATCAGGTGTGGAGGAGGAGGCTTGGCAGGGCCCCGGCTGAGCAAGCGGTGGAGAAGCAGCCACTGTCAAAGCCCTGCACAGAAGGAGCATCCATGAATAAAATGCTTTGGCTGTTGGGCTGCTCATGGGGATGGGGGAGGCCGTGGGAGGTGGGTCTCAAGAGAGCAGTCCAAAGATGGAAGAGAGCACACTGGCCCCAGTTTTGAAGTCTCTGACTCCAGATTCAGAAAGGGCACAGTGAGCATGAAAAAGCACTTTCCACGGATTGTCTGAGACTCTCTGCAAGCTAGAAACCAACAAAGACTAAAACAATAGCAAAGAAACCAAAGTGTGAGTTCGGCTTCATCTGGTGAGCTGGGTGCTGAAAACGTGTCATCCAATCACTAGGCATGCGGCACCAGCTCCTTGAAAGAGACCACACTGGCGGTACCTGGGTCTTTGCTTTCCCACTGAGGGTACCTGTAGGGAAACAATGCCTTCTGCAGCAGACAGTTCATTAAGAGTACTTGATAGCCTACCCACTGTGGGTCCTGAGTTTGTTTTCTCATCTTTCTAAGATGGGAGCAAGCCTCCCAAGTCTTCCGTCCATCTAAGCAGCTAGTCTAAATGAGCTCAATAGGATGCTGGGTGCACAGGGAAGGAAGCGAACATCATGAAACCTTACACAAAAGGACTGAGAGGAAACTGTCCAAACTCTTCTGCCCGGCACTAGGAAGAGAAGGAGTGTCGTACTGAGGAGTACCTGAGCAGATGGGAGAGGTGATGCAGAGTAAGGGACTTCCTTCTCAGGCAGAACAGACATGGGTGTACTTGGAATGTCTTCATAGGTGCTGTAAATAAACTTGGCTGTGTCAAGAGGGTTAGGCTTCCAAATGACTATCAGGTCTCCCAAAGGAAAAAGGAAAAGTGGTCACCCTGGCCTACTTACAGAAGAAGGACAGAGGTGTGCCTTCCCAGTTGTGCTAAGGCATTTGGCCTCTTGGGAGCCACTGAGGACCCACTGGAAGATATCAAACAGATGGGAGACCATTAGCTGTGTGCCTCAGGAAAGGCTCTCTTGGGCTTGCGCTAAGAAGCCTGGGAGTCCTGCTGAGAGAAAAGCCTGATGTGGGGTGTGAGGAAAGCTTCAGTATAGATATAGAGAGAGCAGGACAGCCTTTGAACAAGAAGCCAAGTCTGAGTTTAAGGAAAGCCCGGCCCTGCACGCTGGAGGCTCCACGCAACACTGCACGCTCTCACTCCTGTTAATGCCCTTTCACCAGCCAGCTCTGTCTCCCAGAGAGAGAATGAAGCCAGCTTTCCCCATAGTGGAAGATAACAGAGAGTAAACTGGGAAAGAAAGAAAGGAATTAGTATGACTCTGCTGGCAATGGGTAAGGGGGAGTCTGGAGGAAAGAGCAAACTCCAGAGATTTGGGTATTGGCTCTGGGGCTCTGGCAAGGCAATCTCAAGGAAAACAAAGATGGAGACTAATGTCTATTGCTTATGTTCTCCTAAAGAGAAAGAGAAAGTGATTGCCTGCTTGATCACCTGGTCCTGCTCATCTAAACAGGTAAACAGATGTTCTAGATCCACAGTGATGCTGGGGGAAGGAGTATAGGGGTAGGCATTTGGCATTTGACACTTGGCATTTAAACTGTCTAGGCATGGGCCAGGCAAGTGGCATTAGATAGTCTAGGCATGGAGCAGGAGAGTGGCAGGTACAATTACCTTTCCCATCCCCAAGCTGTGACATCTTCCCTGAGCATCCTTCAGAACACTAGCACATCAGCTATGCCTCAGTGGTTCAGACCTACCTTCCAGCAAAGAAACTATGACCAAAGTCCATGGCTTTTAAGCCAAAATCAGAGAATGTGGGGTCCAAGCCCCCTTTAGGGCTTAAGAATTTATTCCCTGAATGAAGTGTTAATCTAATTAATCTTTGTCAATAAAAAATTGAGAGTCAAATATTGGGGTAAGAACCTGAAAGATCAGAGAAATGGGAGCAGCTGTCAGTTGCTTCCTACCTCTTCCATCCCTCTGTCCAAAGGGATGAGATCTTCTCTCAGCCCTGCTTACCACTTCCTGTCTCCTCTCTCTACAGTCCTCCAAACATCTATGGTCAGTTAGGGGCTGCTTCCACCCTCTGACTCCAAGCAAGCTTTATTTGTCAGAACACAATCAAAATATCACACATTTTCCCCTTTTTGTCTAAATAAAAAGCAAAGGTTTTAACTAACATAGTAAAACTATATGCAATAAGTACAACAACTACATACAAATATATATATATTTGCATATATATATATATATATATGCAAGGTAACAGCCGGGCAGTGGTGGCGCATGCCTTTAATCCCAGCACTCAGGAGGCAGAGCCAGGCAGATCTCTGAGAGTTCGAGGCCAGCCTAGGCTACCAAGTGAGCTCCAGGAAAGGCACAAAGCTATGCAGAGAAACCCTGTCTCGAAAAACCAAAAAAAAAAAAAAAAAAAGAAAAAAAAGAATTATGGTAACAATTCTAGCCCATTTGAATTTGACAAATTCAGAGAAAATATTCCATTATCAATCCTATGGGGAGTCCAAAGTGATGGACCTAATTAACTTTCTATCCTAACTTGAATTACCAACCCAATACTATCTTTTTATGTCTTTCAACATTATACACTTTACACCTCTCTTGTGAGTTTCCTATCTGAATTTGGTAACAAGAAAAACTATAAATATAACTATCTAGTCTTCAACTCCATCAGAGACCTGAGAAGGATATCATATTCCTGCATAAACAGGAAGTGCAGAGCAAACAACTTCTAAAACTAAGAAATGACAGAAATGGCTGGCTGCCTGGACAGTCACCCAAGGTTCCTCTCTTATGTTGGGGCATCCATCTCTGGCCTATAGGCCTAGAATATCTGACAGACTTTTCTTTGAGGCAGGAATTTTGAAGGACTGTCCCACCATGTCTAGGAAAAGTTTGGCAGTCACTTTCTTTTGTGTCCTGCTTGTCCAACTTGGACAGCATACTGTCAACAGTTGAGGCAAGGGTACTTTCTTGCCCAGTGGCTAACTTTTGCCACAAAGAAAGTCAACTCCATATGGAGTTTCTTCAATGCCCATCATCTTCTCTGAAGTAGATTGGTGCTGCCAGGAGCAGACATGTCTCATTGTCATTTAAAAAAAAAAAAAAAAAGAACCTTATGGTATTAACACATCTTAAATGCCATAATCTGTAGATCTCTGAAGTGTTTGAAGACCACCTCTCTTTCTAAAATATATCTGTTGGACCTTGAAAACATAACAAACATGATTACAAGTTTGATTTTAATAGACAACTATTAACCTGCATCTCTATATTATCCTACATAATTTGTAATAATAATTTTCAAGGACTAGAAATTTATATTACATTGTTAAATGAGCTGCCTAGGTACAATACCTTAAACAAGAATAGAAATATAAATATAGTATGTTCTAACAAAAATAACCTTAAATTTGTATCAATATACAAAAATACCTTAAACAAGAGTTAAAAACATATATACAGTAAAACAAAAATAACCTCACATTTCCATCAATATACAAAAATACAAACCAACATAAAATATTTAAGACCAGTAGTTGCTTTTTTGGTTTAAAAGTAGATTCAATAATCTACTCTTTTATCTTACCATCTCTATATCCCCCCCTTTTTCTTTTCACAACAATATCACTGAATCTAATCTCCTTTGTTCAGTCTTTTTCCCTGACCACTAGCAATAACAACTTGTCACCAACCCCCCTAAACAATGACAAATATCCATAACTCACTGAATGACCAAAAACTGCCCACCCTACCTCTTGGGAATGTGGGCATCCATGTTCTTAAAATTACTTCCTGCTGAGCTGGAGAGATGGTTCAGAGGTTAAGAGCACTGACTGCTCTTCCAGAGGTCTCTGAGTTCAATTCCCAGCAACCACATGGTGTGTTACACCCATCTATAATGAGATCTGGTGCCCTCTTCTGGCATGCAGGCATGCATGCAGACAGAAACACTGTACATAATAAATAAATAAATCTTTTTTTTTTTAAATTACTTCCTGCTGTCTGGGGGTGATGGCATCTAGGGGACCCTGAAAAAGAAATTGGGATAATTTTCAAGTCCTGGGAGAGCTAGCTGTATCATTTGTCATCCAGTCTCTGTGTAATGGGAATGTGCAGGGCTTATCTCAAGTCCTGGCTAGAGTAGTTTGTGAGACTGGACATCTCAGCTAGCCACCTTGAAATTGTCCTAAGCAATTTGTAGTCTAAAGCCAATCTTTGGGTGATGTTTGTCAGCTTAGTGTCATTACCATAGTCCAGGTGGAATTGTCATTGTGGGTCCCTGTCCTCCTTTTGGAGATTTCAAAGGCCACTGTTAGGCATGGTCATGGTTCACTGCAGAAAACTTCTCAACATTTTAAATTTCATATGTAGAAGATCTCAAAGGACCACAATTTGTCATGTACATCCAGAGTACAAAAACTAGCTTAATTCCTAGTTACCTGATAGAGACTCAAGACCAAAATCATGTACAGGAAGCTAGATGAAGCCTTTTTTTTCTAGAATTAGTTAGTATTCTAACTAATTAGTTAGTATTCTAACTAATTAATATCATGACAAAATGTTTAAAATATATAAATATATATATATTTATCTTATAAATTTTGAGATAATATTTATATCTTAAGAAAAATTTTAAAGAGTCAAAATAAAGCCAAAGACTTATGAGATTAGTGGCAGTAGAATAGTCCCTTAATTATGGTTTTCTTCTATCACATATTGGGTGGCTCTTTTGTCATGAGACAGAGATTTTGGTCTTTCCCTTTAACAATCATGCTTGAGTTTAGAGAAGGAGGGAGCCATGCTCCAACTCCAAAGCCAGCTTTAATTTTCAATTGAATTGGGACTACAAAAAGACCATTTGTGTTAGGTATCTGCAAAGAATAGCGAAAACAAACATTTGGGAAGATTTATGAAATTTTATCCTGTTGGAAATGTGATATACCAAGAGGCCAATTTATTCTTTTTCTTTGGACATTTTCTCTGGATGATTTGTCCTTTTTTCAGATGTCTCATTTGTCCAGTGGTATTCAGATTCCTTAGTTGGATGCCTTGTTCTCCTGGAAAGACAAAAACAAAACTCTGCCCCAACCCTAACTTTGGGGAGTTTCCCTTTTGGCAAATTATATATGATCAAATGAAGAACATTTGTTAGTCTTATAAGTTAGTTTAGATTGAATAGTCATGCTGTTTGATGAACTATAGCCTCTTCTAATCAAGAGGTCTCTCTTGTTCAAAGCTAATCTTTAGAATATTTGTTTTATGGTTTCTCCTGAAATTTTTGTTTTATCTTCTAAAGCTGTTCTATCATCCAGAGCAGTATGGTCTTTTACAATAGGTACTAGGTCCTTTAATTGCTATAGGGAGGCATTTCCCCCACAGTGACAGGGAACAATGGAACCAAATGTGACATGGGGGCCTGTGAGAGGCCCCCCAAGACATTTCTAGAAGGCAAATGGTTACCTTGTCTGTCCCTTGTTGATCTACATTCATTAGTCCAATGTTAGCCTTGCCTTACCTTCTGCATACTCAAAAAGGCAAGGGCCTTCTCTTTGGATTATTCCTAGAAAAAACATTGTTTCTAGGAACATCCTGCCTACAATCCCTTTTTAGGTGACCTTGTTTATTGCAATTAAAACATTTGACATTTTGATTTTTCTCCAAGCCTCCAGAAATCATCTCTCCTATCTAAGCATCATCATGGTTATGAGATTCAACATTGACTATATCTTGGATCCATTCCTCTATGGGTACTGATCTTGCCTTTAAAGACCCAATTACCCCTTTGCATTGTGAATTAGCATTTTCAAAAGCCAAAGATTCAATTATTATTTGTCTAGCTTCTGGATTTGGTATCATTCTATTTACAGCTGAAGTCATTTTTTTTATATAAAAAAAATCAATAAAGGTTTCTTTTGGGCCCTGTATAACTTTAGTAAATGACTCAATTCTCTTTCTGACTTCTTCAATTCTGTCCCAAGCATTCAAAGCTGCTACATGGCATAGAGCTAAGGTGTAGTCATCATATATAGACTATCTTTGTACATCAGCATAATCGCCTTCTCCAAGAAGTTGGTCTTGGGAAATGTCTATACCTCTAGCCCTTCTTTGTTGTTTAATGGTCTTAGCCTCATCTTTCCACCAGGTCCTCCACTGTGATTGAGAACTAGATTCCAAAACTGCTATAACCAAGTCTTTCCAATCTTGTGGGATAATTCCTTTACCAGATGACCATGAATTTAACATCTGCCTCACAAAAGGTGCATGCATACCATGTGAAACTATCGCTTCCTTAAATCTCCTCAAATCTAACATTTCCACAGAAATTGAGTCAGCTTGATAAGCTCTTCTGGCTGCTCACTTCTCCACCCCAGTCTTTCTTCTCCATGTTAATCTGCCTCAAAATTCCTCAGGAAGACATGTGAATCCCAAAGACCAAGGCCAAAGCATGCCCAAACCTGAGGGTAGATCCAGACTGCCATCTATCAGGGCTTTTCTACAAGGCCAAGAACAACAGGCAAATAATGAGTGGTAGCTCACATGCTACCTCCTTCCATGGGGCTGTGCACTTACTCTGTCCAGTCCAACAATCTTTAACCACAGGCAGCAATCTAGGGTTACCTTAATTAAAAAGGAATATGACATAATTCAGCTCCCAAGTCACTCTAGCCACACCTGAGGTGCTCCATAGCCACATGTGGCTAATGGTTTACATATTGGGCAGTATAGCTAGAGAGCATTCCTATTGCAGCAGAAATTGCAGTTGAATAGGACTGTAGCATCCAAAATGAACAAACACATTAAAATCAACCTGTCCCTTATATCATGTGTAGAATAGACTTTGCTCCTGGCTATTTCTCTTTTCTCCCATAAAGCTCTCCTCCTTTCTTTGGACCTCTCCTCCTAAGCCCTAGCCCTACAGCCCCTCCTACATAGGTGAGTGACAGGGAACCACCCATGGGCACTGTAGTGTGGATTATGAGTTCTTGATTGCCTTCTTTCCTACCTGGTGACCTGAGTTGCCTCTAAGCTTCTCTAAGGCTTTCCCACCTGAGTCCAAAGCTTTCCCTGAGTGACCAGACCCTCATCCTTTGTTCAGCACATACTCTAGGCCTCTAGAGCACCCAGGGCAAGAGCCTCCCAGCTCAGGGAGTTTTCTACTGTGAATCCCACCTGTTTGTTCCTTCCATGTCTTCAGGATACCCTTGTCTGGAGGCAAGTAAGTGGGTGCCACTAAGGATGCCAGGGAGGATGGTATTCGAAGCCTTCTCTGACTTGGCAATCTGTTTAGTTCCCTGTTGCTTCTCTGCAATCACCTGTCACCAAATGTTCTGCGTGTTCTAGACCTGTGGTAGAGATTGCTAACTAGTCACTGGCCATTTCCATCTTCTTCCCAGACACACAAATATACTTAGTTTCCCAGCTTCTTTGCCAGTTTGACTGTGTTGTCTGGACAGAGTTCTGAGCAGTGGAATGAGGTAGTGTGTTCTACTTCCAGTTTTGCCCACAAAAACGCCCAGCAGTTGGCCCCACATTTTCACCTACCTGCAAAATATTGAACTACATGGCAGTCTTGATTGGAGATGGCTAAACACGGCCACTGGGATCCCCTGGTCGTCTGTGTGCTTCAGTCCTCTGGGTGAAGAAAGAAAAAAACACAAACTTTTATTTTTCTAGATACTTCCATGTTCATATATATCATCTTTGAAGTTAGTCTTCAGATTGCTCTGTATAATCTCACTTAGATCCTAAAGTCAGAAAAGACTCTGTGCCTGTGGGCTGGTTAATGACTGCACAAGCCTCTGCCTTGGTACCTACAGAGAAAAGAGTCAAAATTTCAGAAGAGCCCAGCCAGCTACTTTTACATTATCTCAGCCTCCCCATCTCAACAGCTCTCAGATAGAAATATCTGTGCCAGTAAGATTTTGATTTAAGGTGCAGAAATTCTAGTTGATGCTCACAAAAGACCCTTCTTGATTCGCTAAAGAGGCCCAGGGCACTACAGAAAGAAGTTTCCTCCACCCTGTGGTAACTTTCTGCTGCCCTTCCCCAGGATAAGCAGGACTTGTTGTCCCCTGTCTGGGTCCCGGGGCTCCACATCCTTCAGCTCTTACTGCTCTTGATCCCCCCACACACTCCCGGTTAGAGTTTTCAGTAATTCCCGAGCCCCATCAAGAGACATTCCAGTCTAAACTGCATTAGAAGTGCTTTCTTCAACTGCCTAAGAGGCTTAGTCAAGTGCTCATCAAGCCGTAAAAGAACAGCTGCCTCTTCCTTGAGCCTGATGCCTGGATTATTCGTATGTTTGGGCTTTCAGATCCACCTTTCAGATCCAGGCAGATACTGCTCCTTCCGCAGCCACTGTACATCGCAATTTCCCTCTGACCTCCTCCTCCCCACACCCAGTCATTTTCTTGGTTTTATTGATGAGTCTCTTCTACAGGCCTTTTTCATCTTGAGCATGTGGGGTGCTGCTCCAGCCTTCTCTCCTTGCTCAGTCCTCTTCTCCAGTGTCCAAGCAGCTTTACACTCATTTTATTGACTCTGCCCCATGTTTCTGAACTTTCTTTAAAACACTTCCTTCATTTTTGGGTACCTCTGTTCCACCATCCCCAGGATACTAGCTTAGCTCCTCTTTTCTTTAGTGTCCCTGATTCTCCAAGTTTCCCAGGATACCTCTTATTTTCCTCATTGTGGCCATCTGCCTTATCAAGTATACAAACAAGTCCTAGAAAACCCACTGTTGACTGAATATCCGATGTGTGCCAGGTACTGTGCAAAGGTTGTGCCTGGATCTTTCCATTTCATTTATTCCCCCAGAACAATCCCATGGTGGTACATATTGCCATCCCATTTCCCGGTGAGGATGCTGAAGGACGAGGATTACGCGACTTACCTCAAGCCCTGAGTCAGTGGAAACAGGAGTTTCAACCCAGTCTTCATGCTCAGCTCACTCTGCCTAACACACACCTCAAGTCAACAGGCATTGATCAGAAGCCTACTGTATGAAGCCCTGGAGTAACATTTCCATGGAAAGAAAACAAGGAGAATTAGAATAAGATTCTGCACATGCCCCAAAAGAGGATCTACACAGTGTAGGAAATAGACACACAGAGGTAATACATGGAAAACGAAAGTGAAGAACAGAACTACAGTGCTCTTAGGAGATATGGTAACCAGTAACGCAAGAGATGCAAGCTCCCTGCGGAAGGCTTTGCCTTGCTCTAAACAGGCCACGCTTGCCACCCCAGAACTTGATGCTAAGGCAGAAAACTGGTGAGTTTGAGGTCAGCCTAGGAAAGATGCTGCTTCATAAAACAAACAAAAAACTGAAGATGGCCTGGAATCTCATTTCTGGGTAAGCTTTGACAACTATCACAGGAAAGCAAGAATTGTGGCATTTTAGATGTTCAGCTCATAAGTGTAGGGAGTGAGGGAAGCCTTCAGTGAATGAAATCCTGGATGAATGTGTACTGTTGACCTGGGCATTACCATGTACTGTTGACCTGGGCATTGCCATGTCAAGACCCGAGAGCCTCAGACCCTCAGAGAAATGGAAAAGCCTTTCCCCAGGGCTGAGGCTCAGAGGGAAATGGTAAAGCCTTCCTCTGGTCCATGTGTGGATGTTGATAGTGTGTGTAGAAAATGTCTACCATAGCTTTCTGCACCACCCCCCATGTCCTGAAGACAGTCCCCCCCTACCTACAAAGTCTGCTCCTACCAAGACTAGCTAAACCTGTCTCCTTCATTCAGCTGTATGGCATAAATCATGTCTCATTGTTGATCTGTATATAATAATACTGCTTCACTGTTCAGCTGTATGCAAAAATGCCGCCTGTAATTCAACTCTATATAATAAACACACTGAACTTCCAGAGTCCTGCAGTTTCTCCAGCAGAGAGCCCAGACTGCCCAACCCCTGTTTTTCTGTCTGTCTGTGTTTATTTTTTCTTCATTCCCTGGACACTCTAGTCAGGCCCAAGACCCTGGAGCTGTGCATGGATGAGCTTTGACTACCTTGCCTAGCCTTTCAGAGCCTCAGTTTCTTTATCTGCAAAATGGGGGATATATACTACCTGACTAATAGGCATATTTAGGTTAGTTGAGTTTATATCATATATAGAAATAAAAAAACAGAACAATCAGCATACTGTGCTCAGGTATTATTCTTATAATTTTTTGCAATAAAGTTCTACATTTCTATGCCATAAAAATAGCATATTTAATATCCTCTCATTATATGGATTAACTCATTCAATTCTCAGAGCAAAGCTGTATGCTTTGTTTGATGTGAGTAATTGTCGTTGTTTTAAGAAATGCACTTGTCACCCGGCGGTGATGGTGCATGCCTTTAATCCCAGCACTTGGGAGGCAGAGCCAGGCGGATTGCTGTGAGTTCCAGGCCAGCCTGGTCTACAGAGCGAGTTCCAGGAAAGACGCAAAGCTACACAGAGAAACCCTGTCTCAAAAAACCAAAAAAAAAAGAAAAAGAAAAAGAAAAAAGAAATGCACGTGTCTAGAACCGGAAGGTTTGAAAACTCCTTCAAGGTGATCTGACTGGGGATGAAAGGCTTTACCAGAGTTTCTGTGCAGTGCCTCTGCCTGCCTATGCAAGGCCAGGATTTCACTTCTTTGTGAGTCATCAAAAAGTCTTGGAGTGACGAAGTGGAAATGGAGACACCAAGGGCCAATCTGAAATGTACAGGAGGAGTCTGAGATGACACTAAGGGCCACTGGCCACCCATCTGGCAATCCTATGAACAACCAAAACGTCTGGTTTTCCCTAAACGTGTTTACATTTTTGCCAAAATCTGACCATTTGGCATGGGTGGAGTTGGGGTGTTGTCCACTCTTGCTATGATACTAGAAAGACATGAGTTTAGCATTCTGTTGGAATGGGTGCAGGACTTAAAGACAGATGGCAATGGGCCTCAGCTCCATGCTTCAGCAGCTGGGTGACTCTGGGTGTGCACTGATGATTAACTCTTGGTTTCTGTCATCAAGCAAGGGAGATCATAATCGCACCAGCCTCTGCTGGTTGCAGAGAGGTCATTAGATTCAATAAGTCAACAACAACATTTATGTACACTTCACTGAGTCAGAATCAGGTACTTGGGAGAGCTCCCTGCCTAATGGAGGAAAACCACCCATCCCGTGGCTGACAGCACCCAGCTCCAGGACACCTCCTAGGAGCCCTTGCAGCCCTCCAAGATTGAATCTTTCCTTCCCCGCTCTTACCTACTTTATATTTAGACTCCAAACCATGCCCTGTTTTGTGGAGCATAAGTAATCCTAGTAAGCTTTGCCTGAATTCTCTGATGACCCACCACAGCTGTCACCCAAGGCCACATACCATCACACCTGATACTGAGTCACTGCTTACTGACTGATTGAATCAGGGATGGGGTACCTGCTACTATCCATGTTTGTTCTTTGCAGTATTCTACCCCTACACCCGAGTGGATGATTGAATCGGGGATGGGGTACTTGCTCCTATCCGTTTGTTTGTTCTCTGCCGTATTCTACCCCTACACCGGAGTGGAATTCATTCCTTACCCAGGCCATTTCAAATGGGAAGCTTCCCAGACCATTGTTTCTTTTCAGGGATTCATCATTTCCCAGGTGGCTGAGGTTGGAGGTTTCAGAGCAAGGCCACAGGCTGTGAGCTCTGGGTTATTTCTCACTGCGTTGCCAGCCTTACTGTTCGCCCTCAGCTTTCCTTGAAAAGCTTTGGCTGGAAACCCATGCCAAAAGGCCAAAGTTCCTGCTGCCTGGCCCTTTGCAGCATTCCAACCAGTAAACCAGGGGCTTCCCTGGGGCCTGGAGACCGCCTCAGCCTCCGGGAAGCAGGCCAGAGCACCATCAAAGTGCTCGCTCCTCAGCTGCTGTGGTAGGATGAGGCCTCGCCAAATCCCAGACAACAAGAGGCAGGCCCTGTAATTGAGTCTCCGCAGGGAGAGGGTTGCAGGACCTTCGAGGTCAGTGTGCTCTGCTTGTCCATAGAGGACAAAGGCACTAGGAAGCTCAGTGGCCAGAATACGGCCCCATAGCAAGCAGACAGCACAGACCTGCCGGGCCCTGCTTCCCAGCCTCTGGGTTATTTGTTCTAATCATCAGTCCCCAGAGCATGCACTAGAAGATCACAGAGACTGTCTCCCACCTCTTACCTCTTGGATCCTGCTGTTTGACTTTTCCAGGAAAAAAGAAAAAAGAAAAAAGAAAGCTGAACAGAATATTTTGTTGTTTTCAACCTATGGGTCATGACTCCTTAGGGTCGAACAACCCTTCCACAGGGGTCACATATCAGATATTCTGCATATCAGATATCCACAGTACAATTCATAACAGTAGCAAAATTGCACTTCTGTAGTAATGAAAATAATTTTATGGTTGAGGGTCACCACAACAGGAAGAATTGTATTAAAAGGTCGCAGCAGTAGGAAGGTTGAGAACCGCTGGGTTAAGAGGAACTGGAAACACACACACACACACACACACACACACACACACACACACTCCACTCATAAAGTAATTACTACTATTGTCTCCATCCAGATGTAGATACTGACACCTGAAGCTTGAATATATTGTGTCAGGTCTCACAACCTACACAGTGGTGCTGGGATTTTAAATCAGGTGACTGTTGTTTATCCACTCATGTGCCCGACACCACACACTCGATGCAGGACCCATCAGCCTTAGAGTCCTTACTGTCCTCAGAGCTGGTCTGACTGGCAGAGTTCCAGCTCTCTCACTTCTGAGGTTGGGTAGCACAGGCACTGACCAGAGTCGAATACGAACGATTTCATGAGGAGCATTCCCCAAAAGCAGAGACTCCTAGGTGTTGTAGAGATCCGGCCAAATGTCCAAATGGTCACAGAGAAAGACCCTAACATCAATGGAAAAAGATGGGAATGTTCCTTTCCCTGGTTGTGTGGTTCTCTGAGCCTCATTTTCATTTATTTTTTTTAAATCAGTAAAACTAAGAATTCAAATTAGTTCTCCAAGATTCTTGCCTCATTACCAAGTAATAAGTATGGAGCACTGTGCTTAGCCTTTATATATGGAAGTAGCTGTGCCTGACTTCCTTCTGCTGGCATTGGAAGGTCAGCACAGCTCTGGCTGTAGGGTCTTAACGGAGAAAACACTCACAAGTTGGTCCTTAAAAAAAAAAAACCTCAAAATAACTATCTGTGTTTATGTGATGTAATGTGACACTTGTAATACAAGTGTACAATGTTTATCAATTGGATTAAGGTAATTAGCATATATATCTGTCACCTCAAACATTTATCACTCTTTGTGTTGGAAACATTCAAAATCCTTTCTTTTAGCTATTTTGAGATATACAATAAATTATTGTAGATTATATTCTCCCTCCTGTGATTATAGAACATTAGAATGTTTTCCCCCTGTATAATACTATCCACCAGCCATCCCTTTCCTGTCCTCTTTCCCCTCCCAAGCCCCAGCCTCTGGTAACCACTCTTCTACTCTCATCTTCAGTGAGATCAACCTTTTAGCTTCCTCATAGGAAAGCATACAGTTTTTGTCTTTCTACGCCTGGCGTGTTTCCCTTAACATAATGTCTTCCAGGCTCACTCACATCAACCAGTCCTTGACTATGCATTCAGATGGCCCTTCCAACCATCACACATCCACAAGAAGACCCGGAACTTCACTCTGTCTCCAAGTCCCCTCTTATTTCAGACCATTCCAACTTACCTAATTTCTCAGCCCTCACAGACTTTATGACTTGAGGGGGCAGAGACACAGTCTCCCCAGACCCCCACATCTCTTTGAAGCAGAGTGCTACGTACTTGGGTGGCGATGAGCCCACCGGCTCTATGTTAGCTCCATTCCTGCAGGATGAGAGCACTTGAAGGACTAATAGCCTAGCGGGCATCCCTCCTCCCTATCCTGCTCAAGAGATACTAGCCACAGCCGTGATTCCAGTACATGGTGCCCCACCAGTAAGGGCAGAAAGAGAGGAGACCCAACAACACTTTGACGATCTGGGCATCTCTTCCACATCATCTTTGTAACAACAGCTCTACCAGCTTACCGAAGAGAAAAATGAGGTCGGAAAATGACTGGTCCAAGGTTCCGTGACATCTGGTTGGCAAGACTAAGAGAAGAAGCCAGTCTGACTCCAAGTCTGCCTCCTAACCATTAAGAAATATGATCTGGCACTCACCTATTCACATCCATCCACTTAGCCCTCCCCCAACCTCCAAATGGAAGTTTCCTCCCAGCCTAAAGAGGGCCCTGAACGCTTCTGTAAACTCCCTTGAGGCAATCTGCCCCATCCATCAGTGCTTTGGAGGGTCTGGCCTCCCCTGTGCTCAAAACCCAGCACGAGGCATGCGCCCTGCCCTGCTACTTAATTGCCGGAAGAGTGCTCTCTAGCTTTCTTGCCCCAACCGTGAGCCATCCCACATGCAATGGTGCCCCCCCTGTAATTCTAGCATTTCGAGGCAGGAGGACCATGAGTTCCAAGCCAGCTTGGAGCACATAGTGAGAATTTATCTTAAAAACCAAACAAGCGCTACAGCAAGCTGCTTCAAGCAAAATAAACCTCTGTCTCATCATTCCTTCTATAAACAGGGGTGACTTCTGCAACCCCAGAGGCAGGAATGCTCCAGTAGCCTTGGCAAGGTGGTGTGGGAGGCCTCACTGTTCCCGTGGTGAACCCCAATGTGTCCACCTCGGCAGTGTTGGCGCTTGGCAGGACCAAGTGACCCAGTTTCCCCCGCGGGGAAGCTAGGCAGTGGGCTGTGCAGGCTTTGGCATCTGCGTGTCTCGTCCGCCCTCTGCTGGTTGCTAGGCAGGAGGCTCGCCAAGGGTGGCAATCCCACGTGGGTCCACTGCGGGGAATTCACTCTCAGGCCTGTAAATGTTTGCTGAGTTAACTAAGTGCATTGTGTGCCAGTCTAGGCTCCGGGGCGGAAGCAGCCGGAGACAGACTGCAGCTATACAAACTGGTTACATTCAGGCAAACCAGGCCACGGTTCCCAGCCCAGCCCTCCCTTCGCTTTCCTCCTTTTTACCTCCCCACAAGCTCCTCCTCTAGCCCCCGCTCAAGGCCTTGCCCTGCCCGGAGAATAAGCCTTTCTCAAGCCAAGTCAGCAAGTTGCCCCACACCACCTGTTACTTTACCAGTGCCTCTGACCCGTCCCTTAAAACGGCCCAAAGTCCCTCCCCGGCTGCCTCTTTTCCTGTCAGTTACTTCGCTTTTCTGATGCTGTCTTCAAAAGAATACTCTCTCTTTTTACTTGATACTGAATCTGCCCCAGACACATCTACGGGAAATCCTGGAAGTCCTGGTTCTGGCCCAGGTCATTACTCAGAAGTTTGACTGTCTACCTTCCTGACCACCTTTCAGATCCTTGACTTGCACAGTCGTATCTGCGATTCCCGTTTCCCCCAAACACTCGTGGAACGCCCACTTTGGGGCCTGTATTTTTGAGAGATTTGTCTCGATAAAGAGATCTGGAAAACCAAAAGGTCTAGAAGACTCACAAAAGAACCTTCTAGGGCTAAAGATTCTGTAAGTCGCCGGGCGTTGGTGGCGCACGCCTTTAATCCCAGCACTCGGGAGGCAGAGGTAGGCGGATCTCTGTGAGTTCGAGGCCAGCCTGGGCTACCAAGTGAGCTCCAGGAAAGGTGCAAAGCTACACAGAGAAACCCTGTCTCGAAAAACCAAAAAAAAAAAAAAAAAAAAAAAAAAAAAGATTCTGTAAGTCTGAAGGCCTTCCAAGGCAGCCCAATGAACAGTCTTGGTAACAGATTTGGACAGGCTTTTAATCTCTGTAGATACTGTGTTTTCCATTTAGAATGTACAGAGCTCTTTCATAGGCTCTATCTCAGGGAGTGAAAGGTTTTTTTTTTTTGTTTTGTTTTGGTTTTTTTATAGTAATTTTAAGGACGGAGAAAGTGAGCCCACAGAGAAGAAAACACTCCTTTTGTGATTGTGCAGGAGGGAAAATGCAGTGATATTCACACCTGGCCTTCCAGTCCCCAAATGCTGGATGTTCACTCCAAAAACACTGCTGATCCTGCGTCCTGAGAATGTGAAGGAACAGACACAAAGCCGAAAAAAAGCAGAGAAAAAGAATCAAGGGTTTATGTGCTGTCCTTTAACTTATTGTTCAAAACAACCACACCAGGCACGGGCCATCTTCTTCTTCCCGTTTAACTTTCCGCAGTTGGTAAATCAAAACTGCATTCAGGGGCTGGGGAGATGGACCAGTCAGTAAAGCGCTTGTGGTGCAAACAGGAGAAACTGAGTTTGGAGCCCCGAACCCAGGTAAAAAGTCAGTCATTCATGGCAGCATGTCTGTAAGGGTAGTGTGGGGTGTGTGTTGGGGGTGGATATTGGGTGGATCCCTGGAGTTGGTCAGCCAGCCAGCCTACCTAATCAAGGAGCTCCAGGTTGCTTCCTGTCTATTGCTATGAGAAGTCACTCTGACCTTGAGAAACTTGTGGAGAGAAGGGTTTATTTGGCTTGCACTTCCTGGTCAGTAGTCCACCCCTGGGGGAAGTCAAGGCAGGAACCTGAAAGCGGGACTGCATACTATTTTTGGTAGCAACACATCTGACCAGAGAACTCACTCACAGCCAAGGAAGTACAGCAGGAGCCATTGGAGGATGATGTTTGCTCGTTTGCTAGCTCACAGGCTCATGTTTAGTTGGGCTTCTTACACAGCCTAAAACCACCTTCCCATGGTACTGTCCACAGTGGACTGAGCCCTCCTACATCAGTTCATAAGGAAGACAATCTTCTTAGGCATGCCCACAAGCCCATCTGATCTATGGAATTCCTCAGGCAAGGCTTTCCTTCTCAGATAACCCTGGACTGTATTTAGTTAAACAAAACTAACTAGGACATAAGCTGGGCAACTAATACTGAACTCTGGCTTCCACATGTTCCACATGTACACACAAGTGCCCATACCCACCTGAATATGTATATCACATAACACACATGCACACGACTGCGCACACCCAGAAACTCCTTCCAGCATAAAACCCTGTGCATCCCAGTTTCGGAGCTGACTCCAGCTGTTCCACGCTTGCCTGAGTTGGTGCACACATCCTTGTGGACCTCTTCATCAGCCTTCCATTTGGTACTGTGAGGGAGCTAATGGAGAGTTTCCTAGGGAAACAGGAGTGGGAGAACAGCCTTCAAAAGCAGTCTAGTATGATCATCAAGGGGTAGTCTAGAAGCTGGTTCAAATCCTGGCTCTGCTGCACGACCCTGGACACATTCCTCAACCTCTCTTCTCCCTCAGTTTCATCTGTAAAAGGAAGTTACTAACTTCATTATTTGTTATTGTTGATTGAGACAGAGTTGGTTTTTTGTTTTTGTTTGTTTGTTTGTTTTAGCCCAGACGGGACACCAACTCTTGATCCTCGTGTCCTTATCCTCTAAGGATCACAGGCATGCACCACAGTGTCTGGCTTTTTACTGTGCCTTGAGTTAGCATTGTTATAGCCAGGGAAGTAAATAATATACAATCATTGGCCTTTTGAGATACCATGACAAACTTTAGAGAGTTAAGTAAGGTGGCGGCCATCCTGTGGAAGCGTGTGGGAAGAACCTCAAACCTCAGATGAAGATGGGGATTAGGGTGAAGTAGAGGAGAGAGGAACTAGCAATAGAGGGCCTGAATGACTTGCTGTGGGACTTGGTCTGTGTGTAAAGTCAGTTTCTCTGAATCAGAAGGATTTTTCTGGAGCATACAATGCAACCAGGCAGCCAATCAAGCGGGTGTTTCACCAGAGGCCTCAGAAGACCAGGGATTCTCTGCTTTCCCAGAGGTCACAGTGCACTGAATGAATGACACTTGGGGGTGAAGAGTGGGAAGACTCTCTGTGGCCCCTTGAGGAAAGTGAACAGCAGAGACAGAGGACCCAGATGGCATTCAATTGCTTCCCTAGCCTGTTCTCAGGGACAGCAAAAATCTGTAGCAGACCTGACTGAGCCCCAAGCTGATAGCACCCTGATAGTAATAGCCAAGACGTGTGGGGAGTTCCCACACACCAGAGCTAGTTCTGAAGACTCGGGTTAAGTCATTTCATTATTTACCATTGCTTTGACCATGGGGCTTCCCCCCTTTGTCCAGGGGGAATTGAACACACCAAGGTCCCAACACTTGACCACCACCATGCAGCAACTGATGTAAGTTGGAGGGTAAGAACCAACCCGACCAACTCCACACCTCCTGGTGTTCTTAACCATGGTGGAAAGTTGGTCGTTACTCTTAGCTCAAAAATTATTAAAATTGTACATTGAAAAATCTTTATCTGAAAATTTAACTGGCTAGATAAAGTTTCAGAAAAGCAGATTCATCTCATAGCTTGTGGCAGTATTTTACCAGCATGACCAAAGGGTGTCATTTATGGTGTTCTTACTTCTCTGGCAGCTATTTGGAACGTGCTCTATGCTACACATTGTGTGAGGTCCTGGCATGCTACACAGGGTGGCACAGACTTAGATGTTGCCCCGGTGGAGTTTTACAATCTGGAGAGGCCGAGAGATCCTGCACAAATGCAGCAAATGTTATGAAGGAAACGCTCAGAACGCTCTAGGACCGCATGGTGGGCACCAGGATTTCTCTGGACTACGGGGGAGGAGGGCGTTCACCAGGAGAGAAGCCTCCCTTCCCTGAGAGGACACTTTGCCAAAAGTCTTCCCTGAGTGAGTACAAACAACGGACACGGACTCAGATTTCACTCAGAGGATTAGTGAGGACTTACCTTCGACTCTCAGGCAAAGCTCAGAGGTAGGAGGCTTAGAAAAGCTCCACCAAGGGGCTGGGACTCAGTGGTAATACATGGCTAGCATGCATGAGGTTCTCAGTTCAGTCTTCGATGTTAGATTTAAAAAAAAAGAAAGGAACAGGAAAGCTTTGCCAAGAAACTTCTGTGTACCTGCTTAAGAGGGTGAAAATGCTCTCCCAGTTTCCAGATAGCTGACACAAAGGAGATCTTCATTGAGGACATTATCCTGCCTGGCTTTCCTTTAGAGAAGTAAGATGTCCTACATGCTATGGTATGCTTCAGCTTAAAGCAAAGAGTCATTAGGAACCCTCTGGAGCCAGGCTGATACTTGAGGGTAAATTACTTAATCCCTGGGGTCTCAGTTTCTACTCTATAAAATGGGTTCACAATAGTAGCTACTTCCAGGGCTAAAGTAAGATGTAATTGAGGTAACATATACAAACTTAAAATTATGCTGGATATGCAGTAAGTGCTCCGTTGATGCTGAGTAGTACAGCTTACACCTTTTTCTATGATAAGTAATGATATTGAAATGAATCTGGGTTTATCTCCAGATATAACATAGAGGAAGGGAGGGTGACTGTGTAGCTCAGTAGTGGAGTACTTGACTGAGATATGTGAGGTCCTAGGTTCAACATCTTGTACTGAAATATATATATATGTATATATATATATGTATATATATATGTATATATATATGTATATATATATATTCAGTTTTTCTAAACAAACCATTGTTTACATGATCTCTGCACCTTTCTCTCCTTGCTTGCTCCCTTTCCTATATATTTACATTTACATTCCTTCCCTGTCTATTTACATTATCTAATTCTATAAGCCTTCAGGGAGAAAGGTCACAGATATAAAATTTCTTGGTGTTTCTTACATGGAAAGAGAAGCAGAATCAATATGGAAATTGAATTCTGTTCAGCATTCCCAATGGTTATTTATAAAATTTGCCCAGAGGGAGAAACAGAATTCTAAATATAAAAACCACGTAAAAATTTCCATTTAGGGAGCTCCAGAGTGCTTTATTTCTAATGTGTTATTATGATGGTAGAGGCTATTATTAAATTTCAGACACTGTGGAGGGGCAAGAGATACCCCTTGGGACCTGAAGGAGGACAGGTCCCCATGAATGTCAGTCTGTGGCAGTTCCAAGCAGTGTGCTCGAGACTTCCTTGCCTCCCTCCCAAACAATGACGGATCTATAAAGAAAAAGATAAGCATGTGGCAAGTACAGCCTGGTGTGCCCTCTGTATGAGACCTGCATTCAGGGCCTGACCCTGAGAAAACAGGAAAACAGGCCCTGCTCCCACAGGCCCAAGAGAACACACTATCTCTTATCATTCCCTCACTCCATAACGGCTGGAATGCTTCCCTTCTGGGCAAAAATAATTACTCACCATAATTATACTTGGTATGTGGGCCACACTTTATAGCCACTAATTAGTTAAACACACACAGCAACCTGTTAGACCACAGTGAATTCCGGCTGGGTGCTGGGGATGGAAAGGTGAAGTCAGACCTCGGGTACAGTGCTAACATGGTGGACATCCCTTCCAAGCCTCACTCCTACCTTGGCCCCTCACATCTCCTAAATCCTCACTATAAATGTGTGTGTTCATCCTCCTCGGCTGACCATCATGTGGAAATTGCTCATAACCTAGCTGGAGAAGGGAGGAAAACAAGATACTATCCATTAAAATAAAACCAAAACAGTCAGAGGGTAGGGCTGGGCGGGGCCAGTGAGATGATGCAGCAGGTTAAAAGTGTCTGCTACTCAAGGCATCTCGATTTGATCTCTGGAACTGGTTGTGGAAGGAAAGAACTGACTCCTGAAAGTTGTCTTCCGACCTCCACACGTGCTGTAGCACTCGCGCTCACACACATCACTCATGGATACACACATACACACCCAGTTATTACTACTTATAGTAATAATAGTAGTGATAGAATCAGACAGGAGGTCAAAGCAGAGAGACTGAATGGAGTTTACTGAAGATTGGTTGAAAGGAGGATTTGTGGCTCTGACTCCTGAGAGTGGACTATTAGTCATCATCCTCCACGTAAGACTCCCCAACTGCACAGAGCTATAGTACCCAACAAGCTCATGCTCTTTCCCACAGTGGCCAAGCTCAAGGCTGAACAAAGCACAAACACAAAGACTCAACCATCTCGGCCTTCTCATCCTGGGACAACTCTGAAGGGGTGGGTGTTCTACCCTGAGAGCCCCCAAGGGACAGGCTGAGTGTAGGGTTGAGTCTCTATTGCAACTTCACCTTTGCTTCTTGATTCCAGTTCTTGCCCTTTTCTTCTACAGGGGTCCACCTCACAGTCACTCCTTAAGAAACAGCATGCATACAGAACTCTGTTCCAGAGCTCAAGTCCCAGGAGATGCAACAGTGGGAAGTTAGAAGAATGGGTTCCCATCAGGAATGCTCCAGAGGTAGGAAAGTGAGATGCAGGATCTGGGGATGACTGAACAGATAGGGTGTGTAAAATGAGTTGGGGACAAGGGACAAGAGGATGCAAGGCGATCATCAGGGGCCTACGAGGCGATAAAGAGCTGCACCAGAGTGAGGACAGCAGATGCAGTGAGGCCATGAGCCCATATAAGAATATAAACTGAAAAGTCCACGTATTATTTTCAGAAAGGGAAATGCAAAGATAAAAGGTTTCTGTTTCTTTTGTCAAGTTACTGCACTTCCAAATAATAAGAGTACTGGGAGCAGGTGTTGTTATGATAAATTATGTTTTGGAATTTAATTTGAGTTGAAAAGGCATCTAAGGGGAGACATCTTGTAGGCAGTTGTATATAAAAAACTGAAAAGGAGATAAGAGGTCAGATGGGAAGAGGTCAACTGGGAGCTGTGTCAGATTGTATTTCCCAAAGATGGGCCAAAAATGTCTGTGGTGATGCAATATTCTGAAAATATCTCTTACATTCCAACAGACTGGAACTTTTACTGGACCACATAGCAAGATTTAATAATACATCTTGAGGTCACAGTAACATTTAAGACTGCTAGCCTACTGTGTACTCAAACTGTTTAATCTGCCTTTAAGAGAACACTGTAACAATCAGTCTTCCTTGCCTGGATTTCCCATGTAGACAACTTTTACAACCTGAGCTAATGCATAGCTATGATCTTGTTATGTACTCTTCCATGCCCCAACCCAGATAATGTATGTGTACCATTTGCTAAAAACAGCAAATGGAGAAGTTGAAAGCAACTTCCTAATTCTACCATAAAGGTAGAAAATATCCCTAAATCTACCATAAAGGTTGAAAGAAACCATTTGTGGGAATTGATTGAGAAACAATGATATTTGTTATCTGTTAGTTGGGCTCTTTGGAGCCAGTGACTTAATCCTTTGTAAAACTCTGTCAAAGATTTCTGTAAAGTACTCAATTTCTATCCCATATGATGCTTTCTGTGATGCTCAATAAACTCTTTGTTAGGGACAGACACACAGGGACAGAGATAGCCTTCAGGAAGGCACCGATTCAGACTATACAAGATAGAGGGTGGAAGATACAGGGAACATGAAGCAGAGAATTCAGATCTGGACTCACTCTTGGTTAAATGATTCTAAGGGGAAGGGCTTTTATTTCTTTCCTTAACGCAGTGCCAAAGCATTGTTGATATCTCAGAGTTAATCACTAATGCATTATAATCTGCACAAAGGTTTACTATCTCACAATCTCCTCTGTAGTGTGAACTGGCTGTGTCCCATCAGGAATTGGAGTCTCATTCCTACCCTGCTGGATCTGGACAGGTCAATGACCGCTTCCTCCAAGAGAGTGCATACAAGAGACAGTGTGTGATTTCTGAGTTTAGACCAGAAATGCTGGGTAACCTCTGCCTAGTGCCCTTGGAAGGAAGTCAGAAGCCAAGTAAGAAGTCTCCGTATCCTCAAATGACTGTGCTGAAGAGGTTCTGTACATGAGACGACAGCTGGCACCAACTGACAACTGTGAGAGAACCATCTTGGATATTCTGCCCAGAGGAGATAGCCAAAGCCACAGCCAGTATCTGTCCTCAGTGACATGGAAGAACTCAAGTGTGAAGTACCTAGTAGTGTCCTTCCCAAACTCCCGATCTGCAGATAGGGTAGCTTGTTCTGTAGCACTAGTAAGGGGAACAGAATCATCAGCAGGAAAAGAGAAGGATCTCATCACTGTGCCTGCACAGAGACCTCCTATCCTCCCCCCATTTGCTCTCCCTTCCCCCCATTTACCCTACCCCATTGCCTCCTGCCTCCCACTTAGCTGCCAGGGGTCTTTCTTCAGCAGTTCTCCACGAGTGTGATGGCATCATTCCCTCCTTGAAAATCTGTGCTTCCTAGTGGCCTGCAGAGGGCCTCAAGTTTCAGTATGTGTATTCTGTGGACGGTTAATTTTATGTGTCGACTTTCCTGGGCCATAGGATATACAGTCATTGGTCAAACGGTATTCTGGATGTAGTTTTTTGTTTGTTTGTTTGTTTGTTTTTCATTTTTCCGAGACAGGATTTCTCTGTGTAGCTTTGTGCCTTTCCTGGATCTTGCTCTGTAGACCAGGCTGGCCTTGAACTCACAGAGATCTGCCTGGCTCTGCCTCCCCGAGTGCTGGGATTAAAGGCATGCGCCACCACCGCCTGGCAGTGGATGTAGTTTTTTAAAGACGACATTAACATTTGAACTAATTACTGAGAAAAGCAGCCCAGTATATGTATGGATAGGGAGGGGTCTAATTGACAACAGACCTGAGTAGGATAAAAAGGCTAAGAAGGTACTCCTGTCTAAGTGCTTCAGATAGACAGGAGCTTTCCCCGCCTTCAGACTCAAGCCAAAACGTTCATTTTTGTTGGGTCTCAAGTCTGACCGCTTTCAGTGTAGCACTAACATCCTTGGCTTCTTGTGCCTCAAGCTTGCCGACTGTAGATCATGGGACCCTCAACTACTATAACTGTGCCTATCCAGGATTTTTGTTTGTTTGTTTGTTGTTGTTGTTTTTGAGATGGAATTTGGCTATGTAGCCCAGGCTGAACTTAACTCATGACCCTCCTGCCCCACCCTTCTATGTAAATGAGATTAGAAGTATGTTTCACCAAATTTTCCCGAACAAGTTCCTTATAATAAATAACACATATGTACCATATATGACAAATAACAAAAAATATATGTCATATAAATTGTGTATGATGTACGCATGTCATAATAAATCATATACATACATATGGCATTTCTTTTTTTTTTAAGTTGAAGCAGAAGTTTATTTAATAAAGTAAATATTCCAAAGAGAATAGTAGGCTTTTGTTGTAGGGATCAACATTTTTCATGAATCTTTATGAGGTGAGTGGCATATTCATGGAGCAAGGTGACCCTTCCCCCTCCTAAATCATGGTGGACAGAGTCTCCCTTGTAGGTTATTTTTTCCCATGATCCTCTAGAAAAGCCTACAAAGGGATGGGGATCAAAACAACAAGTACTTAAGCTGAAGTTTTTGAGGATCCCGACCCTTTGTTCCTGAACATGTGTTTAAAATGTCCTCCTACCTTAGTTTTTGATGTAGTGGGAAACATTTATCTGAAGCCTCAAGGACACTTAACTACAAAGTGGCATTCTGACCATCAGGATTCAGCTACCAAGATACAGCTGCGCTTTTCCTGGTTACTTTGTATCTTATTCCTTTTGGAGACTGCTCAGGATCCCACAATAAATCTCATGACTGTCAGGTTAAGACTTTCTCTTATTTATTTATTTTTTAAACTTTCTCTTTATTTGTTTTTTGTGTCTTTCACATCATACATCTCCATCCCATTCACTTCCCCAACCCTTTGTATCTGCCCTCTGCCCTTTCAACCTCCCCCCAAAAATAAAATAAAATTTAAGAGAAAAAAATAAGAAAGAAAGAGAGAAAAAAAGAAAGAAAAGGAAAAATCAGTGTCGTCATGGAAGCTGTGGTGTGACACAGTGAGTCACGCAGTTAGCCCTTTCATGCCTACAGCTTTCCTTGCAGGTGTTCATTGTCAAGAGTCACTGGTCTGGTTCGAGGCCTCTGGTTTCTGCTTCACTATCGATGCTGGGCCCTCACCGGAACCCTCTTGGTTATCCTGCTGTTGCTCTGTGTAGTGGAGATCCTGTGGGTCCCTTCACGTGCTCCAGCAGATCACAGATGAGTGGATGTTGGGGTGGACCAACACATAACCCTGGTTCTGGGCCTGGGTAGCTGCAGGGTTAGTTAGCCTGCCAGCTCTCCCTTGTCCTCACCACCTCTCCTGCATTGCCCTGGCTAGTCCACCCCTTGTATGGATGAGCAAGAGGCTGGACCAGTTCTGCTGCTTTCATGCCCTCAGGGTCAGCTCTCCATTCCTACGCCTTCAGGGCCTGCTGTACTGTGTTGCCCAGGAGTGGTGGAGGGGCCACTCTCTTAAGTGCTGCAGCTGCTGATGGGCAGGGCCGGCTCCCCACCTGCCTCAGGCGTTGATGGGGGAGGGGTGGCTGTGACTCTAAGGGCCGGGGCCCAGGAATTCTTTTAAAACAAGGTCCCAAGTGATTTTCTGATTCTAGCATGGGTGGCACACTTTCGCCTGCCAAATCCATTCCTTTACAACCCAGCGATTCATCCCCAGTTTTGTTAAATATAAAAATCTCACCAGCAGCCTTAAGAGGACAATGGCTTTGCTGAAGACTCTGTGGTGTGCATGTTTATCAGCTTTCCTATTTGAGTTTTAGTTTCTGTATCTTGTATTATGAAAATAATAATCTTATTAACTTGGATTTATAAACTAATTTGTAATACAGCTTTAACTATGTATTTGCACAGAACCTCCAAGTGGTAACAACAGAATAACGCAACTTTCTGACAAACATTATCTTCATCTCCACCCCCTTCCACTCCTAATACACTGCCCCGCAGGTTGGAAGTCACTGCTTACCCAGCAAGGTCTCCCTGATGACACTGTTGGTGCGACTCTCTTTGCCTAGAAGGATTCCTGTTCCTGTAATAAGCATTTATTGAAAGTTTGGCACATGCCAAGCATAATGCTTAGAATTGTGTCCCCTGTGGAAAGTAACTGCTTCCTTTTCTGAGGGCCCCAGGCTCTGAGTGCCACCCTCTCATCACCTCACCACGTCATGATACAGTTAGCAGTCTCCCTCACCAAGAGGAGCAGCTTCTTCTGCCAGAGACTACAGCTTGTTCATCTCTTTATCCCGGTCTCTGGCACACTGCCCAAAAGCCAGTCGGAACTCAATTAACGTTGATGAATGAGTTAATAAACGAACGATGATAGCCTGGTGTCTGGAACATCAGAAGTGACCAATAAATAGTGGATGAAATGAAATTGAATTGAAAGCGCAGGTCAAGAAACAAGGACAGAGAGAAGCGAGAAGGAGACGTTGTTGAGCACTGTCAAAAAGATACCAAAGATCGAAGAAAGTGAGCACTGGGGGGGGGGGGGGGGGGGCGGGGAGAAAACACTGGCTTTGATAAAAAGGAGGGTAGTGGGGCCTGGAGAGACAGCGCAGTCATGAAGAACACTTGTGGCTCTTGCAGAGGAGCTGGATTTGTTGCCTAGCATCTACACAGTACTCGTAACCATCTGTAATTCCAGTTACAAGGGACCTGCCGCCCTCTTCTGATAAAATAAATAAATCTTTTTAAAAAGGAAGTTAACGTTAAAAATCTAGAATAAATGGCCCTTGACAATGTTTATCACAAAACCAAGAGCAGCATTCACTTACTCTTGAAGCGTTCATGGCAACTCTTAAAGTCCTTTTTTTTTTCATTTATTTATTTTATGTGTATTTCATTTTATGTGCCTACATGTATGTATATAAGTGCATCGCATGTATATTTAGTGCCCACAGAGGTCAGAAGAGGGCATTGGATCCCCTGGAAATGGAGTTGCTAACAGTTGTAAGCTGACATGTGGGTGTTAGGAACCAAATCTGGCTCCTCTGCAAGAACATTAAATGCTCTCAGCCACTGAGTGATCTATCTCTCCAGCCTCTTAACTCTTCAAATCCGGTTATTGGGTTGGCACTGTGGGAGCAAGGCAAGATGGCTTGGTTGGTAAATGTGCTTGCTGCCATGCCGAAAACCTGACTCGATCACCAGGACCCAAATGGTAGAAGAGAACTGAATCCTGCAAGCTGTTCCCTCATCTATACCACACACACACACACACACACACACACACCTTTGCAAAGGTAATAAAATCTAGTTACTAGGTAAACGCCTTTGAACCCTGTATGTGTTATGCCACAGTCCTTATGACCTAGTTAAAATGCCTACACATCAACTACTAAAGTTTAAAGGACCTAAAGATTTCTCATCCACACCTTAATACCAGGTTTACCTGCACAATTTTCCTCTTCTGAAAAGACTGGGACCATGAGCTAAGGGACTGTCATCTTTGCTACCTTCTCCTTCTATTCATTCACTGAGCAAGTCTTTAATGGGTGGCACAGTGTGCTGCCCATTCTTCAGTCAGCACTTCACGATCCATTTATAAAGCTTGCTTTTAAGAATCTTAGTCCTGGGGTTGGGGATTTAGCTCAGTGGTAGAGCGCTTGCCTAGCAAGAGCAAGGCCCTGGGTCCTCAGCTCCAGGGGAAAGAAAAATCTTAGTCCTAGGCAGCTGAATTGGGAACTTCCTTTTAGGAGTCACATGGAACTCTCACCACCACTTGCCACTTCCAGATACAGCATGAATACAGGCATCCAGGTTATCTCTTGGGAGTAGAACTGTTGTCCAGCACAGTTGGAACCCTGGTTTACACCCTGTAGCCAAATGAGTTCCGGGTTTCCTTATGGTAGAGATTTGGGTGAAAATGGTCTAAAACATTTTCTAAACTCATTTAACTGTTTCTTGGGTTATCTTGTAGGATATTGGGAAATATTGTCATCGGCTGTATATATATATATATATATATATATATATATATATATATATATATATATACACACACACATTTACTCAACAAAAGTATTCATGTGCCAATGATGTGCCAGGTAGTGTGCTGTGGATATAGTGGTAATTGGATGTGTAGGCCTGTTCTCAGGAACTCTCCAGGAGATAGACAGGAATTAAATGCACTAAATGGTAAGGCAAATAATCACAGTAAACATATTGTGACAGCTGCAGTGGAGAGACACATAGCCAAATAGGAGCCTATATTAGCAGGCGTCTCTGGGGAGGTGACCTGGAGCTGATACCTGAAGTATGAGTAGGAGTTCACCTTATGGTGAGGGTGGGAACACATGCCCTGAAATGGGAACACTTCATAGTGTGATGGGAAGGAGGCCATTGGGGTAGATGGAGAGCATCGTGAAGCTAGAGTAGTTACAGAGGTCACACTGCACAGGGGCTTGTGGGAAAGGGACCTTGTAGTGAAAACTTCATGTTTTTATCTGAAAACCTAAGGAAGTCTCTGGATTTGTGTTTTAGAAAGATCATTCAAACTGCTACATTAAGAACTGATTAGCAAAGGCTTCAGGGCCCTGTAAGCTATTTGGAAGGTCATAGAAGTGGTTCGTTGAACAAAAAAGGACTGTACTAGGGGAGATGCTAAAAAGGACTCACTCATGTATTTAGATAAAGTCCCTTTGTTGAAAAATGAGCCAAGCCCACACAGAACTAGTAACTTTGTGCTAATTCACAGATACCCACCTGCTTCACCAGAAATCTCTTCTTGAAGGACTGGAGACTGGAAATAAGATGACCTGCTCCCTCTCAGTCCATCTAAACAAAACCCTTGCTCCAGACCCTAGCGAATCTGCCATTTCCATCCAGAGAGAGTTTCAGGACTCTCTAGCCTAATGCCCATCTTGAACACCCACGCTCTCTGGGGCCCAGCCTTTACCCATGTGACTGCAAGTTTGTTTCCTGGGTCTGGGAATTTCAAAGCTGGGAGGGATCACAGAGGTACCATCAACTTCAACTCTATGGAAGAATTCCTTCTGTATATCTGAAGCCATTTGGAACAAGAGTCAACTCTATACACAACTACAGTAATGATTAGGCCTCCAGCTACTATTAAATAGTTCATTTTGTTTCCAAGCCTCTGGGATCTTCCAACACATCTCAGATTCACCCCTAACAACTGCTCACATTTTTATTGTATACATACTCTCACAAAAGCTTCAGTGCCAGAGTTACACAGTGAAAAAATTTGGGGATAGCACATTCAGCAAAACATGACTTATTTACTCAGGATTCTACTTGGTGCATTCTGAACTGTTAGAACAAACATATGTAAGTCTTCTGGCTACCTGGTTTGTACTGAAGTTTTCTTTCACTAAACATTTACACTGAGCTTGTTTAAATTTGAACCAGGAATGGTGGTAGTACATGCCTATATAATCTCAGTACTAGGGAGATGGTGGTAGGATGATCACAAATTAGGGACCAGCCTAGAGTAGGGAGCTAGAGGTCACCTCGAAAAGATAAACAACAAAGGGTTAAATTCTCACTAACATTAAATATACCTGAGCTTTGGCCCTATCCAAGCAAATTCTGGATGGGGATCATGTCGTACAATTTTCTTCCTGTATTTTCACTGGAGTAGTCACAGAGAACATATTAATAATTAGTCGGCTGAAGTAGCTCACAGTTTTAAAATATCATAGAAATATTATTGGCACTCATACACAAACACTTGCAGATATCTGTGTTTCTGTCCTTCTAGGTAATCTGCAGCTGGAAGGTGAGTCTGTGCTCCAGCTAACTGTAACTCACAAGTTCAGTTGGTCAGATTTTTGGTATCAGGAAAAATCTGGTCTACTGTTTTGTCTAATTGAAATATAGGTTGTAACAAACACAACCATATTTTATCAACTTTATAACTATACCAACTTTTACAGGTGGGTGACATTTGAGATGTGAGTGATAACAAGTCTACAGAGGTTACACTGTCAGGACTGGATTCCTGGAAAGACACTGGGAACTGCCAGAGGATGTTGCCTAACATCCAACAGGAAGCCGTGCATCAAGTCTTCACTGCATGTGACTTTAGAACTTTGTCCAGTAAGTGAGTACTCTGGAATCTCCATATTTAAATAATAATGATCACTCAGAGATCCACCTGCCTCTGCCTTTCAAGGGCTGGGATCAAAGGTGTGTGCCACCACCACCACCACCACCACCACCTAGCCAGGTGTAATATTTTAAGAATGGTACTTTAAGCTGGGCGTTGGTGGCACATGCCTTTAATCCCAGCACTCCAGAGGCAGAGCCAGGCGGATCTCTGTGAGTTTGAGGCCAGCCTGGTCTCCAAAGCGAGTTCCAGGAAAGGCACAAAGCTACACAGAGAAACCCTGTCTCAAAAAACCAAAAAAAAAAAAAAAAAAAAAAGAATGGTATTTTAAACTCTACTAGAGAGTTGCTGGTGCCTGGACAACATTGTGAGTTTCTCATTTCAAAATGAAATTCAAACAACCATGAAAGAATATTTTGTGTAATTTTAAGGGCTGGAGAGATGGCTCAGAGGTTAAGCACACTGGCTGCTCTTCCAGAGGTCCTGAGTTCAATTCCCAGCAACCATGTGGCAGCTCACAACTGTAACTCTAGTTCCAGGGGATCCTAGCTGTGAAGAAGTAACATCATTAATGATATAACAAACCATAGTAGAAGACGTCATGGGGGACAAGTCACAGACAACAGTAACCACCATCATAGCTCAGTTTTTGTTCCTGCAAGAACAACAACAACAACAAAGACAGTCTTCCCAGGTAATTCATCTATATGTAAAAATAAACGAAATCCATGGCATCCTCTACCTTCAGAGCTGTTCCTTTTCCTTGTTCTGACTGACATGAGGAGCAACGGACTTCACGACTGATTTCAATAGCTTTGCCATTGTTCTTAGTGCCTAAGAACAATGGCAAAGTACACAAAAGCAGGTGAATTCCTTTGGGTCTCCAGTAGACTAATAATGTGGTATGCGTATCTAGACCACTTGCTAAGCTTCCCAGATACTCTAAGCTCAGCATGACTATCATTTGGGGTAAGTAACTCCTGTGATAAATTATAAGAAATATTAAATGTACAAGGCTCTCCTAGCTGTAGCCTAAGTTTTTCATAGTTTTGCATTCCTTTTACACAAGGTCAATGAATTTTAACTTGAATATTAACAACGATGAAAAAGACACTCGAGTAATCATAAAATAAAAAAATTTGATGAAGGAAATGAAATAAAACCTAATTAAATGAAGAGATAGTCCTGTTTGCTGAAATGAAGTTTTTAAATATTGTGTCATATTTTTCTGAAATAATTCATAAATTTAATGGACCCCAATTACAGACAGCTGTTCATAAGGTTTCATGAATTGATTATAAAATTTATAAGAACAGAACTTAAGCAAAAACCAGTGACAGTACTGGAGAAGTGATGAGGATGTTTAAAATAAGATATAGAAAGTGCTAATTATAAAAGGTTGATAAATTCAATCATGAATTAATTTATTAAATATAAGCTTAAAGTAAATGAAAATATAAGTTATAAATAGAAACATATTGCGCTGGGTGGTGGTAGTGCATGCCTTTAATCCCAGCACTCAGGATGCAGAGGCAGGCTTATCTCTATGACTTGGGGGCCACCCTGGTCTACAGAGTGAGTTCCAGGAGAGTCAGAGCTACAGAGAAACCCTCTCTTGAAAAACAAACAAAAAAAAAAAAGAAAGAAAGAAAGGAAGAAAAGAAGGAAGGAAGGAAGAAAGGAAGGAAGGAAGGAAGGAAAAACATATTGCTATACATGTACTCTCCAAAGAATTAGCATCAAGGATATATGAAAACTTCAATACATATAAGATATAATTTAACAGATGAGCAAAAGATATGAAATACATATTTTGTGGATAAAGAAATATATGCAGATGTAAACTTAATAGAGATATGTGACAATAGACAGTATATCTAGTAGTAGTCAGGGAAATAAAACTCCAAAACTATAAAGAGGAATAATTTTATACTCATTTTTTGGTGGAGCAAATGAAATTATAACAAAATGAAATTATAACAAAAGATATAGAGGCTGGAGGGAAAGCTCAGGCACTAAAGTATTGACTGCTCTTACAGAGGAACTGGGTTCAGTTCCTAGCACCCATATGGCAGCACACAACTGACAGTGATTCCAGTTCTAGAGGATTTGATGCCTTTTTCTGGCCTCTATGGGCACTGCATGAATGTGCTGCACAGGCATACATGCAGATAACATACCCACACACATAAAGCAAAAATAAAAAACATCTTAAAAGTTACAACGCCAGTGGTGTGGATTAATAAGATTAAGATCATTAAAAAAAATCAATTTGACATTGTGTTGTGAAACTGAACATTCACTATCCTCTGTTTGTCTCTGTCTCCCCTGGTCCCAAGGTTTCATTATGTAGGCCTGACTAGCCTGGAACTCACTATGTACAACAGGCTGGACTTGAACTCATAAAGGTCTGCCCACCTCTCCTTCCAGAGTGCTGGGATTAGTCATGTGCCACCACACTTGGCCCAATATACTCTTTAATCCAGTAATTCCATGGAGTACCTCCCACCCTTCAACTCCCCAGTCCTCTCTAGAGATTAGTTTCATAGTTTCACTGCTCATAATAGAAAACAAAACAAAAACCCTGGAAATCATCCATATGTCTAACAAAAGAATACATATATAAGTTGCATTGTTTTTTCAGCATAATGGAATACTTTACAGCAATGAACATAAACTATAGCTATGTATGATAATGTGGGAAAATCACAGTAAGATGCTGAAATAAAGTTTTGCTGAATGGTCAGTTAGATGGCCCAGGGAGTAGGCTGAGCCCGATGACCTGAGTTTGATACCTGGAAACCACAGGGCGGAAGAAGAGAGCCACAGGTTGCCCTGCATATGCACGTACACACGTGCACACACACACACACACACACACACACACACACACACACTGTCAAAGGAGGAGGATGAAGAGGGAGCTTCCAGTCTTTTGGGCTACTTTAAGAAGTCTTATTGAGGTCAAAGACAAGGGCTGGGGATAACTCATGTGGTAGAGTGTTTGCCCGGCATGCATGAATTCCCGACATCGCATAAACTAAGCTTACTGGTACAAGCTTGTAATCCTAGCACTAGGGAGGTAGAAGTAGGGTGACTAGAATTTCAGTGTTGTCCTTGTCTACACAGCAGGTTTGGGGCCAGCCTGGATTATATGGGATCCTGTCTCAAGGGAAAAAAATCAGCTATAAGCAAAACTAAAAGCATTTATTTTTAAAGGACATGTTGCAAGCATAGACACACAAACAAATATGTGCATACTTATTTAAAATTCCTTAAAAGTAAAGATTGCCAATTATATTCCCCATACACACACACACACACACACACACACACACACACACACACACACACACACACACACTGTATGTATGTATACACAGACACATACAACCTGAGGAAGAGCATGTAGGTAGATACGAATTATTATTGATAATTTTCTGTTTCTTTGAGTGCTTGATAGAGTGCTGGGTTCATGGGTATTCAGTATATTACTGGCTAAATAATGAAAAAATATAAACACCTGTGTACCATGGATAAGTATGTTCCATAAAATAAGGGTTGTGGCTAATCTAATTTTAGGTAACCAAGTTTAAAGAGAGAACATTCTGGTAATTTCAAGCATTCTGTTGTGTAGCAGTTTCCTCCTGGATTACAACTTCCCATTTTGGAGGGAAGCTTCTTAAGATACAGGATGTTATAAAGGAGGTAAAACATTCCACCCAACAGAAAAGCCTCTTAAAACAGGAAGTAAAGAATTCAAAGACTTCATGAACTTCCTGAAACTGACCAAATATACTAGGTCCTCCCTTCCCAAGCATATATAAGCTATAAGGACCATTGAGAGACACTCACAGATGAGCCAAGCTGCCTGCAAGTGGCTGATTATCCAAGATACCTGGAAGAAGAGACCATTGAACTGTCTAGAAGAGGCTCAAACCAACCTAGCTACCTGGAAAAAATACTCTTGAACCTGCTGAGCTACCTACACATTGTGTAGTGTGAATGCTAGGCTAAGGCTTTTGGTGACACAGCTATCTTTGAGTCATTTCTGCTCCTATAGTTAATCCTTACCCATATTTCTGTAAGGAACACCAATAAAACTTGTTGATGCACAAAACTGGATTTGGGTGGTATCTGTACTTTGGTTTGTAATTGGTTCCCTATCTGAAATAAGTAGACATTTTTTTCGTGTCTCCCTAGTAACAGTGTCACACAACACATTCATATAGCACTTACTATGTGGCAAATGCTGTTTCTAAACTCTTTATATGGTTTAACCCAGTGGTTCTCAACTTGTGGGTCGTGACCCCTCTGGGGGTTGCACAACACTTTCACAGGAGGTTGCATATCAGATATTTATATTGCAATTCAAAACAGTAGCAAAATTACAGTTATGAAGTAGCAATAAAAATAATCTTATGGTTGGGAGTCACCACAACATGAGGAACTCTATCAAAGGGTCGAAGCATTAGGAAGGTTGAGAACCACTGTTCTAACCCATTTAATCTCATTGAGAAGACTCCTTGATAATTCCTATTTGATAGATAATAAAACCAAAGTCCAGAAGGGGTTAATAGTAACTCCCTTCCAAGGCCCACAGAACAGCTGACATTTATCTAAACTGGTTGGTTTATGCCCTTCATCACTACCTTATAAGGTATATAAATAAAAGACACAATTATGTAGGGCTTAGTCATGAAGAAGTTACAGAATGGTGTTTTTATTTTTATAACAATAGTAAGAGAATACTCACGCAAAGCTCTATAAATATACTAGGATTCACTAAATTGTATACTTCAAGTGGGTGAACTTTATGCTTTGAATTACATATGTATTTTGAGACAAGATCCTTCTTTGTAGCCCAGCCTGACGTTGAACTCACAAACCTAGGCTGGCCTCAAACTTGTAATCCTTCTGCCTCAGCCTCCTCCCATATAGAAATCTGTCTTTAAAATTCCCCACAAATCACAAGTAAGTTCATCATTATATAATTAATGCAAACTAGGTCTCAACATGATTGATTGCTCATAGGTAAAATATGTATTTTTCATGTGTCAAATAAAGCATACCTCACTGTCAAGAGACCACTCGTTTTACTTTACGAGATGAGACAGAAAATTTTCATCTACTATTACAGAAGGGAAAAATGTTCAGTCTTCAGCTTTAGTTCTGCCTGCACATCCTAGGAAATTAACACAGCTCTCAACTTCTAAGGGAAGTTCATATTGCAATCATAATTGTGTGTGCATTGAGGATACACAAACAACAAAACCTAGAGAGAACAAAGATGGAAAGGACATTGAAATTATATTGATATTTTTTTTTAAGTTGTGCACAAATTTTTGCTTTTTCCTTTCATGTTTAAAACTGATTTTAAAGGAGGTGGGGGGAAAAACACTTTATATAGAAAAGCAGTAGGAACTTTTCCTTAAGGCATTGAGTAGTATAACTCCAATGAGCCAACACTGAGGCAGAAATGGACTATGACAGCTTTTCCTCCACATTATTTCTTGGGTTTTGGCAGAGCACTAAAAGAACAGATTGACCGATGTACTGCTGTGGTGCTAGGGGAATCTGCTGCCTGCACAACTCTGTCATGAATATTGAAAGAGTCTCCTCATCCAGGGCAGTTGCCCTCATGGATCTGGCCACTGATCACTTGGAGACAAGAGGAAAGCTTGGATTGCCTCTCAGCAACTCCACTGATAACACCCAAAGAAGAGTCCAAGTCCTTGCCCTTTAAACCATGGGTCACTTTTATCCTACTCAGCCCTCTGCAAAGCACATGTGTTGTCAAGTCCGAGGAAACACTGAAGGAAGACCCCAGATTCAAATAGTATGCAAGAACAAAGAGCTTTTATTAGACCAGCATGCATGTGGGGTCATTCACCTGTACACAATGGCGATGACCCCAAGAGGGATGCACAGACTCCTTTTAAGCACACCTAAGGGGTGTTTCAGGGTGAACTACGTAATTGGTTAAACAGGCAACAGTTACATTAGTATATTTCTAATTGGCTGAGGTTTAGTCTTACCATTCCTGGAAACATCTGCACAAGTGTACACGTGACTCAGAAGGGGCCGCTGGGTTTGTCCTTGAGATACCGTGCAGCTGACTTAGGCCCTATGTGTTTGTTCTTTCTCTTGACCCTGAATGTAAGGACCTTGCAGATAAATGGCCCTTTGTTGGAAAAGACACCTGTCTGTCCTTCTCAGAGGACTGGAACCTAAATTCAGTTGTAAAAGTGGGAGAGCTTAACCCCTTCAATGTAAATACAGGGTGCTAAAACCTCACTTAAATAGCTCCATGCTTCAAAGAACACAAAGGAAATGAAAATGAAATAAATCAGTTAATCACAGCCTGGCTTCTAAATGATTGCTTTCTATTTCAGTGAACTTTTGTTTAAAGTCAAATACGAGCAGAATAAAAAGATCATACTTTTAAGAAGCACTGTGTGCTTCATAGGTCATTATTCTACTCAGTCATGGGCAAACATATGTAACAGGCTGTATTTTGACTCTTACTGGCGATGGCCTTTTACTGTTAGCTTTAAACTTACCAGTCCTCATGGCTCCAGGCAGGTTACTGGCTCCCTCAGGGAGCCGCCTTCCCACCATCAGATATGGGAAAAGTTCTACCAAAGGACAACCCACCAAGCCTGGCTTTCCTCAAGCATTGCCACACATTGTCCCTTTTCATCCCCTTTAGTTCATTCTTCCAGTTCTGGTGCTTCCTCAAACCCTACACCGATTGGTCCTTATCTTCCCTTTGGATCAGTGAGTCATTTCCGTTACTCAATTTAGGATCAACATAGTCACTTCCCAGTCTTTCTGGATTGGCTATTACACCAAGTAATTAGGCTAAGGCGTAACGTCAATTCCCTTTTTGTAGTGTTCATAGAATCTTGAGATAGATTAACACCTATGAAAAGCTTTTATTTTATGCTTTTTATAGATTATGTGTATGAATACTTTATCTCCCAGTATGCAAATTTTTATCTTTCAGTATTGCTTTCCACTAAAGAGAACCAGAACTTCTTGTAGGTATGATGGATTCCACATCAGAGGCAGAAAATTTATCAGGTATGCCTGGAACAAAATAGTGGAGCAGGGGAGAATGGGAATAGGATTGTAGACGGAAAGAGAAACAATTGACATGATCTTACAGTTTTGTTGAGACTTGTGTGCTCAGAACATGGGATGGTCTTCAATTAAAAATATAAGCATATGTATACAGTACACATATAATTTTAAAAACCACAATTGGTAGTTTATTATACACATTTTTCTCTGACTGATGGTATTTTATGTTAACAGCCTTTTTAAAAATTATCTTTGCAGGCCTGAAGAGATGGCTCGGGGGTTTAAAGTACTTCCTGCTCTTACAGAGGACTGCAGTTTGTCCCCCAGGGCCCAGGTTGTGACTAACAACCCTGTGACTCCAGCTTCTGGGGACCTGTCACTGTCTTTTGGCTTCTCTGGGCATTAGAACACTAGCATGAGTCTTATTATGTAGTCTTGGTTGGCTTGGAGCTCACTATGTAAACCAGACTCGTCTTGAACTCAGAGATCTGCCTATTCCTGTCTTTCAAGTGCTGGGATTAAATGAGTACACCATGCCCTGCTAAAAATTAGTCTTTTGTTTTTCAAGACAGGGTTTCTCTGTTTAACAGCCATAGCTGTTCTGGAACTTGCTTTGTAGATCAGGCTGGCCTCATACTCACAGAGATCTCACCTGCTTCTACCTCACGAGTGTTGGGCTTACCACCTTGACCATCAAAAGTAAGACTTTTTTTTTTTTTGGTTTTTCGAGACAGGGTTTCTCTGTGTAGCTTTGCGCCTTTCCTGGAACTTACTTTGGAGACCAGGCTGGCCTCGAACTTACAGAGACCCACCTGCCTCCGCCTCCCGAGTGCTGGGATTAAAGGCGTGCGCCACCACCGCCCGGCTAAAAGTAAGGCTTTTAAAAAGCATTTTGCCGGGCGGCGGCGGCGGCGGCGGCGGCAGCGGCGGCCCACGCCTTTAATCCCAGCACTCGGGAGGCAGAGCCAGGCGGATCTCTGTCAGTTCGAGGCCAGTCTGGACTACAGAGTGAGTTCCAGGAAAGGCAAAATATTGTGCATGCTAATAAACTTATTAAAAATATTAAACAGAGGATAGGCAGTGGTAGTACACGTCTTTAACCCTAGCATTCCAGAGGCAGAAATCCCTCTAGATCTCTGTGAGTTCTAGGCCACATTGGAAACAGCCAGGCATGGTGACTCACGCCTTTAATCCCAGAAAGTGAGCCTTTAATCCCAGGAAGTGATGTCAGAAAAGCAGAAAGATATATAATGCGTGAGGACCAGAAACTAGAAGCATTTTGGCTGGTTTTTAGGCTTCTAGCAGCAGTTCAGCTGAGACACATTTGGATGAGGACACAGAGGCTTCCAGTCTGAGGAAAAAGGATCAGCCGAGGAACTGGCAAGGTGAGGTACCTGTGGCTTATTCTGCTTCTCTGATCTTCCAGCATTCACCCCAATACCCAGCCCGGATTTGTTTTTATTAATAAGACCTTTTAAGATTCATGCTACACTGGGGTTTGAACCTAGAGCTTCACACATGGTGCCCAAGTGTCCTGGGCTGTGTCTACAGACTTTTGTGTATGAGTAGTTTTGAGACAGAATCTCACTGCATTGCTCAGGCTAATAAAACAGGATTACAGCTATTTCACAATGCCCCACAACAGTTATTTTTAATACAAGTATGTCTATGCATTACAGTATTTGGGGGTTTATAATTTTTATGTTGCGCTTCTTTCAAGCCCTTTGACGTGATCAAGAGACTTTGGCCCGAATTTCACCAATTTCAGCATTACATGCCAACAAATCAAAACGGTTGAAATAGGACTAGCCAGGTTGCTGTATCTAATTTTCAAGTGGTTTAAAAGTTTAGATTTGTTTGGATTGGGGGGGAGGGAGGGGAGCATTATTGTTACCTTGTAAAATTTCTTGTTTTAAAACACACCCTTTACTCAGGAGTCTTGTAAGATGTGAATACCAAAATCTTCCCAACCTCTCCTAGGTACATTCTTGGGGAGACTGCATAAAGCCTATTTCCCTTCACCAGAAGGTAAACGGCAGTGGTACAGACCACCCGTCTAATCTCATGATCACCAGTATTACACACATTTACCCAACACGATAAAGGTACAGGGATGGGGTCGGGGGAGTTCAGTTTAGAAGTCAATTAGGATTAAAGGACTCAAGGAGGTAGATCCAGGGAAGCAGCAAGGTTACTGGATCCCAATATGAATTAATTGGAGTGTTAAGGTAGAAGAAACCAGAAAAAAATGTAAGGTGCCCGCACGGTGAGAAGCATTACACATTAAAGATAAGCACAGCTACGTTACGTTCCACAGCTCTTTTTATAAATGCAAACCCTGCAGGGGTTCACGACCGAAAACAGGCGCCAGGGAAGGTCTGCTGCAGTGGCCCTGCAGGTCGGACCAGCCAGGAGGCTTGGAGGCTGGGGAGCACAGGTCCCCGGGAGCCCTCGGGCGGCCACAGCGAGCGGCCAGGTCTCCCCGGCGGGCGCCGTTTCCTGTGTCCGCGGGCGGGCGGGCGGGCAGTGACTCGGTACCGCCCAGGGCGTCAGCGTGACCCGAGGCTCAGTGAACCCTGAACTCACCGCCCCAGCCAGCTGCACACCCCCGGGGCAGGCGCTTTCTCGCGCACGGGGGGTGGGGCCTTTTCGGGCTGCTAACTAAGATGGTGTCGGCTGGACTTCCCGGGACGGCTGCCTAAGGGGGATCGAGGGCCGACAGCCGGAGGGACCACCGAGCCCAGTGTCGCGCCCGGACAGGACCGTGCGGGGGCCCGCAGGTTCCAGACTCGAAGGACCGAAGCACCGCCAAGTACGCCGTCGGAGCTAACAAATGTTTGAGAGAACGCCGAAAGCGCGGGGAGGCGGGCCGGACCCACTGTCACCATCTCGCGACAGCTAAGTGACGACGTCGCGCAGCAAGCGCGTGTCTCCACTCTTTCACCTTCAGACGCCGCAGTTCGTGGGCCTGCTCCTTTAAGTAAGTGACGGACAGCGCTTCTGCCCTATCGGCTTCCTGGTCGTCATCCAATCAGATTTAAACTTCCTCCAGCCGCCGGAGAAGTTGGAAGACTGGGGTCGAAAGAGAGCCGGAGAGTGAGCGAGTTGGGCTCTTCGTCTCTCGCGAGATCGGGGAGAGCCAAGCGCCCAGGAAAAACGCCAGCACTGATGTCCAGACTTCCCGAGTAGTGGTTTACAGGACGTGGTCGCAAACCAATGAGCGGGAAGAGAAGGTGGGCTCGCTGCTTTCGCCGTGCGAGAAGTACCGTTACAGGGCAGACTTTTTGTCCAATCAACGCCTCCGGGCTCTGGGTCAGGTGACCATGAAGTGCGAGGGGCGGAGCTACGGCCTGGCGCGAGGAACCGTTAAGACAGACAACGAATATAACCAATGAGGTACTCCGATTCGGGCGTTGGGAACCCAATAACAGCGTCGAGGCGGGCGCCTTCCCGGAGCGCGGGGAGATGTAAAGACGGACAAATACTTTTTCCAATGAGAAGGCTGAAGAGTGAATTAATGGACCAATGAGGTCTGCGGGGCGGGAGCCTTTGCCGCGGCGGAGTCCAAGATGGCGGCGTGCGAGTCCGCTGTGTGAAACGAGCGCGGGGTGGCGGGTTAGTCAGCTCCGCAGAGACGACCTCCGGCGACCCTCCACCATGAAAGGCAAGGAGCGCTCGCCGGTCAAGCCCAAACGCTCCCGGGGTGGCGAGGACTCCGGCTCTCGCGGAGAACGGAGCAAGAAGTTAGGGGGCTCTGGCGGCAGCAATGGGAGCAGCAGCGGGAAGACGGACAGCGGCGGGTCGCGGCGGAGCCTCCACCTGGACAAGTCCAGCAGCCGCGGGGGCAGCCGCGAGTATGACACCGGTGGGGGCAGCTCCAGTAGCCGCTTGCATAGTTACAGCTCCCCGAGCACCAAAAATTCCTCAGGCGGGGGCGAGTCGCGCAGCAGCTCCCGGGGTGGAGGCGGGGAGTCACGTTCCTCCGGGGCCGCCTCCTCCGCGCCTGGCGGCGGGGACGGCGTGGAGTACAAGACCCTGAAGATCAGCGAACTGGGGTCCCAGCTGAGCGACGAGGCGGTGGAGGACGGGCTGTTCCACGAGTTCAAGCGCTTCGGTGATGTAAGTGTCAAAATCAGTCACCTCTCGGGTTCTGGCAGCGGGGACGAGCGGGTAGCCTTTGTGAACTTCCGGAGGCCAGAGGACGCGAGGGCGGCCAAGCATGCCCGGGGCCGCCTGGTGCTCTATGACCGGCCTCTGAAGATAGAAGCCGTGTATGTGAGCCGGCGCCGCAGCCGCTCCCCGCTAGACAAAGATACTTACCCTCCGTCGTCCAGCGTGGTCGGCACCTCCGTGGGTAGCCACAGGCACGCCCCAGGAGGAGGAGGTCAGAGATCACTGTCCCCCGGCGGTGCTGCCTTGGGATACAGAGACTACCGGTTGCAGCAGTTGGCTCTCGGCCGCCTGCCGCCTCCACCCCCACCCCCATTGCCCCGAGAGCTGGAGAGAGAGCGAGACTATCCGTTCTATGACCGAGTGCGCCCGGCTTATAGTCTGGAGCCAAGGGTGGGAGCTGGAGCAGGTGCTGCTCCTTTCCGAGAAGTGGATGAGATATCACCCGAGGATGATCAGCGTGCCAACCGGACACTTTTCTTGGGCAACTTAGACATCACTGTGACAGAAAATGATCTGAGGAGGGCTTTTGATCGTTTCGGAGTCATCACAGAAGTGGACATTAAGAGGCCTTCTCGTGGCCAGACCAGTACCTATGGTTTTCTCAAATTTGAGAATCTAGACATGTCTCACAGGGCCAAGCTAGCAATGTCTGGCAAAATTATAATTCGGAATCCAATCAAGATTGGTTATGGTAAAGCCACACCCACTACCCGACTTTGGGTAGGTGGCCTGGGACCTTGGGTGCCTCTTGCTGCCCTGGCACGAGAATTTGATCGATTTGGCACCATACGAACCATAGACTACCGAAAAGGTGATAGTTGGGCATATATACAGTATGAAAGCTTGGACGCAGCTCATGCTGCCTGGACCCATATGCGTGGATTCCCACTTGGTGGCCCAGATCGTCGCCTTAGAGTAGACTTTGCAGACACAGAACATCGTTATCAGCAGCAATATCTTCAGCCTCTGCCCTTGACTCATTATGAACTAGTGACAGATACTTTTGGACATCGAGCACCTGACCCTTTGAGGAGTGCTCGGGATAGGACACCGCCCTTATTATACAGAGATCGAGATAGGGACCTTTACACCGATTCCGATTGGGTGCCACCCCCACCACCAGTTCGAGAACGCAGTGCTCGTGCTGCAGCTAGTGCTGTGACTGCTTATGAGCCACTGGATAGCTTGGATCGAAGGAGGGATGGCTGGTCATTGGACAGGGACAGAGGTGATCGGGATTTGCCCAGCAGCAGGGACCAGCCAAGGAAGCGAAGGCTGCCTGAGGAAAGTGGAGGACGGCATCTGGATAGATCACCTGAGAGTGACCGGCCACGAAAACGTCACTGCACTCCCACTCCTGACCGAAGTCCAGAACTGAGCAGTAACAGAGATCGCTACAACAGTGACAATGATCGATCCTCCCGTCTTCTTTTGGAAAGGCCCTCTCCAATCAGAGATAGACGGGGCAGTTTGGAGAAGAGCCAGAGTGACAAGCGAGACCGTAAAAACTCTGCATCAGCTGAACGGGATAGGAAGCACCGGACAGCTGCTACTACAGAGGGAAAAAACCCTCTGAAAAAGGAAGAACGGTCTGATGGCAATGCCCCCAGTGCCAGCACTTCTTCATCAAAGCAGAAACCTCCTTCCCAGAAGCAGGATGGAGGGACAGCTCCTGTGGCGGCATCCTCTCCCAAACTCTGTTTGGCTTGGCAGGGCATGCTTCTACTGAAGAACAGCAACTTCCCTTCCAACATGCATCTATTGCAGGGTGACCTCCAAGTTGCTAGCAGTCTACTTGTAGAGGGTTCAACTGGAGGCAAAGTAGCCCAGCTCAAGATCACTCAGCGTCTCCGTTTGGACCAGCCCAAGTTGGATGAAGTAACTCGTCGCATCAAAGTGGCAGGGCCCAATGGCTATGCTATACTTCTGGCTGTACCTGGAAGTTCTGACAGCCGATCCTCCTCTTCCTCAGCCACATCAGACACTGCCACCTCTACTCAGAGGCCACTTAGGAACCTTGTGTCCTATTTAAAGCAAAAGCAGGCAGCTGGGGTGATCAGCCTCCCTGTGGGAGGCAACAAAGACAAGGAAAACACCGGGGTTCTTCATGCCTTCCCACCTTGTGAGTTCTCTCAGCAGTTCCTGGATTCCCCTGCCAAGGCACTGGCCAAATCTGAAGAAGATTACCTGGTCATGATCATTGTCCGTGGTGCGTCCTAAAGTCCATGTGTAACTTGTATTTACTACTTTGACATGGTTCCTTGTTTTGTGATATGTAATGGGATACAGCATCAGATAAATTTCTTTCAATTAGTTTAGTTGATTTTTTTATATCTATATTTTTGTAAATCTCCTTAAAATAGATATTGGGGCAATTTAGCTATTATTTTAAGTGAAAGGGATTCCCTGAAAGTAGCAAGAAGATGGATTTGCTTTAATTAGGAGTTACTTTTTTTTTTCCTTCAGGTTTTTTTTTTCTTTTTCAGTCTTCAGTTTAAAAAATCCTCAAAATAATAAAACCCACAATTTTTAGAATCATAATTTGGAGAAAAGAGCCTTCTGTACTGAAAAAATAGTTTGATTGGTGCATAATTTCTATACTAGAAGCATTGATCAACTATTGCAAAGTTCAATTATTTTAATCAGGTATTGAGTATTTTTCTTTAAATAGTTTATTCCTGGAAAGTTTTCTTTAACATATCATTAGTTTTTGAGTTTTGTATCCTGTGTTTGTAGCAGTAATTGGTAAAAATTGAGGCTTGGTTACAAACCATTTATATCTTAAGCTGGTCTGCAAGAAATGAGTAAGTGCTTTTAAAATGAGAATTTTTTTGGTAAGGTGCACAGTGGTGTTTTTCTTGACTTTGAGAGGTGTAGCAAATACATTTCTAATTGTGTATACTTCAAAAGCAAAATGAAGTTTTTTGTATCCATTTAAGAAACTTCTGGTTTCAGTAATAGAAAGAAGAGTTGTCTGCAGGCTTGTATATATTCCTTTTTTTCCCCCCTTAGTAGACATTAATCAAACATCTAAATTACAGATTTTTTTTTAAGGCTACTGTAAAATGCCCTTGATATATTTGAAGAAAATTCTTTCAATTTTTATTTTCATATTCAAACAGGAGTAGTGGTATTACATTGTCCACAGTGTTTTGAATATCTTTGAAATTTAGTGTTTAATATTTTGACTGCTGTCTGGCTGTAGAGGTTTAAAATGTCAGTGTTAGAAAGTCTTTTTTTTTTATTTCCCAGGTGCCTGTATTTAAAATAATTTAACTTACCTGCACAGAACCCACACCCCCTCACCCAAAATAAAAAGCTGAGGAGGATATGACATCTGATCCTTAATAAGGGCTTTGGTTACTTTATAGTGGTATTTTTTGTTTGTTTTATGTGCTCTTCTGCCACTACTTGTGATTTCTAAGGCCATTATTAAGTATGATTTTCTTCCTCAATATAAGTACTGAGGACTTCAAGTAGGGCCCAGTATTTAGTTATGATTAAGAACTTGAGTTTTTGGATCATGGTTACTTTTCTATTCTGTGAAAGTGACTTACTCAAAGCCTTGCAGAGCCCAACTGTTTTCTTTCTGTTATCAAAGCTGGTAGATTTGAAATAGCATCAATAATAACCCAGAGAAATGTTACATAATTTTAATTTTTCATTGTGACAGGTGTGTAATTCATGTCAGTCCGAGAGCCGCATCATCTACTGCATCATACTTTTGTTTTTTCACTGTGTATTTATAATTTTTATTTTAATCTGGAGGCTTTTGAGAAAAAGAATGTACTAGGCTTATGAGCACAAAGGTTCTTGGTGTGCCTATAGGAAAAATACCTGAAATCTACAACTAAGACTTTGGGTGTCTTTTGTTTCCAAAAACAGTAGTTGGCATGAACTAGACATCTAGTCAGAAGCTGATGCAAGTGTAGTCTGTGTACATGGGTTTAAGTAAAAGTTTTTAGTTAGGTAGATAGATTTTTCCAGTTGAAATCATTTTATAGCCATTAATCTTTTAGGTTTTTTGTAAGATAGTTGGGCAAATGATTTTGCTGTTAGAGAGTGAAGTCTGTGACATCTAATTTCACTATTAATCAAATGGGGTGTGATGGTTTTCCTTTTGTAAGAACAGTGTTGTTAACAGCTTATTGAAAAGTACTGATTTTTGCTCCATGTTTGAACCCTTAACTGACACTGCTACCTTTTGTTAGATCTGATCATTTAGTATTTCAGTGTTTTTTAAACAATGGCTTGATGCCATTTCCAAATATATGTATTATGTAAATTAGTTTGGTGCTTACCTACAAAGTGCCATCATATTTGTGTTGCCCACTCTTATGCAGGTTCATAATATCTGTCAATTAGCCACTTAAACCTTCAGAATTTGATTGAAAGCAGTCTAAAACTGTTTCTAAATCTCATTAGCTGTATCAGAATCCCATACTGCATATTCTTTAAAAAATTTTAAAACATTTTATACATATGGGTGTTTTGCCTGCATGTATGTCTGTGTACCACATGCAGGCTGCTCTTCCAGAGGACTCAGGTTTGGTTCCCAGCACCTAGTCCCAGGGGACCCCAACACCCTCTTTTGGCCTCTCTGGATACTCATTTTAACAGCCCATTCCCCCCCCCCTTTTTTTTTTTTCTTTAATAACTTTAGTACTTTAACTTTTTTTTCTTCCAGAAACTGCTAAAATGAATGGAAAGAAAATTTCTTAAGTATGCTATTTATGTATTAAATATACTGGTAAAAATAAGATTAAGACTTTATGATCACAGCTTCAAAGTTTATGGAAAGTTAAGCAATCACTCAGCTTCTAGCAAATGGTTCTATTTAATTGTGGAGTAGTATTTTGCTGGTTGTAATAGGGATTCCTCCTGTAAAGAATTTTTCATACAGAAACCTAAATTTTTAATGTGTACTTGTACACTATCAAACTGAAGATAATTTTTTTTTTAGAATTAACCTTAAAATGTACATCCTCTGGCTTACATAAGCTTTTGTTATATTTTGAAGGTTATATTCTTTCTTTGTGACTGACTCACTTAGATCATTTGCTACAAAGTAGTAAAAGGTTTTTCAGAGTCAGACATTTCCAGATTTATTTAAAAACTATGTTCACTGACTACTTTTTCTTTTTTTTTTTTAATTAAGGTATTTTTTGTTGTTTTTGTTTTTTGCTGGTAAAATTGCTCATTTTGCAGGCACAGCTTGAACTGTAGTTTGTGTCCATATAAGAACCATTTACTAAAACTTCAGTAGTAACAGAATTATGAGATCTCCTATGGAAGAGGGCCTTAATGACTTATGTCAGGGGCAAAAATGGGGACAATTTCTGGATTTTTTTCCCCGTGTTTGTCTGATTTTTGAAATAAGAGAAAGGTATGAGAACAAAAACCAGATTAAGCCCTGTTAACTTTCTAGTTAGAATGATATCCTTAACAGTGGGAAATGATTTCAGGTAACAACAATAAAATGTTAAGTTTGATGAAGAGTTCTTATGTGTATAATTTGAATAGAAATGAAAAGTATGAGTACTGAAGTGTTTTCTGACTGTTTAGCACATTGGATATGTGTATTCTTAACAGAAAGTAACACCTGTCTTTGGTGACATAGATAAAGGTGGTTTGTAAATGGCTTTGTAGCTTTGACCCCTTTCTACAGCCAAGGAGTCTTTGTCTCCATTTAAATTACAAAATAAGCATAGAGGGATTGAAAGTTTGTCTAAACTCCATCTTTCTATTGTTACACTTTTTTAGTTATATTTAGGAGATGTTGGTTAATTATAAATTGGTCATAAATTTGCTTTTTCCTGAACATTTGGCCATGCGTTTAGTCAGTTTTTTGAGGATAAAGGATATTTTCAGTCCTATAATCCTTGATGACAGTCTTAAAAAAAATACAAATCAGATTTTATTGTTCTACTTGTTATTTGTGTATTCATGTAGTGAATTCATTTCAAGGATTGTGCCAGTGGATATTATTGGTGCTTTTTGAAGTTAAAGTGGACTATCCAGGAAGGTCTTGTTAATACTATGTTCATCTATAATGGCATAGGGGAAATATATATATTTTTAATACTGTAAACGTTTGTACTGAATAACCTTTTTTTCCCCCTCCCGCAAGCAAAACTGGTGAACAGCGGATGAAGATACGGAATTCAAAGCTCTAATGGACCTTTTTGAAGAGAAGTTGTGGCTTATGTGGAGTTTACATGGGCCTCTGATGGAAGAAAGCTAATCTGTTTAGTATTTTGTGCATTTTACTAAAATGGCAGCTTAACATTGTGTATCTGCTATTGTGATGCCAATGCCGGTGTTTTAAGTGGAAAAATGACCTCTTTGCTTTGTGCTGTGTACACAAGATTTCTGGAAAAGTAAAGGAAAACCCTTTTTATGGCTCACACAGCTTAAAAGTAGCTGTCACTCAAACATGGGCTCACAGTTGAGCTGCTTTTGTTTTATTCTAAATAAATTGTTTCTTTTGAGGAAAATGTTTTTCTGCCTGGAAGTGAATTGACGGCAAACCTTGACCCCTTTGTTTGCAGCGGAGGGGGTACTTACTGCTGCTCAGATCTTGTATGTTTTGAGCAAGAAGCAGGGAGACCATCAATTTCATTTTGACTATCACGGTGTGTCAATTCTGAAGGATCATAGTGTTACAGTGACCCCCTTTGTTTGCAGCGAAGGGGATCCTTTGCTTCTCGGTCCTCAACACGATGAGGGTGCTGTTTGCTGGCGTGCAAGAAGCCGGGGCAAGCACCCTAAGTCTCACCACAGTGCACGAGTCTGGGGCTTTGCTGGTTTGAAGAGCCGGAGTTCCTGAAATTTAAGTTTTGATTTATTTTGTTCACCCATCACGTTTGGCTTTAGTTTCATTTTTTAATTTGAAGAAAAGTTTGAAATTGCATTATCTTGCACTTTTAACATTTGCACCAAATTGCCAAAAGAAGGAGAAATGCTCCGGTTGCTTTTTAAATATTAATGATGATGTTAATAAAGCCTTTCCTGACACATTTGAGGAGCTCCTCCGTCTCCAGGGGCTTCTTACCAGAGTTATGCAGTGATGGGTTTAGTTCTGAATGGATGAAGAGTTCCTGAGAGCTAGCGTTTGTAATTAGAACCGTTACTTGGTATCTGTGCCTTATTTGACCTGTGGTTCCACATGCCTTGGATGTGCATGCATCGTGACGGTTTCATAGGTACGAACGCACACTCAGGCCCAGTCACTTCGGTTGGTAGTACAGATTGTGAGGAAAAAAAATGGAGGCATCCTTAAGGAGGAGAAAGTGTTTGCCTTTAGTTCCTGCATTATCCTGTACAGGGGCTCTTGAGCTTTGGAAGCCTGTTCCCAGTACAGGAGAAAAACTCCAGTTTGCAGCAGAATACTTCAGTGCACAGTGACAACGCTGGAGTTCAAGAGGAAGCCAGCAATTCTGCACCTTTGGCTTCAGATACCATGGTTGTTTGCCAGTTTTAAACTTAACTAGTTGCAGACGAAGACCACCTTGACATGCAGGCTTGTTTGGGCTTGTTTTGAATTTTAACCTCGGATGGAAGAGCCCTAGTGCTGTCTTGTCTCCATGCGGGATGATGATTGCTAGGCAACAGGTGATTATCAACCAAGGATGCCACGGTTATACTCTGCAAGGTGGTGTTCCAGTGGTAAACAGCTGTTTAAACTTGTAAACAGGTAAGAGGGTTTTTAGAAGTCAAAAATACAATTCCTAGGGTGAGGGCATTTAATGTTTTGGTTATGTTTCTCTGCTTGGAAGTCTCTAGACACTGTTGCTGTTAACAAACATCTTCCTCTCACTTAGGTGTTTACAAAATACTGCAACTTTGTTCTTGATAATTATTTTGTATTTTATTTTTGAGTCTATTTTATCATCTGAAAAATATTTTAATGTGGGACCTAAGTGTTAACATTTTGATTATGGACTTGAGCCTTGGTGTCTTACATTTTTGACATTTGCCATTAACCTTGCTGTTCACCTTTTATTGTGATTAATGGTGCAAGAGGACTTATGGCTATCAAAACACTCAAGGATTTTTTTTTTAATTGAGAATTATAGATATTTTATCCAAATGGTTTTTTTCTTGTTCCTCAAAGAGATTATGAAATTGAGGCAACCGCACCTTGAGGGAAATGAATAGGCAGTGTTAAAAAGTCTTAGCCATTTTTATTGTCCAGTTATCCTAGTAGCCTGAGGGTCCTCTGTGCACATTAATCTTTCTTTGTATGTCATACAACTTCCTCACTTTGCTTTAAATGAGATCAGAAATTTTGAATGGAATTGTTCATAACTTCTTCCATAAGATTTAGGGAATCTGGTAACTATAGTAGCTTGTCTGTACTGGCTTACTTTTTCCCCCATGGTTGGTTTGGGCTCCATGGATGGTTTACCTGCACAGCTTAAATACTGGATTTAAAAAAACCAAAACGCTGCTTAAAACACTGATACAGTGAGGACAAAATGAAGAAAACCAGGCCTTTTCAGGTTCTTGGTGTATTATTTATAAGTGTTTTTAACCCAAGTTTGCTTGTGAGGTGCTTTACTTTAGGCTTTACTAATTGAGCTCACCTTGCATATCTAAACAGTTTATACCTGTTGGAATGCCAGTTTTTGTTGTATTTTCTCTTTTGCTAGTCTTTTAAGTAGTTTATCAATCAGTAGTCAAATATTTTAAATAACTGGCTATTTAGGAAGATTATATTGCATTGCTTATGCATTTATACATATTTAACTTTCTGAAGTTTCAGACTTCATCTCAATAATGAGGGAAGAGTGTTTCAAGTCAGCATTTAATGTATTATATAAAACCGTATGCAAAATGGGAAGATACACAGTATAACAACACTGTTTTGAAACTATGGTATTCATGAAATTATTCTTATCTATACTGAAGGACAATTAACTGATAAAATGTTTTGATTTTAAAATGTAGAAACTGCTCTTTGAATTTATTTGTGTGGTTTCCCAGTATCTTTAGGATAATTTAGATATAGCATATTGCTCTGAGACATCTCTGAATTAATTTGAGTTCATTATTAAAAGCTTAGCAGTGATGATTAAAATTGAAAATAAGTATTGCCTTAAGTAAAACAACCTAGATTTTATAAATTGCTATTTCCATAGCTTGAATCGGTTGGTTACAAGCTTTATATTTACTTGGGCCTTTTTGAGATAGTCTTCTTGCTTCTGAAGCCCAGACTGGTCTAAACTCAAGGTCTTCCTGCCTCTGCTTCTCTAGTGTTAAGATTACAGGCATGTGACACCATATCTGGCTTCACAGCATCTAATTAATAACTTGGATCTAGTTTAAATTGCTTTTTTAATTCCTTTTTATTTTATGTCCATTGGTGTTTTTGCCTGCATGTATGTCTGTATTAGGGTGTTGGGTCCCCTAGAACTAAAGTTATGGACAGTTGTGAGCTGCTGTGTGGTGCTGGGAGATGAAACGCAGTCCTCTGGAAGAGGTCGGTGCTCTTAACAGCCTCCTACTTTTAAATTCTTAACAGAAATGTATTGAATGACAGTATCTTCAAACCTCAGACAAGCTCAGTCTTGGCAGGAGAGAAAGGTTCTGAACTTAAAGTACTTGCTATGCTTCAGCTCAAGTGACTATAATCATTTTCCAGCTGAAGTTTTTAATAGTTTGAATATGAATATTGGCTATATATTAGGAACCAAGATTCTGAGAGTAGAGAATGAGAAAGTATCAGGTAGTTTCTACCACTGTAACAGTTTATTCAGTAATTAAGGAATGAGGTATAAAGAGATAAATAGCCACCAGGGAAAAGTTTAGTAGTGTTTAAGATAATAGGAAAGATGTAACAGATCAGTTGCTGAGGATTTTTTTTTTTTGCAGGTGGTAATGGATATGACAATATGAATAGGTTTCTGAAGTTGGGATGGTTAAGAAAAGCTTAACAAAAGAGTTAAAAGAGGATGTGGAATGGTAGAGGGAGTTTGTGATGGACAGGTCAGGCAGACACGCATGAATAAGAATACAGGAAAAGTAGTATGATGATTGGGTCAGCAGAAATAGGAAATTCCAAAGAGCAAACAAATTTGAGGAGGTGGGGAGTGGAGATGGATCTTCAGTTGCAGCTTATTGACAGCAGCCAATTACTAAATATAAATACTTTACAACAAGCATTCTGCAGAGTGCTGTGTACACATTGCCTCATTTAAGTTTTCTACATTCTAATTTGATACTGTGGACCCAGGGTTCTAACCAGGTCTCTGTCCTGTCTAGGGCTCTCAAGGTAATTAATTTTGCCTTGCTACTTTTTTCCTCTAGAGGCCATGGATAGGATTAAAGCTGAAATTTGAGAAAAATGTGTGGGCAATTAATTACAAATGATACTGTACTAATATTTATATTGTCTGTGAAATAGGCTCTTTGCTCCTCCTCTATTTATTCTACTTTGAGATTTGTTGGGACTAGCATGGTCTGGAAGTTTGTTCCTTTACATGTTTCTCAGATAATTTCGCTGTATTTTGTTCTCTGGTCAATGGGCTATATGTTGAATAACACTGTACTGAGAGCGTAGAGTGCTGAGGTATAAACCAAGGGTTATATGCTTGATGAATGAGAAAAGAAGATGGTACTTGAAAAAAAGTGTAGGTAGGAGATTAAAAAAAGGTTCTGTTTCAGAGTGGAGAAGAGGAGCTTCTAGAAGATAAGCAATTGTTGGAGTAAACAAAACAGAACTAAATAACTTAAAATTACTACCTAAGTCCTAGATACTGTGGCACATGCCTCTAATCTCAGCTCTTGGGAGGCAGGATAGAGTTCAAGGCCTTTCTGCAATATTACGTGGCAGAACCCTGTTTCAAAATGAAACAGCAGAAGAAAATTATCATAAAGTAGCAGTTTATAATCTCTTATTTCTTCAAGGTACTCATTCTTGCTTAGTATTTAATTTTGCCTCATCAACAAGGATTGGTGATGTAGTCCAGTGGCTGAGCACTTGCCATAGAGTGCATAAGGCCCTGGGTTTGGTCCCCAGACACTAAACCCAACACACACACACACACACACACACACACACACACACACACACACACACGAAATGCTAAAGTGACACAAGAAAAGTTATATGTCTTGGTTAAGTAAAACATAACAAGCTTATTGAGGGATCCTTGAGTTACCAGATATTAATATGAAAGTAATATGACTGAAGTCTAAGAATTGAAAGCAGTTCTGTGTGTGTGTGTGCCCGTGCGCATGTGCCCGCACGCAAAGGAAAATTAGCATTTCAGATTCTCTAGAGATTATGATTATAGGGTTTGTTTACTGTTTTTTTTTTTTTTTTTGGTTGTTGTTTGTTTGTTTTTAAAATCGGAGCTGAAGAGAAAGCTCAATGGTTAAGAGCACTGGTTGATCTTCCAGAGGACACAGCTTCCATTCCCAGCACCCACATAGCTCACAGCTATCTGTAACTCCAGTTCCAGGGGATCTGCTGCCCTCTTCTGGCCTCCTGCACCAGGCACAGACATAAGCACAGAACATCCATCACATAAAAATTTGTGTGTGTGTGTGTGTGTGTGTGTGTGTGTGGTATGTGTGTAGGCATACATGTGAAGGTGAGAGGACAATTTTGTGGGGGTGTTTTTCTTTGTCTACCTTCATGTGGAATCTTATGACTGAACTTAGGTTGCTGGACTTTCATAGCAAGTGCCTTTATTTTGTGGAAATCAGACCAAGGCTTCTCCCATGCTTAAGTATGTGCTATACCATTGAAGTTTCACTTAATTTTCTTTATAGTCATACAGGTTTTCTTCCTTTTTTTAAAGGTTTTATTTCTTATGGCTTTTAACTGCTGACCACCCTGTGCTTTTAGAATGGTTTTCCCCCTGGTGCATCATCATCATTTGCTGCTTGATAGTGTTTCTGTTTTATTAAATTGTCATCGCAATTTTCATTGTATTCATACATAGTTTCTGAAATGTGCTTTCTGTATTTCATAACTTGAAATTTTTTAGTGGTATCAAACTAAATTTTCATCCTAAAATTTAAAGGGTCTAGTTGGACATGGTAGTAAACACCTTTAGTCCTTGCACTCCAGAGGCAGAGACAGGTGGATCTCTTAAGTTTGACGCCAGCCTGGTCTACATAGCAAGTTCCAGGCCTTCCAGGAATACGTAATGAGACTATCTCTAAAACAAAAAAGAAAAAAAAAAAACCTCAAGAGTCTTTCTATTAAATGGGTGTCATCTATGCAAAACAGATTTTTTTTAATTGTATAAACTGTGTAAATATGATTTCTCAGGTAACCAGTGGATTTTCTTTTTACCCAGGAAAAGGACTTAATGATTTTTTTTATAGATGAGCCTGTTAGTGCACCTATGTTAAATTTTGCTTATGATAGTTCTACTGTTAACAATGAGGTGCTATGTATTTTTATTACATATTTTAGTACATATTGAAAAATCAGTATTATCCCATATAATTGTATTTTAGTATGTAGAAATTGAATATTAATAGTTTTACTTGTCTCCCAAAATGAGTATCTTACAGTTCAGTGTAAAATTTTTTGTTTGTTTTAGGCAAAGTCCCTTGTAGCCCAGGCTGGCCTAGAACTCTCCATGTAGCCAAGGGTGGCTTGGAACTTCTCTCTTCGTGTCTTTACCTCCCAAGTGCTGGGATATGCTGCCATCATATCTTTGTTTATAGAAACACACCAGTAAACTGTACTTCTTAATTTTTTTTTTTTTCATTCTGTAGCAGAGTTCTTTACCCTGATTATATGTAAGAACCCCTCAGGAACTTTGGGAATTTTAATTCCAACAGCTAAGGTTCTTTCTCAGATTGATTTGAATTGGGGTAGATAGAATGACTCTGCAAAGCCTCCTTTGTTGTAAGTGTGTGGGTGATTCTACTGTGCTGCCATCATCATCATCTCTAGAGAACCACTGCTCTAAAGACAAAGTTTATACATACTCAGAAATACAAACCTTTTAAGAATTGTTAGAAAACAAAAATAAAAAAAATCAGTATAATTATGGTTCAGTACAGTATGTATATTGTTTAACTTTTAGGATCTCTAACTGCCAAAAGTGTGGTCACAGCCTAATAGCATTACATTAGTATCCTTTAGAAGAATGTTAGAAATATAGAATTGTAGCGCTTCACCTCAGACCTGGTGGAGATCTGCAGGTAACTCATGGGTACATTAAAATTTGGCTGATGCTTGCCTAGCATGTGGGAGGCACTGGGTTTGAGCCCTGACACCATGTACAAGCATGCAAAAGTTTAAGAAACTGCTTTTGATCTAGATACATTTATGGTATGAGAGGTTGATTTACCCTTAGAGATTGGTTTTTAGTGGAGAATTAAGTAGATCAGGGATTTTGTTGTAGGTTGTTTGTTGTTTTGAGACACCCTTGTTTTGTTTGCTTTTCTTTAGGGATGACTGAAGTGCATACATACATAAACTTTTTTTAAAAAACAATATTGAATCCCTCTCCTTACTTTTTTAGTTGCCAAGTTTAAAGGTAGCCTTTAAAGTACAGTAATTGGTTAAACATCTTTTTTTTTCTTCCTGGGTTTCTTTTTAGGAACTACTGACAAAACCTATAGCTGACTTTTGGATATGGCTTTATTACTCAGCAACTAAAAGATGAGTTCTAAGTGCCAGACTTCTGGCACTGGCATTGTCCTCCTGTTTCTATAGAAACTGGGTTGAAAGTCAGAGCTGCACAGAGGGAAAGGGTAAGTTTCTTTTAATTCCATATTATAAACCCATATCTTACCAACTATGGCCTGGTATCAGTTTCCACATAAGAGTGAGTGGTAAAGTATTCTCAAATAGGAACTACTAGTTTTCTCTTGAAAGGAAACTGACATCAAGTCATTAAACATAATGAGGGTTTAAATATGGATTTATTTTTCTAGTGACTCTGACTTCACATTTCTTTAAGGAATGAACTCAGTAGAATTATCACTGTCAGTTTTTACTCAAGATGGGGTCACAATATTGATTTTTTTTAATCCTATTCTGTTAACCCCTTCCTGGTAAGTGAAAAGTGAAATATAGAGTATGTATGGGTGCATTGTAAAAATCTGCATGGATTATGTCTCTTTGTAGAGGTCCAGTTCTTTTTTCCATTGTAAAACAAGTTCTATTCTACTGACCAGTTCTTAGCCTCTTTTTCTCTTTTAGCTAAAGGATGAGTACCTCTCTTGGGATATATGCATATGTTCTCATCTAGGCTCGGACGTATTGTTTGTAGATTTTAAGACACCTACCAATTGGTGAGTCATCCTATTGCTGTGGCTTCAGAGGACTTTACTAGACAGCTGTAGAATTTAGGCATGAAGTTGGTATACTTGATAATGCAAACTCCTACAATTTATAGCTTGGTGTGTTTAAATAACATTAAAATCTGACTAGCTTTGAGATGGAAAGAAAGACATTCTGAGCTTTCACTTTTAAAAACGATATTAAAGGATATATGATTACATACTATTAGAGGAAAAAAAACTGATCTTTTCCCCACTAAAAGAACATGTGTTAGTTGTATAGACCAAAGAGAAGCACACTTTGGCTTTGTTTCTGTCTAGATTTGTAGATTTGTCAGTTGTAAAAAATAGTATGCTGTAAAAGTTGGTTAAGTATGGTGCACGTGACTATAATTCCAACACTTGGAGGATAAGGTTGGAGGATTATGAGATTCAAGCCAGCCTGGTCTACATAGTGAGATCCTGTCTGGAAAAGGAAGTTTGTTAGTGGGAAAAATAAACCCTTATTAAAGTGTCCTTAGTTCATGCCTGAAATTGGGTTATTATTAAAAATATTATATGACTCATTAGTTTTTATTATGCTAGCTGGGGCTTGTATAAGGTAGAAACAACTGAATTTGTGATTTATTTTTTTTTAGGGGGAAGCAAGAGCAGGAAGATGGCTAGAAAGTTTGGCGAACTGCTTGCTGTCAAGCATCCAGGTGCATCTATTCCTTAAGAATAGTCAGTCAGTTTGGCCGGGCGGTGGTGGCGCACGCCTTTAATCCCAGCACTCGGGAGGCAGAGCCAGGTGGATCTCTGTGAGTTCGAGGCCAGCCTGGGCTACCAAGTGAGTTCCAGGAAAGGCGCAAAGCTACACAGAGAAACCCTGTCTCGAAAAACCAAAAAAAAAAAAAAAAAAAAAAAAAAAGAATAGTCAGTTTGTCCTGGTTTTAAAATGAAAAATCCAAGATCTCATCAGGCTGGAAAGATGGTTCAGTGGTTAAGAACATTTGCTGTTCTTCCAAAGGATCCAAGTTCCATTCTCAACACCCACATCGTAGCTCACAACCCAGTCCCAAGGGATCCGTTGCCCTCTTCTGGCCTCCATGGGCACTGTGTATACATGGTGAACAGACAGATGTAGATGTAACCAATCGTATTATTAAAATAAGAAACACAGAGCCAAGGTAAAAGAGAAAAGCCGAGAGGTCAGAGCTCAGAGATAAAATCTTACCTCCTGCAGTGCTCCTAGCTTCCCCGAGAGAGGGAGGTACTTCCTGTGTCCCTGTTTAAATAATCTTTCTGTTCTGCCTTCTCATTGATTGTAAACCCAACCACATGACTGCCTCATCACTGCCTGTAAGTACCGCCCTCCAGGTCTTAAAGGCGTATGTCTCCAATACTGGCTGTATCCCTGAACACACAGAAATCTACCTAGCTCTTCTAACCACCACGCTCTTACTATGGCTCTAATAGCTCTGACCCCAGGGCAACTTTATTTATTAACATAAAACTAAAATAACATTTCAGTACAAATAAAATATCACCAGACAGATGTAGGTAGAACACTCGTAGACATGAAAATAAATCTTTAAAAATCTAGGAAACCCCCTTCTGAGCAGCCCAGACAGTCACTCTGATCCTAGTTCACTCTCGACATCCATCCCTAAAGAGTTCTCACTAAAGTTTAGGGTTTTGTAGTGTAGTCTTGTCTTTGTTTTGTTTTCTAGACAAGGTCTTGCTATAAAATCAAGGCTAGTCTCAAGCCATTAACAGTCCTGCCTTGTCCTTCTGAATGCAGAGGTTGTAGGCAATGTATCACCACACCCGGCTACTAAGTTCTCATTGCTGATGGTTTTGTACTGAAAGATTTTATAGGACAATAGCTTCTGCTGGAGTGGATCAGTGTATGGGAGTCTCAGGCTGGCCTGGAACTCAGGATGATCCTCCTGGGTCAGCGTATAGGAATTTCAGGTATTACCATAGGTTTGTCCTTCTGGGTTTTGTTTGTTTGTTTTTTGTTTTGTAGGGATTCGTGTTTAGCTTTGTTTGTTTGTTTTTGCTGTTGTTTTTTGTCTTCATTTATTTCTGTTTACCATATGTGTATCTGATGCCTAAGGAAGCCAGAAAGATGAATCAGATCTCCTGTGACTGGAGTTACAAATAGATGGTTATAAACTTCCATGTGGGTGCTGGGAATTGAACTTCAGTCCTCTGAAAGAGCAGCCAGCGGTCTTAACCTCCAGCCCTGAGAGGTTCATCTTTTTAAAAAACGACTTGTCCTGTATTCCTTAGTGATTCTAGGCAATGCTAGTTTTTCCCCTAGTAATAAAACATTAAACATTCTAAAAGCTGAGCCCATGTAACTTGGTAATTTTTCGTTGTTGTTTTTAAGAACACAAGTGTTAAATGTGAGTCAACATGAGTGAATATTTGTGACAAAATGGATTTAGTCTATGGCTCAAGGGAATTTGCCACTGGGAGACTAGAAAATTATTAAAGCTATTTATTTATTCACTTCGTCATCTTCTGGAAGCTGTATTGTTGTTACACTGTAGCAGGTGATATCTGATAATGGTTGTGGTTTTAATTTTAGGAAGCGGGTTTATTCTTAGTACATTTTTTGGTCAACTTTGAGCTAAAACAAAATTATAGCTATTTCAGTGAAGTTAGTTTTTATATTTTGTTGGTACTTGCCAAGAAGTAAAGGTAATATAAAGAATGGGAGGTTTTGTGTTGATTGTTTGAGCTGTAACTTTACTATTTACTGAATATTGTATTTCTTTGATTTTTAATACTCATTTGGAAAAACGGGCACTACAGATAAAGCTTCTAAAGGTTGTGTGAAGATTAAGATTAGATTAGGCTAGACAACTGGGCCTTTAATCCCAGCAGGTGGATCTCTGAGTTCAAGGTCAGCCTGGTCTATAGAGTTAAGTTCCATGATAGCCAGGGCTATACAGAGAAACACTGTCCTCTCCCCCATCCCAGCCCACCTCCCTAAAAAATATTAGGCCAGGCATGGTGGCACATGCCTGTAGACCCAGCACCAGGGAGATAGAAGTAGGAGGTTCAGAAGTTCAGGGTCATCCTTAGCTACTAGAGTGTTTCAGGCTAGCCTGAGCTATACATGAGACCCTGTCACAAAAGACCGTATAAATAAATATATGAATTTACTTATAAATATATGAATTAGATACTTTATACAAAAAGTGCACAGCTATCTGAAAACTGGTGTGTGTCTAATTCCACCTACTCAGGAGGCTGAGGCAAAATTGAGGGTTGCATGGGCTACGTACAGAATTCAAATTCCGTAATTCATGAAATTGACCAAGGCGGGCAATTTCATTTGAACCTGTCTGAAAATTTAAAAGAAAAAATTAAATACACATTGTGGTGACAGTTACGTTATTAGATGTTGACATACTGAGTTTCTCCTGTACCCATACACACTATTATTTATTTATGTATTTTTTTGTCTCATAGGACTCTATTGAGGAAAAGGGAAAATATTCAATGAATATTGTGCTTTTCTTAAACTTGGTATGTATTTGGGGTGATATAGTCCTATGTTATAGATTCCTGGAAAGTAGTTCTGTAACATACTGTCATTTGATCTTTCAAACTAGAGAAAATTGAAATGTGAGCTCCTAGAGTGCTCAGTTTAAAACTAGACAGGGAGCTGGAGAAGTAGCTTAGTGGTAGTGTGATTGCCTGTGCTGCCAAGGGCTCAGTCTCCAGCATTGTAAAGGAAGTTAGATGAAATTCCTTTCACAACTTGGGAAAGTTGTTCCATTGAGTATTGAATGAGTCAGATTGTAAATGGTAAGTAGACCTGGTCAGAGAAGGCACACTGCTGGAATTATAGCAGTTGGCAAAGTTTGCACAAAGGCTTATTTGGAAAGTATCAAGGTGTGCATCTTGGAACCAAATTGAAGCTTTCAGTTTAGGGTTTTTCTTTATTAAGGAATCAGTAGATGTTTGAAAGTAGAGAAGAGTGAAGGGTAGAATAATAATAGTTGGAACATTCTGAAAGATTTTAAGGGAGGTTATATTGGAGAAAATGGTTTTTATTTTGGACATAGTTCATACTGTACTAGCCCACACTAAACTCCAAACTTGCTTTATAGTCTTCTGGTATATGCCACCATTCCCTGCTTAGAAAACCCTTTTTATCCTCTTAAAGATCACCCAAACAAGCCAGGCGGTGGTGGCACATGCCTTTAATCCCAGCACTCGGGAGGCAGAGCCAGGCGGATCTCTGTGAGTTCGAGGCCAGCCTGGGCTACCAAGTGAGTTCCAGGAAAGGCGCAAAGCTAAACAGAGAAACCCTGTCTCGGGGAAAAAAAAAAAAAAAGATCACCCAAACAGCCAAGAGTTCATTATTCAGGCAAATGCTTAGTGCAAGAACCATTTATTAACCATATATGGCACCCACCTTTTGATTTAAACATATTTCCTCCTAAACCACCTCTTCAACTTCCATATGGAACTTACAGCTCTGAAGGATCATCTAGATGCTTAATAAAAATATTTTAGATAGCCGGGCGGTGGTGGCGCACGCCTTTAATCCCAGCACTCGGGAGGCAGAGGCAGGCGGATCTCTGTGAGTTCGAGGCCAGCCTGGGCTACCAAGTGAGTTCCAGGAAAGGCGCAAAGCTACACAGAGAAACCCTGTCTCGAAAAACCAAAAAAAAAAAAAAAAAAAAAATATTTTAGATAATTAAATGTAGTGAAAAAGTAATACTGTTTAAGTGGACAGTAATACCATTCAAATGATCATCAAATAAAGATTTTATCAAGTATTATTTTTGTTAGTTCACTGGAAATTTAAGAGACAAATAATTGAAGATTGCTTATAGTCTATAAACATCAATAACCTTGTTTTGGAGGGGATATACCATTCTTGTCACTAAGTAAGGCTTTATTCAGATTCTAGAGCTCTAGTCAACCGATTACTATATTCAAATAAAAAATAGTTTACAGTTGTCACATATTACCATAGCACAAATGAAAGTTTGGATTTATTATAGTACATTCTGATTTTCATTCAGTAGGTAAGGTAGCTGCTTCAACAGATTCAATTTTTAGCCTGTTTGATTAAGTACCAACAATTTAAGTTGCTATTACTCTTCCCACCAGTTGGACATTCCTGACAGTGCTAATAAAGCAAGAAGGAATCTTAATTATGTGGCTTACTTTCTCATTTTTACAAAGACTTTTCTTCTAAGCTTTTGTTTCCAGTGGCTTGTTTAGATTTTCTTTTGTTAAGCTCTTACTTGATTGTAGTCCTTTGATGGTCAGACTGTTTGCTTTTCCATCTTTCAGCCAGTGGTACAAAGAACAGGGAGACGGAAGAGAGGAGATAGCAGGTGCCAGAGAAGTAGAAAGAGCCTGTGTATGTCTGTGTATAGTCATATATCCAGCCTAGGAGGAAGGAATGATTTCTGTGAATGAAATGAACCTTTCTGTTTGTAATTCTCAAGCAAGTCTTCAACTTTAAAGGAAGGTGTCTGTATTGTGAGCCACTAGAACTAATAACAGCTTCTCACCTGACTTACCTGAAACTGAATCATTTTCATCTGAGTAGAAACGCGCATCATTAAAAAAGTTATTGTGGACTCAGAAACATGTCTTATGGTGGAGATTGGAGAAAAATAGCACTTCATTTTATGATACTCTTACAAGAAGACTACAGTTTTCTTACAAGGAAAGTAATCATAACTTTTTTTCAAAGAAAAAGGAGACTGAACCTTCTTTCATTTACTGAGCTAACATTTGAGTATTTCTGAAAATATGCTATGTGTCAAGAATAGTGCTGAGCCAAATAAACATAGTTCCTGCCCTCATAAAGTTTACAGTTTAGTGAGAAAATAGATATTAACAATTTAAATTACATATTTGGTAAATTCTGTGAAGGGAAAGCTTGGGGCTATGAGATTACATGAGAAGGAACTGTTGGATAAATGTTTTAAAGGAATTCTTCTGAAATCTAAATAGTGGGTGTGTGAGCACACATACGTGCAGACATTGGATCAAGGCCCTGGTGCAGTGGTAGTCAAGCCCTACGCCATTGAGCTGCATTCTTAACTGAATGCTCTTTAAAATAAGAATGGAAGAAGCTTTGCAGTCTTCTAGTCAATGGCATATAGTAGAACTTAAGTAAACATCTACTTAAAAAAGTTTGTTTCATTGTGTGATAGCAAGAAGTCAATGTTTTATAATGTCTATATAAAAGTCTATACTATAATGGCAGTGGTGGCACACACCCTTTAAATCCCAGCACTCAGAAGGTGGTGGAGGTAGGCAGATCTTTGTAAGTTGGGGGCAGCCTGCTCTAGAGTGAGTTCCAGGACAGCCAGGGCTACAGAGAAACCCTGTCTTTAAAAAAATAAAAAAAAAAGTCTGTACTCTGGAAACATCTTTGTGTTATATGCCTATATGGTTCTGGGTTTAGAGATGACATATTGATGAAGAGAGAAGTAGGAATACTCTGTGCTTACGTTTTTTTTGGTTTTTCTACCTACCCCCAACTCATTTGGTATAATGTTTATTGCTTTTTCTTCATTCTCTTATTTTAGCTCTAACTTCCAGGGTTTGGGGTTTTTGTTATTTGGTTCTGGGGATTGAACCCAAGGTTTCATGTATATACATACTAAACATGTGCTCTACTGCTGAGCTACACTCCCAGCCCCTTTTGTTTTGATAATTTTATGTTTCCTATTTTTAATGTAATGCATGAATGGAATGTTTTATATCCTTTTAAATTCAGCTGACTTTAAGGAATTTGTTTATTGATTCCTTGATTGATTAGTGACCTCTCAGTTAAATGTTTCTTGGGGGTAAGTTGAGGGAGTAGAGTGAGGTCAGCTAGGATGAGTCTTTGTATTCTGTGGATGTGACTGACCTATCACTTTCTAAAAAATAAATAACTAATCTGAGCTATGGAATTTTCTAGAAAGGAGGAAAAATGGAGCAGCAACACCTCTTATGTGTATATGTATATGTACTGTGAATTTCTGAATGGGTATCAAATGTTAGCATTGTAGGAAAAGATGAGGGTTTCTTGATAGTGATGTAGATTGTAGTAGGAAATATCAGGAGGGTACAGGTGAAAATGGGTTCAAGAGAAAATTGTTTATAAGCTTTTTGTTTTACACACACACCTTTTAAAGAGAATGTTATATCTGTAACATTAAGGTTTAAAATATTTAACATTTTTAACAAAGAAGGGGATCATTTGGCATATTTCAAGTTGGATGAAATAATTTGTTTTGAATGTTCTACCTATTTATACTTGGTAATTGAGATACCAGTATCTTTAAAATTCTAATTGAGATCCAGAGCCAAATGTATAATCTTTAATTTTTAATGGTGGACAAAGGTTTACTACTCCAAGTAGATGTTTTAATACCAATTAAGCTTGAATTTTTAACATAGCCATTTAAATCTAAGCTTGTTTACTATGGTGAAAGGGTTGATCTTATCCAGGATACCTAGTATTGGAAGTATTTTAACATATGCATAATAAGGTATCTTAGGCATGGGACCCAAGTGTCAACAGAAAATTCATTTGTTTTATGTATACTTTATATGTATAGCCTGAAGATAATTTTTAAAATTTACTCATTTTATATATGTGTATTTTGTCTGTCTGTATGTATGTATGTATTTTGTACTGTATATGTGCTTGGTGTCTTTGAGATCAAAAAAGGACATTGGATCCCATGGAACTGAGTTATGGATGGTTGTGAACCACCATATGGATGCTGGGAACTGAACCTTGGCCTTAACTACTGAGCTGTGTCTCTATCCCTCTGAAGATAATTTTATATAATACTTTTACTATTTTTGTACATGAAACAAACTTATGGTAAGAAATTTTACCGTTGTGACATTATGTCACTACTGTCAAATATTTATTATTTTGAGTTTAAAGATGCTTAACCAACACACTGTGTATATGGTTTTCTGAGTTATAGAAAAGGGAATTTATTGTGCTAAGAAATATTACCATATGTTTGAGAATTTGTTGTTGAGCTGAATTAAGAATCCTATTAAGAGTTCAAAGCCAGCCTAGTCTACAAAGCAAGTTCCAGAACAGCCAGGACTTAACACAGAGAAACCCTGTCTTAAAAAAAAAAAAAAAGAAAAGAAAAAGAAAAAGAAAAAGAAAAGAAAGGAAAAAAAAATCTTATTGGGGGGCTGCTGAGATGGCTTAGTAGGTTAGTGAAATGGTTCTTGGTGCAAAGCCTGGCAGCCTGAATTCCATCCCTGGGACTCATGATGGAAGAAGAGAATTGACTCCCACAGGTTGTCCTCTGCCTTCCACATATACATTGTGGCATGTGCATGTCTATACACATAAAGTCATACAGTAAATAAATGTTAAAAAAAAAAGGAAAGAAAAAAGTATCTATAGGCTTGCTATTATGTTTCCATTTATCATCATGTTAGAACTTGAAGTATACCCAGGAAATCCTTGATCCCAAAGTTCCCTGATAGTACTTTCATCTATGAGGTTGATAATTCTGAGACTGGCCTGTTTAATGAGAACTTCCTCTGTTGGGTAGGAGGTATAGTGACAAACTTCAAGGTGTATAGACACACTGATTTTATTTCTTTATGTTGAGATATGGGTCTCACCAGGTAACCGTGGATGGCCTAGACTGGCTGTGTAGACCAGGGTGCCCTCAGACTGAGATCTGTCTGCTTCTGCCTTTCAAGTGCTGGAATTAAAGGTGTGTGCCACCATGGCTGGTTAGACCCTGACCTTTTTGCTTCTCAGGGCCACTGGTTGGGTACTGCAGTTTTATGTCTTACCTTGGTTGTGTTGTAAAATATTTATGTGCTCCATATGTGCCATGGTATGAATAAATCTTGGGAAACATGGTTTAGCAAATTAAAATCTTAGGGCCTTTTAAGATACAAACTCACTAAAGGCCCCAGGATACAAATTTGCAGTAAGATTTACTAGGAGCACTTAAGCATTGGTTCTGTGCTCTGTTTTATTAGAGGATTAGCATTTGGACACTCAGTTTTAGCCTTTACAAAGGCAGAATGGTAATCTCCACCTCTTAAACCACAGTAGAGATATTTGAATTTATTTCTGATGTTTTCATAGATACTCATCAATCTTAGGAACGTTGAGTCAGAGTAAAGCTGGGTGGGGGTTGGTTTGACAGTAACTAACCACCTGATAATGAACAGTTTGCATTCTGTCTTCAGGGTTGTTTATACAGACAGAACTTTGGTGTTTTCTCTCTTGTCTCCCACTTACCCTAATCTTCACAGTGGACCTATAACAGACCAGAAGATTGAGCTATTTTGTTTTCTTCTAATAAATTCTTAGGCCACAGAGAGATTCTTCATTAATAAGCCTGCATAACTGATAAAACTTTAAAGGTTAATTTGGTAAATGGTGGAGCAAGGATCAGACAGAAGTTTTGTCCATTATTGTTTTTGAACTGATGATAGACTGGAAATAGGGAATGACCTGTCAGCTGATGACATAGCTTATTTGTTAGAGCTACAGATCTCCTGGGATGAATGACTTTACATTTTATCCATTATCTTTCCCTGTAATACACAGAGCTAGAAAAGATAGGGGGCTGGAGAGATGGCTCAGTGGTTAAGAGCACTGGCTGCTTTTCCAGAGAACCCAGGTTCAATTCCCAGCACCCACATGGCAGCTCACAACTGTCGATAATTCCAGTTCCAGGGGATCTGACACTTTCACACCAATGCACATAAAATAAAGTTTTTTTTTTTTTTTAAAAAAAAAAAAGAAAGAAAGAAAGTAAAGATAACCAGTTTTCCTGTTATTTCTGACTTACAAGGTTGAAATACCTGAGAGGGGACAGGGAGAGAGGAAGGGAGGGAAAGGATATGTAAGTGTTTGGATACTTAGGGAAATTTTCTTTAGAACTTTAACCTCTTCTGGAACCCAGGCAATTTACATCCATTTAGGATTAGAACTTTTTCTTAGCGGGGCATGGTGCACATGCCTGTAATCTCAGCACTTGAAAGGCAGGAGAATCTTAAGTTCAAGGTTACTCTGTACTACATAGAAAGTTCTAGGCAGCCTGTACTACAGAGTGAAACCCTGTCTTAGAAAATCAAAAAAGTTGAAGTTTTCTTAGAGGGCCTTGAGAGTGAAGATTCTTGTGTACCGAGTTGCAGCAAGCTAAAGTTGTTTGGTGGTTATTGCGTGAGTATAGAGATAAAATCAAACTAACTTAAAAAGTTAGGAAAGCTTATTTGTGCTTGATTTAAGTATATGTATGTGCATAATGTATTTGTTTATTGGGAATGGGGAGAAGTGGGATAAGGGAGAAGTATATTTAGTTTTATTATTTTGCAGGTAGCTAGTATGGGCCTTCTAATTTGAAATGAAATAGCCTTTTTATTTTGAGCTCATGTCAAATGCCTTGTCAAGATTAGGAATTTTATGTAATGTGGTTTATGTCTGAATTATATGATGGAGAATATGATTATATTTTTCTGCCCAAGTTATCATCTATAATATTGATATGTATCTTTTATTTTTTTTAGCAAGGGTCTGCTAGAAATATAACAAAGTTTCAAATATTAATTCTTCTATTTCTCCACAACCTTTCAAAGCTGCAATCTTGGTGCTCAGGTGGAATTCTGGAGGCTTTCTACCAGCAAAAACCTGGCAGGTTTGGGTACTCAGTGACATTTAATGTACACTTAGTTTGCTAACCACCCTCAGCCAGGGAACTGAGTGTGATTTGGGCCATATTCTTAAATAAAATTGGGTTTGTTACTAGTTCCTGGGAAAGGATAGAAAGAACCTGGTTGCAGTAGGCAGAAGTGATATTCCATGGAAGAGTACAGGAGAGGAAGGTTTTGGCTTTTTGACCTATGTTAAGGAATTGTGTTGCTGTTATATTTTTAGTCATATTCATGATGATAAAGGTATGTAAATGATTTTATTTCCCATGTGCTCTGTTTATAGATTTTCAATGGTGTATTTTTTTAAATTAATGGTTTCTATAGGCTTCCTATGTTGTTTTTTTTCTTTCCTAGAGTTATTAAAGTTTTGTATAGAACTAACTTTTCTTTTCTTTTTCATTCCCATACAGGAAGGAGAAGTATATTGTTTATATATTCACTGTTACCATTTTAAACAGTTTGACTGAGGATATGCTCTTTGCCAGATTCCTACTTAAACATGCCTATACTCTTTTATAGGAATTTCAGCTTTTCATTTGGTAATAGATATGGGTAAGTAAAAAACGAGAATCTCTTACAGCTCTGAAGATTACCAGTAAACATTTAGAGTTAAAGGTGAATACAATCATGTAATTTCCCATACCTCTTAATAAAATACTGTTTTTATTTTGGTTTTCAAGTGCTAGTAATTGAACCTAGGGTCTCACACATTTTAGGCAAGTGGTCCACCACTGACCTACAGCTCCATTCCAAAGAATTGAGTTAATCTGAAAACAAATAATTTGTAGTGCTTTTGGTAGTTGCTGCTGAAGTCAGAACTTGGGAAGAGATCTAATGGTCTTTATAAAGTCCTCTGTCGTTTTATAGAGGAATGACTTACAGAAACAAGGGCTTCCTTGAAACCTTTTCCTTTAACAAGATGCTTAGCCATGTAACATCACTGTCAATGAGATGTCCTTAGTTTAGTGTCTTATCTTAATCTTACTTGAGATACTGTGAGCAACTCCAAGAGAAAAAAAAATCCATGTGAGCTTTTAGCAGTAGCCTTATAACTACCCTTGACTTGTTAGAACTGCCCAATTCTTAGGATTAGTGGATACAAGTATCTATCAGGAGCTCTAAGTAGTCTACATTTTGGGTAAGAAAAAGCTATAAACATTTTTTTCTGATTGATTGAAAACAAATAAATTTTATAATGCATTAGGTGTGTGCATGAAATACAAGTTTCACAATAAAGTGATTCTATTTTCTAATTTGCTCTGTTGTAGTCTGTTCTTTTTCATTTAAAAAAAAAAATAGGGGGCTGGAGAGATGGCTCAGCAGTTAACAGCACTGACTGCTCTTCCAGAGGACCAGGTTCAATTCCCAGCATCCACATGGCAGCTCACAATTGTCTATAACTCCAAGATCTGACATCCTCACACATACATGCAGGCAAAACACCAATGCAAATATAATAAAAGTAAATTTAAAAAAATAAAAAAATTAAATAGAAGCCAAGAATGGTGGCACATGCCTGTAGTTCCTGCAATTGGGAGATGGAGGCAGGAGGGAGGATCAAGAGTTCAAAGCTAGCAAGCACCCTCGAGGTAGTGAGTTTAAGGTTAGCCTGAGCTACATGAGACCCTGCCTCAAAAATAATATATATATTTAAAAAAAGTACAAACTTAACATCATTATAAATGTTTTTTTTTTTGTAAAGATTTATTTATTTATTATATATGTCTGCCTGAAGGCCAGAAGAAGGCACCAGATCTAATTACAGATGGTTGTGAGCCACCATGTGGTTGCTGGGAATTGAACTCAGGACCTCTGGAAGAGCAGCCAGTGCTCTTAACCTCTGAACCATCTCTCCAGCCCCTGGATTTTGTTTTTTAATGATAGGGCAGAATCACAGTTTCAGTTATGGTCTAAAAGTAGCAAAAGTGAGGGCTGGCTCAGTTGGCAGATTATTTGTCTAGCATGGATGCCCTGAGTTTGATTTCATTTCCCACCTCTGCATAACCCAAGTAATTGATTTCACACTTGTAATCACAGGTGGGGAAAGGAGGATCAGGAAGTTCTTAAGGTTTCCTGGGTGAATGGGCAGTATGAAGCCTGCTTCAGCAAATGAGTCCTTGTCTCAAAAACAAAACAAACCATTTAAAAATAGAGTGAATTTTAAGGTAAGTTCCTTTTTGTGGACAGTGCAAATATGGTAGCAGTCAGTAAGATCAAATATATTGAACCGTTGCTCTGTGAGAATCTAACATTTAAGCCTGTTCCCTAGGAATAATTTTTTTTGTGTGTGCAAGTAGTCAATTTTTTCATTAAATTGGCAAGCAGAAAATACCATTTAGGTTAAACTGGTTATTTCTAGTAAAGTAGAATAGCACATCTACAGAATTAACTCTCAGATTTTCCTGTATTGGTGATCAGGATAGAGGAAATATGGGAAAGTCAAATACAGCACTTATACCTGGTACTATTGCCATAGATCCTAGACTATTTTCTTCATTGAAATTTGCTTAGAGTGTGGTTCAGTTGTTACCTGCTATCGGTGGTCCAGAAAGGACAGCCATTCCAGCAAAGAAACTGGCATATCCCAAAAACTTGTGTACTCTAGAATTCTTAGATAGATCAACCTGCAATTAGAAATCAGTATTAGCCATTTTATGGATTACCATTTTTTTTTTTTTTTTTTTTTAATCTTAATGAATTTACTCCTGGGATGATTTGGATGGTCCTTTGCCCCCAGTGTTAGGAAAGCAAATAGACGTCAACTAGGAAACAGTGGTTTGGCTAGGCAAGGTGGTCTTTTCAGTTTCTTAGTGGGGGACATTGGTTTGAATTTGGTAGGTTAACCTTTTATGTGGTTGAGGAGTGTGTTTACCCCCCAAACATTAATGATTTTCCTTCTCCATTAGGAAATAGTATTTTGGCAGTCTGTGCTTAGAGTAATATTAAGTCCACCTATGACTGACTACCAGCCACAGGTTTATAAGAAATCTGGTAACACAAGGAGCTGATTTCAGCCTTAGGAACCTGGAATTTTGCCTAAGCCTCATACACTGTCCTATAAAACTTAAAAAAACAGTTCAGTTCCATTTGAATTCAGGATATAAGTCACTTTGCAATAAAAACAGAGAACTTGTCAAAACAATGTTTTTAAAGTACACAGAAGCCATATGTAAGAAGACCTACATGCCTTTGTTCTAGCAAGAGACAGAGACCCCTAGAGCCTGAAGGAGAGGAGTGAATAGAAGATAGTTGGAATCTTGGTGCTGATCTGTTCCTCCCTTTCCTGTTCTATGTGGGTAGTCTTCTCAGCTTCTTTTCTTTACACAGTAAGATAATGACAGGATGGATATAGCTAGCTGTAGGATTTCCGAGGTCTCTTATGTCGTTTTTTAAATCAAAAATAATACGGAATTTGAATTCGCTCTTGGGAAAGCTGTTACTGATCTTTGTATTGAGTGGTTTAAGATTAATGAATGAGTCTACTCACCAGTACTGGGAGTATTAGTGCCAGGTAGCCACCAGCAAAAATGGCAAAAAAGATGGTGTAGGCCATAAGAAGTGGGAATGTGGTGGCCAAAGGAGCAAGCAGGTTAGTCACACCACACAGAATGAGGTAAAGCTTGTGGTATTGATACTTCTTGATCCAGTTTTGATCAGCAATCCATCCAGAAATGAGCTGACTGACAGTCTCAGTGATACCTGGAACAGCGAAAACGAAGTTGGCAATCTATGTGTTTTGTAACACCTTTTGTAAAAATGTCAGTGTATAAGCACATCTTTCCCCAAGTAGTAGGACTCCATTTTGTTGTCAGAATATATGAAGGAAAAATGATTTTGTACCAAAACAGGATATATAAGTTACTTTCCTTTTCTAAACACGTTAATAAAATAGCGAAATGCTGCCTCCAGCAGAACATGAAACCATCAAGTTGCCATGTGTTTTTTCTAATTGTGTGTGGAATCCTTGCTAGAAAGACCATGGATTGAAGAGGTCTTACAGTCTCTTAAAAGGTCTGCACGTGAAGATAAGAAACTTAAGTGTCCTGAGGAGTCATATGGTAAAACTGAGAAAACATTTAAAAAAATCTTACATTAAAAAACATAGACACTGGGACTTATATTTGTTTATGAAGCTTTGGAATTTAAGACCTCCAAAGGTTGTTATAGTAAATTTGGAAATATGTGAGAAGTCTAAAAATGTCATTTGGGACATAGGTGGCATGGTGTAATCAGTAAAATTTAAGAACCTGTTTTTTCACTCAGCATTCTTACTGTTTATCCTGTTACAAGACATAGCAGTTAAAAATACCAAAAGCTGTTTTCATCAAGAATAACATGGAGCCTGTGGCACATGCTTTTAGTCCCAGCGGGGTGTGTGGTGTGTGCAGATCTCTGAATTCAAGGCTAGCCTAGTCTACATAATGTAACAGCATTTTTTCACTGAAGCACAGCATCTTTGCAGTGAGAACATTTGAAACTAGGTGTCTTGAGCTTTGCAAGGGCTTGGTAGGTAAGAGATATGTAGAAGAAAAGGTAGGTAAGTTGACTACTGAGAATTCCTGGCTTACAGCAAAAGAGATTCAATCTTACCCATTTTCATTTGTTTCAGACTTTCTGTTTTGTCAGGTGAGAGAATCTACAGCTTAAGCATTTGGTCTTAAAATATTTTATAATTACATAAAAGAACTTTTTAAAAACTTACATTCTAATTTATTTTAAACATGAACCTGTGGATTAGTGACTAATCCAAGGGTCATGTTTATCTCACAATTATTTCAAGAAGAAATATATTTAGCATCAAATACCAGTAGAACATTATGCTAACTGTGGGCCTGGCACTACACTGAATTACATACATTACATTCATAATACAGCTGTGAGGTAAAGCAGCGTGCTATGCCTATCCTATAGATAGGAAAGGAAATCCTGACACAGAGGAGGATGCCTTGCCCAAGGTCACACAGCAAGGAAATTCAGAGCAAGAGCCTGACCTGAGAAGTTAAGCTTCAGAATCAATCTTTCCACTTACTACACTATGTTTTCTGGCTGAGATTTCCTTCTTCCCAGACTAGTTATTGACACTTAGCACCAGCTTTCTGAAATTAAGCTTCTACCCAAGGAGTAATTGATGTCTAGTGTGTTAGACACCTGAAAATGAATAAAGTGAGTTGGGTCCGCTTGAATCGGCAATATAGCAGTTTATAGATCTGCATGAGGAAATGCAAGGTATTCTGCTTAGCCTCAGAAAATGTGCTTTCCCTAGCCGTCCACAGCCCACTCATGATCACTCTTGCTTTTTCCCTCCTTTCTCTCCTTGCTTCAGTTTTAAAATAAAATTTAATAAACTTTTAACAAGCAAAGTTAATTTTTCCTTCTAGGTAGGAAGCTTGAAATAGGTTTTCTTACCAGCTACAGATACAAGGTAGGAGGCATCCATTATGTCAATTCCAAGTGTTTTGGCTCTGGCTACTAGGTGAAAAGTAGGAATGAAATATGCTAATTGACTGAGGAGAAAAGACCAGGTAAATATGTAGAAGAAAGGATTTCTAAAGAGAGAAATATCTAAAAGATTTTGTTTACAGTTCCATGAAACCAACTTTTTCTGGTAACTTTTGTCATTGCTCATAAGTAACAGTCTGTTCTTGTGAGGCCTATTGCTGAACTCTTCACTTTGATCTTCTAAGACAGTTAAATTTTTTGTAGATGGTCCAGATTTCTTTGTAGAAATGCCTTGGATGGAAGACTCTTGTGTCTCATTGCAGTATGATGTTTCAGTCCTGTCTGATACCTCTGGTCCAGTTACAGACAAACTGCTCCCTTTGCTTTTAATATCAGAATTGTTCTCTGTTTGGATGTGGATGGGTCTTAAGAGCATGCTGGAAGGCACCAAATTCAATGCAATAGCTCCAAATAATATAAGAGCACCTAAGTAGAAGAAAGAAATTGAGAAGAATACTCTTTGGTTCATGGTACTTTCTGTTTATAGACTCAGAAAAGTCCACTAATTCTTGAAAACACTACTTTGCCTCCATGTTTACTTAAAAGTGTATTTTATACACAGAGAAACCCTGTCTCGAAAAACCAAAAAAAAAAAAAAGTGTATTTTATGTGTATGTAAGTGTCTCCATGTGCATGCATTATGTACTCAATATTCATGCATGTGTGTGGCCCACTGAAGCCAGAAGAGAATCAGATCCCCTGGAGCTAAAATTCTAGGCAGTTGTGAGATGTCTGATGTAGGTGCTGGGAATGGAATTCTAGTCATCTGGAAGAATAACAAAATGCCTTAACTGCTGAGCCATCTCTCCTTTCTTGCCTCCCAAATTCAACTGAAAGCGTTTAAATCTATTGACAATATACATGCTACAGAAAAATAGAATACTTTGGAGATAGAAAACCAGGAAGTTGGACCAAGAAGACATATGAAAAGGGGTTATTTTTGCTAAAGGAAAGGTGGGGAGGCAAGTTGCTAATCTGAATGGCACAAAGTTATAATACATTTTAATGGGTTTTGTTTTTCCAGGCAGGGTTTCTCTGTATAATAGTCCTGGTTGTCCGGGAACTTGCTCTGTAGACCAGGCTGGCCTTGAACTCTCAGATCCACTTGCCTCTGTCTCCCAGGTGAGTGCTGAGATTAAAGTTGTGCACATCCACATACTGGCTTAATGGGTATTTTAAATATATTACGGTGACTGGATTTTGTTGTAGGAAATACAGAATTAGTTGACAGGAATCATGGGGAAAAACACATTAGAAAAGGGAACAGCCATCAGCCTGATACTTTTGTAAATTCCCTTGAAAGAAGACATGCTAGTCTTGCCTTTGATACTGAGTACTTGGTTTCAGTGTGTCCTGAACAAAGTTATGACTTGTGTTTCTGGAGAGAACAAACTATGTAGGCTTTCTTAAAGTTTGTCAGCTGGAGATTCCCATTCACCATGAGACTACATAGGAAAGAATTAATGAAACTACTATAAAGATAGAAATAGACAAACATTTTAACTAAAATATTTTAGAAAACTGAAATGGTTTTATGAAATTTCTAGTTGATTATATATATACAAATTATATATATATATATATACATACATACACATATATACATACATACATACATACACATAGACACACACACATGTATGTCCAATAGGAACATAATTTTTTTACAAATACTTTTTCTATTTAATCTATTTTAGTTACAATTTTTAGTGAAGGTTTGGAGGAAAAAGAGAAGAGCATTGTTTTTCTAAGGGTGTTACTGTACACTGTTTCCAGTTGGATCTCGTGTGTTGAATTCCAAAGAGAATTCTGAGTAGGCTAGCAAAGCCTCTAGGTCATGGATGATTCTTTTTTTCATATTTTCTAATAAAGGAGATGTGCTTCTATTAAGTATCATCCTTATTTCTCCTCTCATCTTCAGTACTAGGGATTAAACCCAGAACCTTGTGCATATTATAGCAATACATTCTACAAGTGTTTGCACTTAAGTGGTGTGTTGCTTCATTCCTGTAATCCCAGCATTACCACAAGTTTGAGGCCAGCCTGGTCTACATAGCAAGATCTAGAGTCACTAGGGTCTCACAGTGACCTTGGATCGAGGAAGAGGAATTTATTAGTCTTGAAACTTCACCTGTAGTCATCAAAGGGAGGGCTAAACATTAACCTTTTGGGGTTAATAGTTTAGAAACTTAGACTGACTCACCTGTCCAGTCATAAAGATCTATCAGGAATTTTGTAAAGGGTGCCAATAGAAACGTCAGTCCCATTCCAGAACGGGCAATTGCTGTTGAAAGACCCAATCGTTTTTTGAAGTATTTGGTAATTACCACAGCAGCTACTTGGTACAAGAAAGCAGACCCCAATCCTAAAAGAAAAACAAGTTTGAAATTCCTTTCTTATTAGGTTATTAGTTAACCAGATTAGATCATCTATTTAGGAACCTTGGGCAATAGGAAGGTTTCCTGTTTCATCTTTTATATATAGTCTATTTACAGTAGACTCACCTGGTAACAGTCCCATAGTCACACAAAGAAAAGGAATGCCTGTGGCCCAATTGCTGACCAGATAGCCACCAGAAACAAGGAAAGTCCCGAGAATGGAAGTAGTTTTTTCTCCAAGTATGTCACAAATAATAGCAGCCAGGGGACCTTAAGAGAAGAAAGAGAAAGTGCTAAGTTAATGTGTTCTGGCATCCCTTAATCCCTGTGTGTGATTTGAATGAATGATTAGAAGAAAGCAAGATGACTACTTTAAAATATTGTATATTCAAGAAAATAAAATTGTATTTGTACTAGTGACCTTTGTTTTGTGCAAAGATGAACCACTAATCTCCATATTACCGTATTACTAAGCACTAACTAGAACCAGAGGAGAAATTGGTTTAATGTTTGTTTTGAATATGGTCACATAATTAAAACTGAAAGGTTTCACTTTCAGTCTTGGCTCACTGGACTGAAAGCCTTATCAGACTAGAAAGAAACAAGGCATGAAAAATTCCAGTCATGAATTTTGGATTTTTAATTCCTTTTTAACCCTCATTTTCCCAACCTAATTACCAAGTTAAGTAGTGCTTAAACACCATGATGTCTCTTTCAATATTGCATATTGATATTAATGCATATTAATAGGTAAACTTGGATGTAACAGTACCTTAAAGTCATGACAGTGTTGTCAAAGACCTTTGTGGTCTTTCTCCATAGACAGTAAGCTTGTTGCCAGTTTCATACCTGCACAAAAACGGAGTGATGACATGATGGATCCAATCCAACCAATTTGCTCTGAAGTGCCTTCAAACTCTTCTTGAAAGACCACAAAGAAAATTGCAAATGTCTTGGTCATCCCCATCACAAACACATTTACCTAAACCAAAGCACATCAGGGTCCTCGTTAGGTGAGAAGTAGGCTAGTGCTGTTACCAGAGGTTCTATCAGTCCTTACCCATTTTTCTTATTGGTGCTTTCTGGTTACGTAATAGGGGTGAGAGAAGCAGTTCATTCCTCTTTAAAGTGGTGAGACATAGTCATGAAAATATAGACTTGAAATCCCCATTTCAAGTCTTATGAAAAGGATGTGTCACTATTGATTTGTAGGTGAGAAGTTAAAGTTTAGAGAGAAAAAAAATGCCAGTGATGTTACAGGCAGTGAAGTTTATATCCTAGACTGACTCCAGACTCACCACTATTTTGTTTCCTTATTGCATAGCATTTCAGGAGGTTGTTTATTCCACATGCTTTGGGGGAGTGGGGAGGAACACAACTATTTCCGTTTGGATACCACCATTCTTCAACTCCTAAAGAATCATGACCAGCACCCATCCTTCTTTAATCATCATTTCTAGTCTTTTTTTCAGAATAGTATTTCTTACCTGGAGGCAAGAGACCAAGAATTGGCAGTGTTTAGGAGGCTTCCAAAGTTCAGAAAGGAGTCCTAAACAGTTTTCTCATTCTGATTTTGAAAGTACAAAACAAAACTTGGGACTGGAAAGATGGCCTAGCAGTTAAGAGCACTTACTGCACCCCAGAGGACCCAGGTTCAGTCTCTAGCACCCACTATCTGGCAATCTATTATTTTTCTCAAAAAAAAAAAAATCAAACTAGCAAATTGTGTAAATATCAATGCACTAGACCTGTCTCAGTTCAAAATAGAGTGTACTTCTTAAGAGCAAGGACCACCAATGTGAGGTGTCATTCTGTAAGCCTTTTTTTCTTTGTGTATGAGCTATGTGGTGGTGTCCACAGACTGCTTACCTGGTTTTTGTTTGTTTTGTTTTTTTGAGAGAAAGTCTCAAAAGTTTTGGCTGTCCTAGAACTGTGCAGACCAGGTTGATCTTGAACTCATAAAGATCCTCCTCTCTCTGCCTCCCAAAACTGGGATTAAATACATGTGCTACAACTCCTGGCTTACCTCTGTTCTTAATCATCTGAATTTGGCTAGCTATTGGTCTTCAGTAAGGACTTTTCTTCTTTGTTCAGGTTGTTTCTTATTCTTTCTAATTCTAATGTCTGGGTATGACAGCCATGAATTGAGTGTGACCTGTCCAATAACAGGCTGTGTTGTGTATTCACTGAGTACCAGAAAAGGAAAGACAGAGGCTCTTGCATTTACCCAGCCAGCTCTTTAACTTTTAACTTCCTAATTCATTTCTTTAGAAGATTCTAAAGACTTCTCCCAGTGTATTTTCCCTTCATTAACCAAGTAGACTACAATATTAGTCTTGATCCCATGCCTTGAATCAAGTTTGGTAGGTTTCAGTCCTACTTCAGAGTTTTCATCAGCCATTGTAATTGTCTTACCTCCAAGTCAAGCAAAATCCTAGGAATGGTTCAACCCCTATTTTCCAACTTAAAAGCAGTGTTTGTTGTTTTGGTTTTGGTTTTTCAAGACAGTTTCTTTTCTGTGTATCCCTGGCTGTCCTTGAACTCTCCTGAGTGCAGGGATTAAAGGCGAGGGCAAACACCACCTGGCAAAAGCAGTTAGTTGTATTGGACCCATAAGAATAAGTGTGCCTAGGCTGGGCGGTGGTGGCGAATGCCTTTAATCCCAGCACTTGGGAGGCAGAGCTAGGCAGATCTCTGTGAGTTCGAGGCCAGACTGGGCTACAGAGGGAGTTCCAGGACAGGAACCAAAACTACACAGAGAAACCCTGTCTTGGAAACAAAAAAAAAGAAATACTAAGTGCCCCCCCCCATGTGGTGGGGGTGGGGAGATCAGCCTTGACTCATTTTGAAATCAGTGCCAATTGTTAGGGTTACTTTTATTTAATGGCAGCTTCTTTTTCTCCCAGGCCCTTCTGTAGTATTATCCTAGCTTGTCTTGACCTCCACAGACAAGTTTCTTCAGTCTATTTTGTCTACTTCCTCTTATCATAATATTCCACTGAAAACTGAAGTTCACTAGCTTAGTGCCCATCATGTAAGGGCTCTGACCAAGATTATAACTTGCTTGTTGCTAAGTCAGGAGATTGTTGCTATTTCTATTATGTGACCTCAGCAGTGTCCACATATCATTTTATCCCTGATAATTTCTAGACATCTGCCTGCTTCACTTTTCCCCCCTCTCTGAATGATTCCATTTATTCCCACATTGATTACCCTCAAGATTTGTCTTATTCCTCTTTTCTCTGGTGATTTTATTCACTTTGCCTTAAAGTTCAAACAGTATATATTAGAGACACAGGTTACTCCAGATGCATGTAGACTATACAAACACATTCTTGCTTACAAGTCCCTTGGACTCTGTCCAAGATTAAGCCATTCAAACTGTTCATAGTGTTTCTTCCTATTCCTAACTCTAGTGAGCATTCATCACCCACCAAAATTCTTCAGCTAACAACTCTGGACTCTATATTCCCTGCTGGGCAGGTTCCTCTCCACATCTTAGTCTGCCCTCTCAATGTGATCAGATCTGTATTTTCAGTTATTCCTGGTATCTTCCTTAAATTTTGGACCTTAACTGTTTTCTTGCCTGTATTGCAGCTTGTCCAATGAATACTCTGGTGTCTAGGTACAATCCTCACTAGTCCATTATTGGCATAGCAACCACAGATGTAATTTTAAAATGCTTTCCCAATTAATTTGCCTCATTAAAACTTTATAACCTCAGAGCAACCAATATTCCCGGTCAATATGTTATTTTTCTGACATTATCTCACTGTACTGCCCAGGCTAGCTTTGGACCCATGATCCTCCTGCCACTGCCTAATAGTGCGGAGATTACAGGTGTGCACCACCACACCTGGCTTTTAATGTGTTTTCTGTAGTCTCTCTGCACCTCTGACTTCATCTGTCCTCTTGTTAATTATAAATATGTCTGTCTATCAGATTATTCACCCCCTATGAGCAGGTATTTAATTAGTGGCTGAGCGGGTATTTAATTAGTGGCTACTGTGTATTCAGAGTAGGCATATATGTCTGGTAAGACATACTAAACACAGAAACAGTTATATATGAAAGTATGGTAAGTTACAATGTAACCTCCCTCTGCCTTTGTTTTTTTTCACTTTTTCAGGAGTTTAAATCTTAAAGAAAAGCATGCTTGTAATTCACACAGAAATAAATGTATTGCCCTAAGGATGCACATTATTACTATGAGCAGTGAGTTAGCTTGAGTTCATTGTTAATAGTTTGGTATATGTTTTTTTTGTGCTTCAAAAAGTACCATCATATTACCCAAGTAAGACATTACTACCCTGATTATGAGGTACTTTTTCTTAGCAGTAACTAATCAAATGACTTGCCAGCCATTCAGAAAAATGTAGAAAAAGTGGGAGAACCAGACTATCCAACAATACTAACACCATACACCATTATTTGAGAGGAGGCCCAACCAGGCAGGGCTCTCAGGGTTAAGGCATCTTTAGTTTCCCTGTTAGTAATGTTTCTATGGAAGGAGAGACAAAATTCTATTCTTTGGTAATGAAGCCAGAATTTAACAAATTGTGCTTTATTAAGTTTTATAATACACAAATCTTAACTGAGAAGCTCTGCCTTCTCCCTTTCTATCATTAATGGAGGAGTAATGCATTATGTGTTCCCACCTCCAATTTCATACAGATGTCTGTTATTCAGCAGGACTTGTTCGCCCATCGTGGCCTCTTATTGTAAATCTAAGCAGGGGAGGAGAGTCAAGAAAAAGGTGTTTTTATGAGTGTGTCTCCAAGTTAATAGAAATGCAGGGTTATTTGAGGCACAGCCATGATGGGATCCATCAGTGTTTAGAATGGGCATCCTGATAATGCACATGACCACTTTTTTTTTTTTTTTTTTTTTTTTTACAAAGTAACCCCAACAGTTCTTGGAGGTGAGGGCAAGAAGTCTTAGCTTTACATGCCAGATCTACAATGTTTAATTCTAGTTGAAGTTATGGGGAAGCAGGGATGTGGACAGCAGGCTGAAATGTTCCCAACCCTATCAGTGAAGGGGGCTGTCTCACTTGGCTTTCTATTGATACGATAAAATACTTGGGGAGAAAAAGGTTTATTTCAGCTTACAGTTTATAGACTACCATGAAGTCAGGGCAGGAACTGAAGCAGAAGCTATGAAGGAATACTGCTTCCTATCTTGTTTTCCAGGCTTGCTCAGTTTGTTTTCCTAAACACAGGACCACCTGTCCTGAGGAGGCAGTGAGCTGGGCTCTCCCACATCAATCATTAATCAAGAAAACCCCCCTCCCCCCACCCCGACTTGCTTACAGGCCAGTCTGATAGAAGCAATTGCTCAATTGCCGTTCCTTCTTTCCAGACGTGTAGGTTTGTGTCAAGTAGACAAACACCAGCACAGGGACTACTGTAAGAAGTACTGTGTACATGTTAGGCTGAGTGGGCAGTTATTTTGAGATAGGGTCTTGCCATGTATGACTGGCTGGCCTTGAACATTCAGCAATCATCTTGCCTTGGCCTCTGAGTGCTGGAATTACAAGAATAGTCTCACCTGACAGGGCTGAGTACTTTGAGAAATGCCCAATGCTATCCCTAGTATAGTAAAAAATGCAACGTCCCAAATCCCAATTGCCATGCTGCCAAAGTAGAACTGCCCATCAAGCCTGGAGCATTCTCTGATTAAGAGATCAGAGAGGCAGAGAAGAGGACTGGATGAGAATATTTCTTTGTCTCAAGGGAAACAGCTCAGCTGGGTTTAGCTGGGTTTGCCTCTGATCTTAGCAGTTTGGGGAAGTTCCTGGCTGCCTGTCTATTCAAATCCCATTATTTCTGAAGTGATTTTATTAGGTTGTTTCAAGTTTTTCTCTAGACAGTTTAGTAGTCTGAAAGGGGAGAGAAACTTACCAGGAAGAAATGCAACACGATCATCCATCCCCATCCTCCATCCAGGGTTTTAGTGTAAGGGGGGGCCTTTTCTTCCCTCTTCATCATGAGGCTTCCTGTATGTTAGTACAGAAGATCACTGTGACAGAGCCAAAACATAGTTGCTTCAGTAGCCAAGGAAGTGATTGAAACTTATGTGGTGTGTGTGTGTGTGTGTGTGTGTGTGTGTGTGTGTGTGTGTGTGTGTGTGTGTGTGTTTAAGACCTGGTCATGCTATGTAGCTCTGGCTAGCCTAGAACTCAAGACAGTCCTGCCTTCTCCTGAAAGCTGGGATTATAGGTGTGCATGGCTAAATTTTAAATTCTATTTTTTCTCCCATGGTATAAAAGCAATTGTTCTGTGATTTTACTTTTTCTTTCCCACTTAGTTACATATGAATTCTGCCTGGTGTAAAGAAGGGCTCAACCTCACTCCCTTGACAGGAATGGCTACTCCACTTGTGCTCAGAATCTCCACCACCTGTAAGCCAATTCTAGAGGAAGCCATGTGTTCCCTTTCCAGTTCTGGGAACCAGCCCTTGACTCTAAAGAAAAATAAATGGGACGGGGACCTTTGGTTTACACAGCCCCTTTGTATGGCATTTAGGTTTTTTAAAGAACTAGATACCCCAACAAAGTACATTATATGTTTCTTAACTTGATACTACATCAGGAAAAGAAATTGGGAAGCCCAATTGGGAAATATGAATGAACTGAAATAGAGGGTACTGTCTAGAGGTTAAATATTTTGCATGTGATAGTGGACTTATGATTCTGCAGGAGACTAGTCTCCACCTTAGGAGAGAGATGCTAGGTATTCAAGATTGGAATGTCATACTGCTACCTTCAAACAGAGTTGAGTAAGTAAATACCTATATATTGATAAAGAGAATGTATGCGTTCTGAGGAATGGGTATTACCCTCATCTCCAATTGTTAGAGCAGGCTGGTGTGTGTGTGTGTGTGTGTGTGTGCGCTCTCTCACTCACGCTTGTATGTAACATGTTAGACGATTAGGCTGGACAGAAAAATGCCAGGGAATGTGTGTGTGTGTGTATCATGCATGTGCGTGACATCTGTTAGATGATTAGGCTAGACAGAGATTGCAGTTATTCCAAGGCCCCTGAAAAGACCATCCCAAGGCCCAGTTCCATTTTCACCTTACCTTTAAGGATGTGTTCAGCAAATGAATCCTCTATAGACAAGGAAATTTGGAGGAAAAATAGTTACTTTTCCTAAAATGTTACTTTTTTTCCTAAGGAATTTCATTCCGCTGCTTGGTGAAAACAAGCAGGCATTGTAGTCCAGCAGCAGGCAGAGTGGTTTAGGCACTCTGGCCAGTGGACTTTACTTCCTGAGGGAGGAGGAAAGGCTGTAACTTGAGAACAGCTCAGGCCAGCCTTCCAGCCAGCCCACAAAGTAGACTTTTCCACCTAGGTCAAAAGCAGTGGAGTAAACCAAGGAGAAAATCCTGCTAGTGACATCTCAAGCCTGAGGGGGTGGGGGTGGGGATGAGACTTCAGATTTTTGAAACACTTGTCCAAAGTTCGCCAGGGAGTCTCAAGACTGCTTTCTAAAGGAACGAAATTCCAGAAGTGGGGGAGTTTTTTATTGGGCCACAGATGGCAATGTTGGAGCTGGAGATGTTGCTCTCTGATAGAGTGCATGCTTAGCTTGGATACCTGGGTTTCGTCCCTAGTGGCAAACACACAAAAACCTTTAGTAAATTTAGCCTGCTGTGTGCTCTATTGTACCCACTGACTAAATAGTATGATTACTAATTTGGGATTTCAGATCCCATTTTAATTGCTTTTTTGAACTTGATTAATTTCAGATACTTTCCATGAAAAATGCGTACTTATAGTAATTTAAATGAAACTTTTTTCTTACTGCATTTTGGAAATGATTAAGGCTTAGTCCTAGTAAATTACCTAAATAATTCAACATTCCAGTCCAATTTCCTTCCTTTGCTCCACCTTCAACAACAACAACAAAAAAAAGTAAGTCACCAAGAAAGTGCCTTTGATCTCCTTACACCAACATTCCAGATTTTTAAACCAGAGTGTATTTTAAGCCAAAGTATGAGTTGTTTGATCTGGAAATCTGTACTTTTTGTTTTTTAAACAAGGTGTTTCTCATCCTCTTAAAGCCCAGCTCATACTTTTTTTTTTTTTTTTTAAATTAAAGTGCTTGGAGTAGGACGGCTTCATTTGGGAGGATGCTCAGTAAATGCAACCATGGAAAGATGATGCATTTATGTGGTGTTGGTGGTAAAGATCAAATAAACATTCAGAAGGCAAAACCCAGAGGAAAAGGAATAATTTTCAGGGAGCTCTGTGATAATTATGTACCCAAGAAAATGTTTTTAGTGACTATTCATGGAACTGGTTTCAAGGTCTTTGGTGGCATGCTAGCTACTCTTTTAAAGCAAAGCTATGATTTAGTCACAAGAGATGAAGTTGAGCTTGATACTGATAGCTCTTTCTGGAGCCCTGGACCAGATTTGAAATGGAGTGGGACAGTCATCTATAGACCAAGAGGACTTTGAAGTCCTCAGAGATGAGCCCCTTCAGACATACCTTTTATATAAACACATTAGTAGAAACCGTTGAGGGACAGTGAGACAGTGAGTTATGCTGGTCTGCTTAGAATCTCAACTCTGCATTGTAAGTCCTGAAATTCTGAGCAAGTTAACCTCTTTGAATTTGTTTCTGAAACTATAAAATGTGGCTAATGCCGTTTTGCAAGATTGTTGTTAAGGATTAAGAATACTTCTTACTGCTGTGTGTGGCAGCTCACACTTAGAATCTCAGATGCTGAAGCAAGGACTGCTGTGAATTTGAACAGACCTAGGTTAAAGTCAGACCCTGCCTCCCCCCACCAAAGAAAGAAAAGCAAAATAAAAACTCATGAATCATTTTTGTTAATCAGAAGAAAGAATTGTTAAGGTATCTGGGATATTAGTTAACATGTCAGCACCCATACCCATGGACTTAATGAAGCTTACAGAGTCTTTAAACATATGATTAATTTCTCAGCTTCTAACCTTTTAACTCTTAGTGATCACGTTATTTGGTAAGAATTTACCATAATTTCTTATTACTATTGTTCTACTGTCAGGTAACTTATGAGTAGTGTTCAGTCCTTGGGACTTAATTTAGTACATTACCAAATTAAGAAAATGATCCAGCTGAACATTCCCTTGTCCTTGTTCAGTCCTTGCCTTTAAAAAGTTGGCTTGACAAAGCCAGACATAGTGGCAGATGCTATTGCTCACAGCAATCAGGAGGCAGAGGCAGGCAGATCTCTGAGTCCTAGGCCAATCTGGTCTACAGAGTGAGTTCCAGGACAACCAGGGCTATGCAGAGAAACCCTGTCTTAAAAAAAAAATAATTAAAAGAAAAAATTAAGTTGGCTTACAGAGCTGGCCTCTGGCTGGCATTTGGGAACTTAGGATTTCAGGAGAATTCCTACTATTTCATAAAGCATGAGTGGATCACTGTTCCCATAGGGAACAATCAAGACTTATGCTTCACTCCTGGGAACCGGGAAGTTTGACATTTGTTAATAGAAAATACTCATGTGATCAGCCTCCTCTGGGCACTGTCTAGTGAACTTCTCTGGCTGAAGATGTTTCATAAATATCACATTCTGTGCTGTAGGAATTAAATTCATTCTATATGACTCGACTGAAGGAGAATTCTTAGTGTGCCTTGTTTCTTTTTCATTTTCTCCCAAATATCATTTCCTTTTGTAAATTCTCCTTTTAATATAATAAACATGATTACAGGGAAATGTTGAATCCTTTGAGTCCTAGTTAGTCAGCAGAACTAAGTGTCTTAGGGTTTCTGTTACTGCAATGAAACACAGTGATCAAAAAGCAAGTTAGGGAACAAGTTAGGGTTTATTTGGCTTACACTTCCAGATCTCTGTTTATTATCAAAGGAAGTCAGGACAGGAACTCAAACAGGGCAGGAACCTGGAGGCAGGAGCTGATGCAAAAGCCATGGAGGGTGCTGCTTACCCTAATTTGCTCCCCATGGCTTACTCAGTCTGCTTTCTTATAGAACCCAGGACCACCTTAGGGATAATACCACCCACAATGGGCTGGGCCCTCCCCCTCAATCACTAATTAAGAAATGCCTTATAGGTCTGCCGACAACCTGGCCTTATGAAGGCATTTTCTTAATTGAGGTTCCCTCCTCTCAGTTGACCCCAGTTTGTGCCAAGTTGACATAGCACTGTCCAGCTCACTGAGGAATTGTATTTGCCTGGCATCTCCCAAGAAATGATGTTCTCCAGAGCCAGAAACAGTTGGCAATAGAAGTGGGAACAGTACGGTTTACTATAAGTAATTAGTTCGCATAACTATAGAGACTAAGAAGCCCAGCATCTGTACTCAGCAAATGTCGTGGTAGGATTCCATTTCAAACAAGGACAACAGAATTAAGGTGTAAATTCCACAGTCTGGGGATGAAGGGCCAGTGCCCCAAGTCAAAGAATCAAATGGAGAGAAAGGATGGAAAATTTTTAGTCTGTTCAGGGCTTCGCTGGGTTACAGGAGACCCACAAACACATATTCAAATGGCCTTGTGCAGACACACTCAAGTATCTTGAATATCATAGTCAAGTTTTAATACACAAAATTAACCATCATAGGGGATGGGCTTGGGAAACCCCATGCAACTATACTTCGGCTTTAGTTCTGAACAAAGTAGAAAATTACCTATCTCCAGTGTGGTGGTTTGAATGAGAATGGATGACCTCACAGGCTCATACGTTTGTGGCTCCCAGTCAGTGGAGATGTTTGCAAAGGATTAGGAGGCATAGCTTGCCTGAAGATGTGCTCTGAGAATAGTTTTGACATTTGAAGACTCTTGGCATTCCTAGTGTGCCTTTCTCAGCCTCCTGTTTTGGATCAAAATGTGATCTCTCAGGTGTTCCTACCACCATGCCTTTGCTCTACCATCATGGACTCTTTTTAATGATCTGAAACTGTAAACTTAATTAAAAGCTTTCTTTTCTAAGTTGCTTTGGTCATGGTGTTTTGTCTCAGCAACAGAAAAGTAACAAGATGGGGCTGGAGAGATGGCTCAGAGGTTAAGAGCACTGACTGCTCTTCCAGAGGTCCTGAGTTCAATTCCCAGCAACCACATGGTGGCTCACAACCATCTGCAACGAGATCTGGTGCCCTCTTCTGCCCTGCAGTCATACATGCTGTATACATAATAAATAATAAATCTTAAAAAAAAAAAAAGAAAGAAAAGTAACAAGACATCTAGTCTTCAGGTCTTCCAACACAAGTCTTGCTTTATTAATAAATTGGGTATACTTTTTCCTACCTCAAATGGTTACTAGTAAATGAGAAAATGCTTGCTTCACAGACACTGCTAAAGAAAGGAGTTATGAGATAAGCAGGTGTAGCATGATACATGGCATAAGCTATGAGCAGGAGCTAGACCTTGCAGGCCATGTTATCAACTTTGAATTTTGTTCAAAATGCAGTGGATGGGAGGTACTTACATTGTTACTGAGCATTATTATCACCAGCGTGCCCTGTCAAATTTAATGTGGCTAAAATTGAAATCAGTCATCTTCTGTTCTGTGATGTTGACTAGAAAATTAAATCCTTGTTCCTATTCTGTTTGCTCTGTTGCCGCCCCCTACCTTTATTTAGTACCACATTGATTATTTTACAGAACCCATTCTTTTCTAAACTGGGATAATACAGAAGATTAAATGAACTAAATGTATATAAATTGCTCAGTTTATGTCTAGTATGCAAAAACCTCATTAAAGACTGAATTGTAAAAACCAGGCATTGTGTGCACACACCTATAATATCAGCACTTTTGAAGTAATGCAGGAAGAAATTCAGGGTCATCTTTGTCTGAATAGTGTTTAAAGCTAGCCTGAGATACAAGACCCTGGTGTGTATTGTTTTAATGGCTCATTACATTTAGGCTAGAATTGGAGATTAATGAGCAGAACAGTTTTTCTCATTGGAAACAAACAAACTTGGAACCCCAGGATTTTTCTTTTTTCTTTTTTTTTTTTTTTGAGACAGGCTAGTCTGGAACCATGTAGCCCAGACTAGCCTTAAAGTCAGAGCAGTCATGTCTTTGCCTCCCATGTCTGCTAGGTCTAGGATTATGTTTTGTTTTTTTGTTTTGTTTTGTGTGGTGTTTTTTGTTTTTGTTTTTTGAGACAGGGTTTCTCTATGTATCCCTGGCTGTCCTTGAACTCATTCTGTAGACCAAGCTGGCCTTGAACTCACAGAGATCTGCCTGCAAAGTGCTGGGATTACAGGTGTGAGCCACCACCACGCAGCTAGGTCTAGGATTCTTAGGGCATTTTCTTGAGTTAGCTGCCTTCTAGACTTTTTACCTCCTGCCTAACAGACTAAAGCATTTGTTGTTATCTAAGTATTCCTTCTGGCTTGCCTCTTACTGCTTTCATCTTGCTGTAAACCCTTACTCATTACATCCATTCTATTCTTGGAGGCCTACTTTATACCACAAAATCCTATAGTCTTGTATTCTGCAAGAGCTTATTTAGTGCCTACTGTGCACTAAGAACTGTTCTAGGTGATTAGAATGTAAGACAAAGGTCATGCTCTCACAACAGATTTGGCAGTGGTGCAGATAAACACATAGATTGTTTGCCTAAGATAGGACATTACATACATGTTACATACATAATTATATACCTTCTACTTAACACAAGGGCTGCAAGTGTCTTACCCAAAATCCTTATTCTGTAAACAGCACTTTAATATTGTAGAATATTTTTATACTGGGAAATATTAAATCGCCAAAGAGTAGTAGGAACTATTTAAATAAATAAACTGGGGCATGCAGTGGATAGCTGTTCCAGCTTTGACCTGGAAGTACTACCCCCATTGAGGCTTCCGGTAACTGACATGCCTACCTATGGCCTGCCCCTGAGGTGGGGCGGAGATGGGAGCCCTTAAGATGTGCAGGCTCTCTTGGTTCCTGGTAAGCCTGATGTTGGATGGTAGACCAAGCCGAGTTCTCCAGAGAACACCCTCAAAAAAGAATGTAGGCCCTTGTTCAGACAGTGACTATGCCAGTCCCTCAGCTTTAGTTACACAAATGTAAAACAGGGCACATTACATGTAGAACAGTGTTATTAGGAAATCCATTTTTGTGTTCACTAAAAGATGATTTAAAACAGAAAGAGGGTAAGAGTACCTACTGTATTATATAATAATGAGAAGTAGTTTATTATCTCATTAAGGACATATTAGCTATGTCACTTAGGTTAAGGGAAATGTTTGGTCCATGCATCTTGTATAAAAACAGACATTTCAAGGAACTTCTGAAAAAGGTAGTTTGGGATAACGGTCTTTTTGGGGAAAAAAAAATCACAATTCAATAACTGAAAAAAGAAAAATGAGCATTAAGCGCTTAAAGAACCAGAAAAGAAAACTTTCTTCTAAATGGATTTATTGACCACAACGAAGTTCTATATATACAAAGTGACCTGGACCTTGGTGACAAATGCCTATACAGGATGCAGGAGTTGGAAGCAGGAAGACCATGAGTTTGAGATCAGCCTGGGCTCCACAGTTCTAGGCAATGATGGGCTGCAAAACTGGACTGCAGTGACTGTCTCCAAAGAGCAAAATGACAAAAGCCCAAACAAAACACCCACAATCCTTTCCAACTAACATCTTGTAACTGGCTGTCACATAAATAACAAAGTCCACAGTGGACATTAGGTGAATGGCCTAACTTCTGGAACTTTCATAGTCTCACAAGTGAACTAACACAGGGAGGACTGAATCCCTACGGCAGGCTGCTGGAGAACTGACGAGATGTGTCAAGAGGCCATTTTGTGCACCGCCACTGTGATGCCATCGTGTTTCTGGATCATAATGTTCCTGAAAAGCAAAAAGGAAAATAATCAGCAAATTCCTAATAGATGGGACTTATGATATTTGGTTTAAGATATAAAACAATAGCATATATATAATCTGAAAGCAAGTATGAACAGCTGCTGTTGAGAAATGCCAGCCACAAATCCGTACTTCCATAACCTCTGCCATGCTTTTCCCATCCATAAAGGGGACTACACTCTCAAACTAGGAGACAAATCTTCCTGTAAGCAAAAAAAAAAAAAAAAAAAAAAAAAAAAAAGAAATAAGAAGCATATATGGGCATGAAACCGTTGAGAATTATGGGTAAGTCGGTAACATAAAAGTGAAATTAATCCTTATCCTTACTACTCAACATGGTTCTGATTTTTCTCTGGAGGTTTTTGTTGGTATTGTTGGAGTTAGAATCCAGGGCCTTGAATCATTAGTCTAGCCTCCTGGTTCTATTTTTAGATTAAAAACAATTCTTTTTTATGTATGTTTGTGTGTGCGCGCGCCATATGTGCATGGGTGCCTGAGAAGGCCAGAAGGAGGTATCGGATCCTCTGGAGTCAGAGTTACAAGTGGTTGTGAGCCACCAAATGTGGGTGGTGGAAACTGATGCAGGTCCTCTGGAAGAGCGGTATATGCTCTTAATCTGCCCTAATTTTTATTATTATGTTACCTATTTTTTGGTGTATGTATGTGTACCACTGCATATGGAGGTCAGAGGCCGACTTCAGGGGTCTGTTCTCCTTTGACCATGTGGGTTGTAGGGAGTGAACTCGGGTTTTTTACTTATAAAAACTCAGGCTGTTTACAAGCACCTCTGCTTGCTGAGCCATCTTGCTGGCTCCTAGTTCTAATTTTAACCTGGTTATATACACATATAATATTAATATTATATATATTAATATCCTCTTCATTCCAATCCCCCAAACTGATTAGAGTATGCATCTTTAAAAATGATTTATTTATTTGCATTGGTGCATCTGTATAAGGGTGTTAGATCCCCTGGAACTGGAATTATAGCCAGTTGTGAGCTGCCATGTGTGTACCGGGAATTGAATCCAGGTCCTCTGGAAGAGCAGCCAGTATTCCTAACCACTGAGCCATCTCTCCAGCCATAGTATGCATTTTTTAAGGTTAATTTTATCTGTATCTGTGTGAGTGTGCACATACCTCTATACATGTATGGAGGTCAAAAGGTGTTGTCCTCTCTCACCATGTACCTAGTCCTTTGATGCAGGGTCTTGTCCCTAACCCTGGGACTCCTTTTCTCTGCTAGACTGGAAGTCAGTAAGCCTCAGCAATCTTCCTGTCTCTGCCCCTCCATCTCTCAACTTGGAGCTGAGGTTAAGGTATTTGTGGGGATGCCCAGCTTGCTACATGGTGCTGAGGTGCTAGAATTTAAACTCAGGACTGTGGATCAAGCACTCATCTTAAACACTGACATCTCTCTAGCCCATATAGTTTTAGATTCTTAACTTTCTTCATTTAACATTTTTATAAAGACCTTTATCTTGGAATATCTTTAACATTTATATTATTTTAGAGAATTCTATTCAACTAATAATTTTTTGTGTTTCTACTGTTTCCCAATTTGTTTTTGGCAAATTGGCAGTTCTTGACAGTTCTTATTGCTCATTTTAATGAAGGCCTGTCATGGGGCCTGAATGCCCACTGGCCCCGCAGTACACTGATTAAGGAACTACGGATGGACACGGGAAAGCCCAGTCAAGTTTTTCTAAACAAAAAGAAAGGGATGTGCTGTGATATATACTCACCCATTATCTGATTCTAAACAGACCACAGGAATATCAGTGGGGTCAGAGGTTAGCTTAGCTGCTTGCTGGGCTAGAACAGATATCACTCCAGCATGCTCATCTGACAGGGTACCACGACCTAGAAAAGAGATGAAATTGTTACCTAAGTGTCTAAAAATGAATATAAACCTATAGTGTAGTATCTCCTACTGAATTATTCAGAAAAAAAAAAAAAACTTAGCTCATGGCCTTTTAGGTTAAATACGGCCATGAAATGATTTTCTCCACCTGGTATTCAGCTGATAACATCAGCGAGGAAGTCTGGCAATTGTTCTTAAATCAGTAAAGTTGTAAATCAGTTTTCAGTTATTCCTATCACCATACTATCTCTAAACACCTCAAGCATATAAGGAAGCTGGAATTCAAATCAATCTGATGATCATAAATTTATTTTATAGGAATTATGCTGAAACCAAGAAATTTAAAGGTGAGAGTGTCTCAATGTGGATAAGGGACTTGTTGAAACTAATTCCTTATGGGAAATCTGATTTTCTAAGCTCAACTTCAAAGAACAAGTTGTTACTCAGAAAGTTCTGCTGTAAGATCACCTTGCCAGCATATGTGAAGATGTGTAAGCAATTATTTCTGCCAGCATAAGCTAGCTGGGCTATATTCAAATGTCTCAAGGATTCTTGACTATTGCTTTGGCTTGTGTTATTAACTAAATCATGTCCTAGATACTAAGTGTAACCACCAAGCTTACAACAGATCCCTGAAATAAAGGCAACAGGAGGTTGCTTACATCTGAAACTAAGGTAGTAGACAATAAACCATCCTGGCAGAAAATCTGGATTCACTATTATTACATAAAAAAAATCCACAGGTCAAAGTGCAGCCTAAAGGTCTACAGCAAATAGTAACCTCATACCTTGAAGGTTTTACTTACTCAGTTTTAGATTTTCACACGTGAATTTAAAAATTGTCCATTAGTGACCTGGCAAATGTTTCAAACAATTTACCTTTGTTCCAAATGACTGGTTTTTGTAGATGACATAACCTTATTACCTCTGTCTGTTACTGTACCAGCAAAGTTCAGAGCTCTAAAAAGGCCTGCATTAGTTAAACTAATTCCTAGGTTTACTAGTTTCTGACATTAATTAACTTCAGTCTTTAGCTATTTGTGGTGATATTTTATTTGTGCTTTAATAGATAAAGCTTGCATGGAGATCAGAGGAAAAAGGCCATTATAAGTAAACAAAGAAATCAGGCAGCAGTAGCATACGCCTTTAATCCTATCACTTGGCAGGCAGGATCTCTGTGTGTTCAAGGCCACACTGGAAACAGAGCCAGGTGTGGTGGCACACGCCTTAAATTCCAAAACTAGTTATCCATGGAGGTCTTGAGGACTGTACAGACAGACAGACAGGAAGTGACAGAGCTGGGCAGAAAGAGGAAATGTTGTAGCTGGGTGGAGAGAGCAAATCAGATGGCAGAACAGCAAGGCATATAGGTGTGGGTAAACAGGAAGTCACCGCATTTGGAAGCTGCAGAGCTGGTGAGGTGAGGTTAGCTGTGGCTTTCCCTATTTTCCTGATCTCTTCCAGGCTTTCACCCATATATCTGGCTCCATGTTTTTTACTTAATAAGACCATTTAGAAATTCATCTACAGCTCTTCATTTATTTATTTATTTATTTTGCTTTTCAAGACAAGATTTCTCTGTGTAGCCCTGGCTGTCCTGGAACTCGCTTTGCAGACCAGGCTGGCCTTGAACTCAGAGATCCACCTGCCTCTCAAGTGCTGAGATTAAAGGCATGCGCCACCCCCACCTGGTACTATTTACCTTTCTGGACTTTGTTTCTTATTTGTAATTGCTACAGTTTATTGAACATCACATCTTGGTTCTACACTGAGTGATTTAAGCTTTGGAGGCAGCTAAGAAATCCTATCTCAACCATTCATTAGTTGTAAAACCTTGGGCAAAGTACTTAATTAAGCTCTATATTTTAATTTCTCTACCACAAAGGTCTTTTCTGAGGAATATTCACATTTGTACAATGTAAAATACTAAGAACTGTGTCTAGCCAGGTGTGGTGGTGCACACTTTTATTCCTAGGACTTCGGGGACAGAGGCAGGATATTTGTGAGTTATAGGCCAGCCTGGTCTATATAGTGAGTTCCAGGACAGCCAGGGCCAAGTAGAGTAAGAAAAAAGAATGGTGTCTGACACTTAAGAGCCCAACACATTTAATTCTTAATTTGTTGCATCATCAAATAACCCAATGAAAAATGTGAAGCCCCCCCCCCCAGAACTTTCTGTTCTGGGCTCATGTTGCTAGCAGACAGAATAGGAGAATGGGGTTAAAGTCAGATGTGTCTAACTCTGTGAAGTCCCTACTTTACTGACTCTAAGAGTGGCTGTATTAACAGCTAGCCTCATCCATTTTTCAGTTATTGAAGCAATTAAGGAAATAATAAGGCCCGACAGACAGTCCCTGCATATGGAATGCATTCATTAATGATTACTCTTATCTAAAGCCCTTTTCTAGACCACTTGAAAATTACTCAAAACCACTTTAGTAGGGACAGTTGCAGAACTGGGAGGAACATTTCTGCCTTTAAAAAAAAAACTGAAAGGCTTCAATTTTCTAGTCTTACTTGGAGATATTCTCTATGCTTAAAAGGTAACCGGAATAAAGCTAGAAAATAGTAGCAAAGTAAAACTCCCAGTGAACCTCAAAGGGAGGCTGGTATGAGACACTTACAGCCCAGATTAAGTCCTTGTGAATCTGTGCACAGGACTCCAACAATGGATGGATTCTTCATTCTAATTTTAGGAACACAAGAAAGACGAGCCAGATGATGTGAAGAAATACTTAAATTATTGTAGTACAAATAAGCTTTCTATGCATTAAGTATTAAGCGCTTCAAATCTGACTTTAAAAAACAAACAAAAAAAAAACTATCGCCCCCTTCCAAAAGAAAAACTGAACTGTTAAGAAATCATTTTCTCACAACGGACTGTGCCAGGTACCTCTGGGCTTCAGAGTGCCACAAACTCTGCAGTTGTCTATAGGGTTTTGTCCTTGGTGTAGAAGCATGCTCTAGGATAGCAACTCATTTCAAACAACTGTTAAAAGTCTTAAGTAACAGGAATTGCTCCTGGAGGGGATTATGAACCTAAAGGGGGAGGTGCCTCCTTGTAAGCCACTTTACACTTGCCAATTTTAAATGTTACAGAGATAGCCGAAAAATTTAACGGATGTCTTTACTTCATAAGCGCTGAGTAATTGATGAGTTATACACGCGGGAAGATATGCGTGTGCATTTGCATTGCAGGGCTCAATTTAGCACATCTGGTACATCCTTTCCCAAACTTCTGAAGAGCTACTCGGACCCTACGGACGATTTCGAGGCGACAGGTGATTCGGGTCTCTTGCTGGGGCCCGCAAGACTCTTGCTCCATAAGGAAGCATACAGAGCCTGGGAAACTTTATTTGGAGTCACCCGCAGCCCGGACGTCTGCAGAAGTCACCCGCTGGCCGCCCCCCGCTGGCCGCCCCGAGCGCCCCAAACGTTTCCCCGGACACTCGCAGTCCATGCCGCTGGTCCCGCTCCAGCTTCCCGGTCCGGAGCGCAGGACCAGCCGCACGCACTACTCACGTGTCCTCCAAATGCTGCTCCAAAGTCGCTTCCATCCCGCCCGCTATCGGCCCCAGTCCTAGACCCCGCAGCAAAACGCTTCCTGCTTCACGGAAAGACTCGGTCACGTGATGTGAGCGAGGCGGGCGCCCGGACGGCGTCTCCAGAGGGACCAAATTCAGCGCGGTGCTGCGTCCGCGCTCTTTACGGAAAGACATAGCTGCTGCAACGTGACCCGGGCTTCCAGATTATTCTCCACCCTCAGGGAGGTCTTCAGTCGGGCCTCAGGGCCTCTGTTCCTGCCCTAGCACTTGGTCTTAGTGATTTTTAACCTTTGGATTTCAGTTCCAAGGACTCCCAGCCCTAGCCAAAGTTGGACTTTTTAAAAGTAACCCCGCAGGTTTGACAGGGTCTCACCTGGGCAGTAAGGCAATCACCAAGAAGACACAGGACCCTTGGGAAGGGGTGCACACGCGGCTCTAAAGGAAGAGATGGCACAGGTTGAAACCCCAAAGTGGGTGCTGGGGAAGTGTCAGAATCTTAACATGTTAAGACGTTGGTAGCTTTTTTGCTCACCTGGGCTGGACTGGAATTCTGGGTCCTCGAATTTACTGCCGTGCTCCACTACACTTAGTTTGCGTTAATACTTCTACTAACTAGGGCTTAGAAAGTCTTAGGAGAAAGCAGGTTTCAGTTTTAGGTGATAATGAAGACCAAATATTATTACTTTAAAGTAACTTTAATTTTTTAAATTTATATTTCCTTTTCGTTGTTTTGGAGACAGCATCTCATATAGCACCATTGCCCTCAAATTTGCAATGTATCTGAGGCTGGCCTTGAACTATTGATCCCTGTGCCTTCAGCTCTCAAATACTGGGATTATGCCAACGTGCCTGGTTTAAAAACTTTAGAATAAACTAACCACCCACAGCCCTACTGTCCAGAGATGCAGTTCCGTACGGATATATTGGAGAATATCTTTTCCATATGACTGTCTTTGCAAATGTATTATTTCTAATATTTTTTAAAAGCAAAATCAGCATACATACTGTATATACAATTCTGAATTCTGTAGCCGGGCTTCTTCACAGAATTTATTATAAATACCTTTTCATGACAGTAAGTATTCATTTACTTTGTTTGTAATAGTTGTTGTTATAGCTACACCTAAAGTGAATTTACTGTTCATTAGTGACCAGTTCAGTTGCTCTGGGGTCATCATTGTGTCCCCCAACCCCATCCCGCCCCCGCAGCGCCATTGCAGTGATGGTTGAGTATTCTTATATCCAGATATGGTGCCTTTACATTTTTTCCTTACGGTTAGTTACTGGAAATAGAAATATTGGGTCAAAAGGTATGGTCATTTTAAAGAATATGTATGCATATTATTCTCCAGAAAAATAGTGCCGATTTCCACTCAGAAGCTTTGAATATGAGAGAGTATCCACGGCTCCCCACTCTCCGTTCATCTCTACCTCCTTCTGTGCAGTATGCCTGGCACTAAGTTTCCTCCAGAAATCTGACCTCGGGCATTTACTCAGTCCCTTTTCTAATCTGGTACCCACAATAGAAGCCCAATTGATTCTATTTAAAGAAGAAGAAAAAACAAAACAAAACAATGCAGGTCAGGCTTACCTCTAACATGTGATTCTTCTGCCTCTGTCTTCCTGATGCTAGAATGCTGTTATGAAGGTGTGAGCCACCATGTTTGGATATGCTTCCAGAATTATGTGTTTGTATGTATGCTCCTGTGTGTCCTGATGCGTGTGTATGTTGGGGATCAATGTGTTTACAGCTATGTAGTGTGCCTGTGCAGGCAGAGGTCAGAGGTCAGCCCTCAAGTCTTGTTCCTCAGGTGCCATTAACCTTGTGTTTTGAGACAGTGTCTATCACTAGTCTGGGACTTTGATTAGGCTAGCCTAGCTGGCCAGCTAGCCCCAGGGGTCTTCTGGTGTCTACCTGCCTCAATACAAGTGTGTGCCACAATGCCCAGGCAGTTATCCATGAGCTCTGGAAACTAAATCCAGGTCTTCGTGTTTGCAAGGTAAGAATGCTAATAGAGCCATCTCCCCAGCTCCTGCTTCTAGAATTTTAACCTTCTTAGGATTCCAATTTTATGTTGTAATTTGGACTTTGGGGGTGCATACTTTGGAGAAATTACCTGAGTTATGGGGTAATACAGTGTGGGGTATCCAAATTTTAGAAGAGCAGTTTAAAGATACCCTTAAAAGATAGTGTTAGAGTTGCACCCCATAGGGTATTCCAGTAAGCCCAGCACTTGCAAGGCTGAGGCAGGAAGGGTCTAAGTTCCAGGCTCACCTGAGATTCACATTAAGACTTTGTGTTTAAAAAAAAAACGTAAGTATTGTCCGGTGGTGGCGATGCACGACTTTAATCCCAGCACTCGGGAGGCAGAGGCAGGCGGATCTCTGTGAGTTTGAGGCCAGCCTTGGCTACAGAGTGAGATCCAGGACAGCCAGGGCTGTTACACAGAGAAACCCTGTCTCAAAAAGCCAACTAACCAAACAACAACAACAAAACCAAAAGGGTAAGTGATATGATTCCAAGCAAAGTTTGCCCTGGTCATGAGAGAACCTGCTGCTTGCCAACTCTATGCCTGTGGAAACAGTATCAGTTCTGCCTCCCTGCGGTCCCAAGGGGTTAAAAATGTTACTGGGTCGAGATTCCTCAGCTTGGCCTTTCTGTTTTGTTTTGTGGTGCTGAGGAGCCTACCCAAGACCTTGTTGATGTTAGGGTAAATTACTCTACCACTAAGTTCTACCCTGGGCCCAGTTCTGGCTTTCTAAACCTCCACATCACTGTCCAAACACATATAATGTGAGTCACATTTGTAGTTTTAAATAGCCTGGGATCCACATAAAGAAAACAGAAGAAATTAATTTTGACACAGTTTTGTGTATCTAAAAAGTCATTTCAACGTCTAATTGATTTTTTTTAAAAAAGATATAGTTTTTTTCCTGTCTTAAATCTTTAAGATATGAAGTGTATTTTGCACTTGGCCACATTGCAGTTCAGACTGACCACATTTCAAGTAGTCAGTAGCCTTGAGTGAACACTGGCTCCGGTATTGGTGAATGTATCTCCAGGGTATCTCAGATGATCTCAAAGACAGATAAATGATTAACGGATTTTCAGAAAGGCTACAGATTAAGCCACTTCTTAAGGTTTTAGGTAGGCCTTTCAAGGGGAAAGAAGAAAACAGGAAGGGGAGGGTCTTTGGTATGTGGGCGGTGACAAGGGACAGGCTCTAGTCTCCTCTGTTTTGTTTCCCTTTGGCCCTGCACAGGTGGGTGGAGGAAAAGAAAAGCTGTGGGGTGAGGGGAGAGGCTGGGAACTGGGGTGGTGCTTACAGAGGGTGTCTGTGGATTGCTGTCTACTTTCCGTAGCATTCCGGGTACTTGATGACGTTTCTCAGTTTTGAATGCTGGAAGCCATTTCTAGAATGATGGGGAAAATCCTAAATACCCATATCAGAGCCCTGGCCTCACTGGGTGGGAGTTTTTCGTGTGTTTACTTTGCAGACGTGGAAAGAATGCCTTCTCCATCTTTGCACACAAGGCTCACAGAGAAACAGAAGCTGGCTAATCGCTTCCTGGGGAGACCCCCCTCCCCAACCCCTCCAGGGTTTCTCTGTGTAGCAGCCCTGGCTGTGCTGGAATTCATTTTGTAAACCAGGCTGGTCTCGAACTCACAGAGATCCATCTGCCTCCGCCTCTGCCTCCAGAGTGCTGGGATTAAAGGCGTGTGCCCCAGCCACCCAGCAAGACTTTTTATTTTTAATGTCTATGTTCGCACACAGCAACAGGTTTCCTGTGGCATCGTTACAACACTCTCTCCCCACCTCCCTGCTCTGACGTTTTGTACCATTCCACTCTCAAGATGCCAGAGTCTGCTCTTATGTAGAGTCTGCTCTTATGTCGTATATGTCTATCACCCTCCCTTCAAACGTTGTTCCTTCAAACGTATCCCCTCCATCCCCATGATCTCCTTGGTAGAGGAGATTCTAGATGGCATCCTTTGGGGAAGAGAAACATATATATATATGTATGTATATATATATATGTATATATATAAATATATATATATATATAACATTAAGTCCTTAACTTCAGTTTCTTTGATGTCTTCTCTCCCCCCAAAACAAGCTCTGAGAAATGAAAAGTTCCTGGTGGGTACAGCAGAGAATGCCACTGAAGCCCACATAGCCCAACTGAGAATGGGAAGGAGGTACTGGGGTGGAAGCCCAGATGTGACATACTACCTTGGTGCTGTTTCCTCTGCCTTGACCCCTGCGGAGTCTTCCTGAGGGCCTGACTGAGGCACAGTGTTGGTGGGCTGCACTCCGCTGTAAGGCACTCGGGGTTTCAGTGAATTTGAGGCCTACCGAGACTGCCTAGTAAGTCTGAAGACAGCCTGAATTACATAGAAAGATCTTTAATGGTGGGTCTGGCTGTCCTCTGGGAGCAGAGAGATGTGCTCTCCCAGGGCCACCCACATTGGCCTTTGGACCACTGAAGCGCTTCGTCACAGGCCTTTGGTGCAGTGAGCCGTAATGAGCCACTAGGGGGCACCAAGACCACAGAAAAACTGCACAATGAGAGAGAGAGAGAGAGAGAGAGAGAGAGAGAGGGAGGGAGGGAGGGAGGGAGGGAGGGAGGGAGGGAGGGAGGGAGGGAGGGAGGGAGGGAGGGAGGGAGGGAGGGAGGGAGGAGGGAGGTGGGGAGGGAGGGAGAGAGGAGGGAGGTGGGGGGTGGGAAGAGGATGTATAAGCCTCCTGAGGTGGTAGAGAGTGGTAAGCAGAGTGTCAAGTATCACAGGTGGGTGGCCTCGGAGTCAATGGTGTACATTGAATCCTAGCCAGGGCGTTGCTGCCCATGGGATCTCTGAGCCCCTGAGGGCCTTTGGCCTGGGAGGCACTGTCTTCTGCCTCATCAAGGTGCAGGGAGGATTACATGGGCTACTTTATCTAAGAGGGGCTGGTGCATTATGAGATTCGATGTGAATAAGAAAATCTGCTTCCTCAGGTTGATTATGATCCAGATGATACCACACATGAGAAAATAACAGTGCCAAGTGGTAGCTGCAGACATCAGTCTGTGTCCATGGGAGAAGCCGAATCTACACAGCTTCATTATAAAGCTCTGCCAAGCGACATAGTCCTATCCATTTTATTATTAGATTTTTCTATCGAAAGCTGCACATTTTATGTAAAATTATAAAATACAGTGAGAAAAAAAAAGTCAGCTGATGCTCTAGCCCTAACTCCAATGACTTTAATAAAGAGTGACGTAGAACAGGACAGGAAGTGGGAAAGAGGAGGGGAAGGCATGTCACAAGGATCACCAAAGTCTTGCTAGATCAATCGGCTCACTCTGAACTGCAGCAGAGGGCCCTGATGGGAGCTGGGGGGTAGGGGACAGGGTGTCCTGCTGGCTGACAGTGGCCACCACTGAGACCTGAGACTCAGTATAAAACTTGTCTCCTGAACATGGTACTAATGCCATTAGTGGTTTGTGTGTAGAAGCCGGCAACTATGTGCTGAGTGGCTCATCCTTAATCCCCACATTCTCATTCTCTCTCTCTCTCTCTCTCTCTCTCTCTCTCTCTCTCTCTCTCTCTCTCTCTCTAAATGGTAGCTAATATTGCTATCTCCTTCCTCCAGTTAAAAACACAAAGCTCAGAAGACAGTGCAGTGTGTGAGCTGGGTGTGGTCTCACACAGTTATACTCCCAGAAGTCTGGAGGCACAGGCCACACGTTTGAAGCTAGTCAGTTCTAGATAGAGTTCTAAGCCAGCCAGAGCTACACAAAGAAACTTGTCAAAACCATACCGAAACTGGCCAGTTCAGTGTCATCCTGCTTGAAGATGATGGTGCCAAAGTGTTACCCTCCCTCCTACACGGTGCCTAGAACCCGTCCTAGAACTCAGGGGCAGAGGGAGTGGAAACCCAGTCCACAGCTCTTACTTAAGACAAGAAATATGAGAGTCAGAGAGGAGAGGTGTCTAATGTACAACTTAAACCTCATTTTGACTAGGAGCTCCGGTATTCCACTCCTAGCATGCTGCCCGATGCTATGGAGCCATAGTTAAACCTGCTTCAGCGAAATGCACTGTTGAACATTTATGTCCCCCAAATTCACATGTGAGGATTCTAACCCCCAAACACCTTAGAACGTGATCTTGTTTGGAGACAGGGCCTTTAGAGAGGGCAATCAAGTTCTAAGGAAGCCATTAGGGTGGATCTTAACCTTATGTAATTGACATCCTTATATAAAGAGACATGGACAGGGGAGAGACAGGCTCTGGCTATAAGATGTCTATAAGCCAAGGAGAGAAGCTCTGAGCATAGCTCTCTCTCACAGTCCTCAGAAGAAAACTACTCTATTTTCCAAACCTTGATTTGAGGCTTCTGTCTTCCAGATTTGTGGGTAAACCACCCAGTTAGTGGTTCATTATAATGGCATCCCTGGGGAATGAGTACATTCATATATCCAGGAAGTTGCTTAGTGACTTTTTGTTAACAGAGGGACTAGCTGGAAGATCGCCCTCCCAGAGACCAAAGGAGAGAGCAGATGAACTTCCCAGCTTGCTCACTGGAATAGTCTTTGGCTAAGACAGTTTTCTTCCATTGGACATTGGCCAACAGTGGTGACATGACCTATTTAACTCCGGCTTTGAATCTTCTTTTAAATTTTTATAGACATATGTACATATGTGTGTTTAGAGGTGTGGTGTGTGTGTGTGTGTGTGTGTGTGTGTGTGTGTGTGTGTGTGTGTGTGTGGTGTCATCCTCAGGAACCTTGTCTACATCCTTTGAGGCAGCATCCTTGGTTGGCTTGGAGCTCACCAACTAGGCTAGGCTGGCTGGGTTCTCCTGTCTCTGTCTCTCATTACAAGCATGTACCACCTTGCCCAGCAGTTTACATGGGGTGGGCGTTGAACTCGGGTCTTCATGCTTTCAAGGCTTTACCAGTGAGCTATTTCCCCATCTCTTTGAACCTGTTTTTTATCTGAGCCTCAGCTAAAGAAGGTACTCGATAAATGTGTATTGGAGATGATAGGCTGATGGATGCTCTTCCCCAAGCTTCTCCAAGCCATGGAGTGGGCAGGGAGTAGGGTATGGGGCTGTCAGTGAGTGAAGGATAAAGTTGGACACTGTATCCTAAAGCTGAGCTGAGTCTCGATTCTAGAAGACACAGTGAAATACATTTTTAGATGAGTCAAGGTGGGCTAAGAACATTTCAGGACAGGAAGCTATCTTCCCATTGCTTTATTAATTTTGCTACTGAGGATAAATGAGATACAGACTTCTATATCCAAGCCTTCATCAGATGCCCAGTTAATGCAACCATGAAAAATGGGAATGAAGCCCTTATGAATAAAAAGATGATCAACACCAGCATAAAAAAATTGCAGACCAGAGAAAAGACAGTTTAGAGGAGCTGATAAAATACCCTGGCCTTAATTAGACTGTCTGCATCACACATCAAATCAGACTTAATGTTAAGATTTATTGGCCTGGAATTGGCTAAGTGAAATGAGTTCTTGAAAATAAATGGAAAAGAAATTACCTGTATTAAATGTATTTTCAGGGCAGCCCTGTGCACTGTGCAAAGTCAGGCTTATGTTTGCTTTGGCTATGTGTCACTGTGCCCAGGGACATGCCTCTTGTGGGTCCAAGATGGGTTTCAGAGATTCTATTTGTGGGGTCACAATGGGTACCATTGTCATCTAGCCCTGATGTTGCCCTAGCAGAATCCTTGATGGACAGAGAGATATCCCCATGTCTTTATCTCGCCACCTACCCTTTCGGTAAGGAATAGGTAATAGGAATTCTTAGCTCAGAGAGGGAGATACTGTAGAACACTGGTTCTCAACCTGTGGGTCGCAACCCCTCTGACAAACCTCTATCTCCAAAAGTATTTACAATATGATTCATTACAGTCATGAAGTAGCAATAGAAATAATTTTATGGTTGGGGTTCACTACAACATGGGGAAAAGGGTTTCTTCACTAGAGGGCTTGAGAACCACTACTGTATAGACAGATGACCTGTTCAGTTCTGCCCACTCCACCATGGAGCAAAGTTTGTTTTCTTCCTGGCTGCCACAGTCTACCCTACCGTCCACATTTTGCTTCAAGGCATTATCTATTATCGAAGCATCTCATTATCCTCTTGTGAGTCCTTGGGCGAGTCCTGCAGAACCTTGATAGCACAGATGTGTTTCCACTCTAAGTGAAGATATGAATAGTACTACCTCATGGTGCCCTAGAATTCCAAGAGAGAATACATACAGAGGCACAGTTTCAGGCACTTTACAAACTCAGAATAGACGAAAGCTGTTTTTGTGGTTAGGATCTCAAGAAATCCTAGCAGAGATCTCCACGCCTTTCACTGAATCAGGCTAGGTTGCAAGCAGTAAGAGCCAACCCTGGATTACAGAATAGGATACTAAAATGACGCTGGTAGCCTAGGCAATATGGGGGGAGGGGTGCTAAAGAGCTCAGCCCGAGCTGTTACTCACAAAACTCCAAACCACACATGAAGAACATGCCCTCCCTGCAGGCATGGAGATGCTGACATCCGCCTACAGCATTGGGAACACGTCTGCAGCCAAGACATAACCCACCCTATGTCCACTGCTGCTGCCCTTGCCAGCAAAGCAGAATGAACCAGAGCCCCGGAGCTGAGGCCCGTGGAGGTAAATGAGCTGTGGTTGTAAAGGAGATGGTGAAGACCTTTCTGTAAATGTTTTGAAAGGGCCCTGGACATAGACCAGGTTGTTTGCATGGCCCTGTAAGTGCAGTGGTTTAAATGAGAATGGCCCCCATAGGCTCATATTTTAATGGTTAGTCGCCGGAGTGTGGAACTGTTTGGGAAGGATTGGGAAGTGTCCTTGTTGGAGTGTCAGTGGGGGTGGGCTCTGAGGTTACCAAAGCTCATGCCAGGTTCAGTCTCTCTCTCTCTCTGCTGGCTGGCTGTGGATCAGGATGCAAGGCTCTTACCTACTGCTCCAGCACCACAGCCCATCCACTACTGTGGGGGGCAACTTTATTGGGCGGCGTTGCACAGCTGGCAAAGGGGAGAGAGTACTCCCTCCCCTCTCTGCTGGGGAAAGCCGGTTGACCAGGAAGTTTAGTAGGGCTGGCCATTCTGAGTGGTGTGCGCAGCATCAGGAGCCAGCCCATGAGACGGCCTCACTGCAGATGCGATTACTTTATGAATCTTTTGCCCTGAGTTTGCCAAGTACTGTGCTGGGAAACAGGAAAGCAGGCAAGGCTCTCTTCCTCAAGGAGCTTGTGTTCTGTACGGTAAATGTGTTAGAGATGGGCTAGGTGATCGCTGGGTCACTAAAGTGCTCAGCAGGAGGACCCGAGTTCAGCCCCCGGAACCTACACAAAGCCGGGAGTGGTGGTGCACACTTGTAGCCGTGGTGCACACTTGTTAGCCGCAGTGCTGGGGAGGCAGAGACAAGCAGGCCCCGAGGGCTCAAGCCCAGCCTGCTTGTTGAGCTCCAGATCTTTTGTTGGAAAACAAGAGGCACAGCTTCTGAGGGCCAACACCAAGGAGGTCAGCTGGTCTCTGTGTGTGCACACTCATATGTGCCTGCACACTGGCCTGCACACACGAACATGCTGCACATGTGCAAGTGCACATGAACACACACACACACACACACACACACACTAAAGAATGAAAACAAATTCCATGCTGAGCGTTGAGTATGCAACCCTTGCAGAAGCGATACAAGTAACAGGCTCTGTATCTGTTCCTTCCAAAGCCTGGGTCCCTACTGCTGTTTCCAGGTACCAGATTCTAAGGAGAAAGCTTGATGGGCAGGCCTCTGCCTCCACACCTTTCAGTGACAGAGCTGCTTCTGGGAGGGAAACGTGATGATTGGAAGGGGAAAGAAAAGAGAAGAGCTATTTTGAAGAGCTATTTTGGCCAAGACCTTTGCTGAACTGAAGTGTACTGTCTACTCTCTGGGATGGTTACTCTTCCCTGTCATCCTGACAGGACTTAAAGGCAATCTAGGAGACAAACCTCCAGGCATGCCTATGAGGGATAGATTTAACTGAGGCAGGAAGGGCCCGCCCGGAATGTGGGTAGCAGCACCATGAGCTAAGGTCTCAGACCGAATGAAAAGGGGGAGGGGCAGAGCACCAGCATCTGTCTCTGTCCTGACTGAGGATGTAGTGTGAACTGCTGCTTCCTGCTTTTGCTTTCTCTCCGGCAGACTGTGCCTTCAAACTGTGAGCCAAAGTAAGTCCTTCCTTCCTTCCTTTCTTTCTTCTTTTTTTTTTATTTAAAGATTTATTTATTTATTTATTATGTATACAGTGTTCTGTCTGCATATACACCTGCAGGTCAGAAGAGGGCACCTGACCTTTATGGATGGTCGTGAGCCACCATGTGGTTGCTGGTAATTGAACTCAGGACCTCTGGAAGAACAGCTAGTGCTCTTAACCTCTGAGCCATCTCTCCACCCCCCCCCCTCCGCTTTCTTGCTTTCGTAAGCCACCTTTCTCTGAGATTTTGTTCCAACAATGAGAAAAATAGCTAATGTGCCCTGTATGCTACTTAGACAAACTCCTAACTCACACAAGGAACTCAGTACATTCCTGGTCTTTCCTCCAAGCTTTCAGGGACCAGGAGAAGCAGGGAAGCCACCACAAGGGTCAAGAGCAGAGAAGGAGGCAAATGTCCTTTCTTTTGTTTTATTTTATTTTTGAGGTAGGGCCTTACTCATGTAGCCCTGGTTGACCTGATTGAACTAGGGCTTTTGACTGTCCTCCTACTTCTGCCTCCCAAGTGTTGGATTATGGGAGGGTGCCACCACACTCAGCAAGGCAGACACCCTTTCTAAAATGCTTAGCTGCTACAGATTCCCACTCTCAGATCTCAGTCTTAGTATCTGTGAACTTGACAGACACTCTTGTATCGAGAGATGAAAGCCAAGTTTTGCAAACCTTTTATCTCATTTTAAGCCCACAGTCATCCCAGGAGAGAGTTCCACCTCCATGTTGTGGATAAAGTAGCTGAGGGATGGCAAGGTTAATTGACTTGTCAAGGACATAGAACGTGAAAGTGTTCAGGCTGTAGGACTCCCCAGGCTGGGGCCATCTACCATTCAGGGTGTTGATCCCAAGTGAGTCAGCCTCTCTGAAACTCTGTCTGCTCAGCCAGTTTCCATATCACAGGCCAGTGAGTCAGTCCCACAAAGTGGCCAAGGACTGGCTGCCTTCTCATTTCCCTGCCCAGGAACCCAAGGGTTTGAGCAGGTGCCTTCAGACACCACACAGTAAATCAATTGCCACATTCATTCTGGGCCATTGGCATTCTACTTCGGGAGAAAGTCTGAAGTCAGGAGACTAATGTCTCATTGGTATTTCAGTTGCCAGAGGAGAAGTGGGGTGAGTACAAGCCCATCCGTCAAGGTGGAGAGGGCTGACCTGAAAACAGTGCAGATCACTTCAAGGAAGGCTTTTCTTTCTCCGGACAAGAGAATATAGAGTAAATCGATCCTTCCAGGGTTGCGCTTATCTCAGTTGGTATACTGTATATGCAAGCACAGTAGTCCTTTGTTAAACACTTGCCTGACTGTTCCAACAGCACAGTGCAATGTCTTTTATGAGCCGGGGAAAGTCTTGCTCAAAGACATACAGCAAGTTCTCTGGCCCTTTCTCCCCTTGCTTCTTCCAGCATTGTGCTATTAGTTCTTTCTTCCTCTCCTTTCCTCCTTCCCTTCCTCTCACCCTCCTTCCTTCCAGGTGTGTGTGTGTGTGTGTGTGTGTGTGTGTGTGTGTGTGTGTGTGTGTGTATGTGTGTTGTCTCAGTCTTCTGAGTGCTGGGATTACAGGCAGGAGCCACCACGCCTGCTTGACATTGTTTTTTGTTTTGTTTTGTTTTGTTTTGTTTTGTTTTGTTTTGTTTTTATGCATATATACATACAGATAGAAGAAAAACTACTCTGTTGTTGCACTAAAGGAATAGCTAACATTTGCTAAGTGTTGATTATTGCCAACCACCAAACACACACACACACACACACACACACACACACACACACACATACACACACACACACAGAGATGCTATTGTATGTGTATAGAGATCGCAAGACAACCTGCAAAGGTCGGTTTACTCCTTCTGTCATCTGGTGCTCAGCAACTGCATAGAGGTTGTCAGTCTTGGTGGCAAAGGTCTTTACCTGCTGACCCATCTTGCCAGCACTGATATGGGCCCTTATTTTTTTTTTCACTTTTTTAAAATTTATTTTTCTATTATCAGCTTGATACAGTATAAATTCTTGTCCAAACTGTGAAATGTTCTTGAGCTGGGTTTGTGTCCTTGTTCAGTGAAGCAGGTCCTTCGCAGCTTGTGGTACTCACTCTTGTTCTTCAGGCTCTTAGCCAAAGTGCTGTGGGACATGCCTGACTGCTGAATGACTCCTATTGGCTCTCTCTCTTCTGTTGTCCTGAGTCACTTTTAATTTTGTCAGAACAAGGCCTCTTGCTGGCCACATTTGTAGTTCAGTATGTTTAAGGGCCAGGATGAACGAAACGAGGTGGGACTCATTCAAGCAAGGGAGAAAGTGATGTGACCAAAAGTGAGGTAGATTCCAAATGCATGAGGCTGCAGTCAGGACAGGAGGGAGCCCCCTCCGGATCCCCCCACACCACATACCATCTTTATAAGTAAAAGGAGGACACTCCAGGTTAATAAGAGAAAGTGTGGTGCAGTAGATACGTAAGTTAACAACACGCTCATTCGTCACCTTCACCAACTCGTAAGAACTGTACAAAAGGTGTTTTTATATGATTGGCAACACAGCAGGCTATTTTCACCAACACCACCACAAACACGGAGTATGCCGTACTAAAATATTAAGATGACTGATGTCACTAGGTGATAGGAAATTTTCAGCAGCTGGTTGTCCAAGGTCAGCTAGTAAAGGGTAAAGTCAGACATAGATGGTAGACGGCAAGCCTGCCACTCCTCACCCACGGGATGTGCAAACGATGCATCTCCCGAAACCGAGAGCCTTGTGTCCTCTCTCCACCCCATTCATTTGTCCTTGGCCAGCTTTAGCCAGCCTCACTCAGGTCAAGGAGGAGGTACCCTTTCTTAGCTGTCAAGGCTGAGGCGCAGGTGAGGGTCCTGGTCAGGGGCCTGGACAGCTAAAGCTCCAGGAGCAGGGGGTAAGCCGCAGGCCAAGGGCTTCAGCAGCTTGTAGGGCTCAGTGAGTTGGACTTCCTCCTCGTTGCTCCTGTAATAATAGATTTCTAGGGGAAGAGAAGAGACCATGGGCCGTGTGAAACTGAGCATCCAACAAGTCTGGTCACAGCCAGTGTCTGACCACAGTGGCCTCTGAGAAACCTCGGGAGATGCCCTGGCTGTGAGATTAAAAAGCTTAGGGGACTACAACATTGTGAATTAAAAAAAAAAACTAAGCAATCTGCATACCTGATTTTCATACCAACTCTGGGGAGAAACAGCCTCCGGAGGAAAGAGCCTGGCTGGGGCCAGAGCCAAGCTCACTCCTGGACTGCAGGGCTCACTCATCCTCTTTCCTAATTAATGCAGCTTTGGAGCTGACAGAGACGGCTGCTCTGTCTCATGCTTGTTTGCTGCTTAGCCTGTGATTGATGTTGGTAACATTTAGAGTCTGTCAGGAAATATTTCACGGATGCTCTGGGTGGTGGGTGGAAACAGCCAGGAAATGTGATTCCCTGGGTGAAGCGGAATGGGAGCTGGAGGGAACTGTGATGGAAAGGCCTAGGCCCTTTAAGCTTGTGGGGTAGGGCAAGTGTGCCCTGGGAGCTGGGGGAGGGGCTGGCAGCCCAGCAGAGAGGCAGCCACGGAGCTCTTTCCTGGGCTTTCTGGTGAAGGTGGGCTCATCTGTGTTGACTGTTAGCTCCCGTTGGCTAAGACACAGGAGATACAGGATGGGAAATTTTGTTTCCTGCCATTCCCAGCATCTGAAATACGTGCCCCACACCCTGCTTCTCCCTACTAGAGCCTACGAATTCACAAGGCTGATCTCAAAGGAGACAAACTTGTCAAATCTCCAACTCCCACAACACTGGACCGTACTGATAAAGCCCAGGGTTCGAGAGTTAAAAAAAAAAAAACAACCTGGTTCTACAAATATAAAAAGGATGCATGCCAAGGACTTGGGGGCCGATGAAGGCATCAGTAAGATCGCAAAGATGGTTCGAAGTGCATTTGGGGGAACTAGGTGTTTATAGGCATTTACAAGGAAACGATAGAAACTAATTTCTAGCTTAAAAACAAAACTGGTTGATTATTTTTGGCAAGAACACCGAGATAATTCAGTGGCAAAGAGAGTCTTTTCACTGTAGTGTTGGGAAGTTGCATATCCACTTGCAATGGACTAAGCTGGATCTGTTTACCGTATGTAAAACCGAACTCAAAATAATCTAAGATTAACATACATATTAAACTATGGAACTCTTACAAAACAAGACAAAACAACTCAAGTTGAATATGTCATGGCATTGGATCGCCTGAGCTAATGTGTGAGATCCAGTGTGTAAGAAAAAAGAAAACAGGTAAGTTGGACCACATAAAAACTAAAAACACTTGAGTGCATCAAAGGGAACTGTCAACAGAGTGAAGAGGCAACCCAATAATAGGGGAGAGCATCTGCAAGTCATAAATCTACTAACAGCTTAATGTCCAGAATAGCCAAAGAACTCCTGAAATTTAACAATGAAGTACTCAATTTGAAACATGGACAGAAAGCTCAGATAGGGATTTCTTCCAAGAAGGTATACAAATAGCCAACAAATATGGGCAGATGTTCAACATCATTCATCATTAGAGAATTGCAAATCAAGACCACAACCATCAGAATCATTACAGTACTATTAAAAAATCAGAAAATAATTAAGTGTTGACAAAGAGGTGGAAAAAATTGTTGGTAAAAATGCTAAGCCATCATAGAGAATAATATAATGCTTCCTCAAAAAAAAAAATCTAACATAGATTATTACTTAATGATTCTGTAATTCCGTTTCTGAATATATGTACAAGGGACTTGAAAGCAGTTTTGCACACATACTTGAGTATATCCACGTACATAGAATCATTATTTATAACAGCGCCCTAACTTGCTTTCTGTTGCTATGATAAGCACCATGACCAAAAGCAGCTTGAGGAGGAGAGGGTTTACTTCAATTTACAGTTTATAGTCCATCATTCATGAAAGTCAGGGCAAGAACTCAAGGCAGGCACCTAGAGGCAGGAACTGAAGCAGAGGCCTTGGAGGAGCTCTGCTTACTGTCCTCTGTCCACCCTACTGGCTTGCTCAGCCTGCTTTCTCCCCGCCCCCCAGACAGGGTTTTTCTGTGTAGCTTTGGTGCCTGTCCTGGATCTCTCTGTAGACCAGGCTGGCCTCGAACTCACAGAGATCTGCCTGGCTCTGCCTCCCGAGTGCCGGGATTAAACACTGCCCGGCCTCAGCCTGCTTTCTTATACACCCAGGACCACCTGCTCAGGGATGGCGTGGCTCCAGTGGGATGAGTCTTCCCACATCAGTCATTAGTTTAGAGAATTGCCACATAGACTTTCCCATTGTTAATCCTATGGGGGCATTTTCTTAACCAAGATTTCCTCATGCAAGATGACCCTAGCTTGTATCGGTTGACAAAAATACTAATCAGAACACTAGTTAGAAGATAGAAACACTCCAAGTGTCTACCAGTGGATGAATGAAAAAGCAAAATTGATGAATAACATACATTGGAATGTATTTTAGCCTTTAAAAATGGAGGAAAATTCTCACATATACTACAACATGGTAGACATTGGGCTATGTAAAATAAACTAGTAATATAGAACAAATACTGTCTAGTTCCCTTTAATATGAGGTACCGAGAATAGTCAGTAGTCAAATTCATGGAGACAGACTGCCAAGGGGATGGAATGGGAAGTAACTATTCAGTGGATGGAGTCTCAGTTTTGCAAGATGAAAATGTTCTATGAGGATTGGTTGTGATGCTTTCACGACACCGTGAACGTACTTCATGCCTCTGAACTGTACAGTGAAAAGTAGCTGCAGCCGGGAGGTGGTGGCGGCGCACGCCTTTAATCCCAGCACTCGGGAGGCAGAGGCTTGCGGATCTCTGTGAGTTCGAGGCCAGCCTGGGCTACAAAGTGAGTTCCAGGACAGGCTCCAAAGCTACACAGAGAAACCCTGTCTTGAAAAACAAACAAACAAAAAACCAAACAAGCAAAACAAACAAACAAACAAAAAAAGAAAGCTAGCTGCAGTGGGAACTTCTGTGTTATGTGCATTTTAGCACAATTAAAAAATTTAAAAAGTGAAACAAAACTGAAGAATCAAAAAACATCATCTTTGGTGTTATCTGCTCTATTATTCTGGTCACAGAATAATTTACATTTTTTACTGGACAAGATCTACAAGGTAGCATACAGCTTCATAAAGAGGAGGCTTTGCAGCCTCGCAGGGAGATAGAGTCCCCGAGGTCATTAAGCAGCCCTTGGGTAGGCTTGCGAAACAGTGCCCCAAATGAGGTTGGCAGCACACGCAGTTCTCTCCCAGCCTCATTGCCAGGGCTTGGATTATTAGTATTATTTTTTAACATCACAGTCATTTATGCTCCATTTTCCCCACTAGTCTCTTGGGGCTGGCAACTGAGTCTTTCGTTCATCTTTGTCTCTTCAACTCATAACGGGTTTGTTAAATAGAAGCAGCAGCAGCAGGGCAGTGAGCCAGGAACAGCAGGCCTGTGTCCCCTTTGTTTGGGTGACCTTGACCGGTCCTGTGAGCTACCAGTGCCCCTGCTTTTCTCTGCATCAAATGACAAGCTTGCACCTAAGTCCCAGCTGCCCTGGTAGGCTCTGAGATCCATCTCTGTGGTTCCTTCCAGTTGTATGGTGCTTGGGTTCTGGTTTGGTTTAACCATCTGCACAAAAAGGGCCTTAGTGAATGCAAACACATAAACCAAACATAATGAATAGACGAGGAGCCTGTTTGAGACCCACAATCACCCAGAGGTATTTTTCTAGCTTTTCTTGAAAGAGACATCCTAGATACTACTTGAAGCCTGTGTCTGGCTCCTGGGCCAATGCAGGGGTGGGGTAGGGGTGAAGGCGTGCATTTCTGTTGCTTTGCTAGCCAAGGAACAGCTGTTTGTTGGTGGCAGGAAGTCTTTTCCCAGAAGCCTGGGGGCCCTGGGTCAGCAGGCCCCAGATGGCAAGAAGCAGGCATCCGAGTCTGCCCTTGAGAAAGCAAATTACTGTCTTATTACAAATTCATGAGCCTCTCACTGCTGTTTTCAATTAATTTCTTGACAAATTCTGCCTGTTCCTTTTCTTGTTTTTCTTAAGGACAGGAGGAGTCTGGGTGACACAGTTGGGAGCTCCAGGGAGCTCTTATTGAAATTAATTTGAGTGCTTTGGAGCGAGATTTAGACGGCAGAGTGGAGCCGGCTGGAACTGCTCCTCTGGCAGGCGCCTCTGGGGCCCCGTGGATGTGGCCACCTCTTCTACGCTGTGCAGTGTCCTTAAAGGCCTTTGGAGCCATGCATGGCTGCATCCCCACATGTCCCCCTGCCCCACGTCTTTTGTCCTGGTGCTTTGGAAGTCTAGCTACTTCACTTGGCCGTGGGTCTTCACTTGGTCTGCAGGCACATCCACCTACCCGCTCCTCTCAGCATAGCTTGGACTGGACCCCCCACCCCTCAACACACACACACACACACACACACACACACACACACACACACACACACACACACACACACAAGCACTCACAGGGGCCTCAGAACATGTCTGCTGTCTGCATAGGGAGACAAGTTCCAGATTCCTGTGTTTTGGCTTACGTTAGTCATAGCCACAGAAGGACCCGGTGTCTTTCTGCTGGACTGGCTTTTGTTTTCTGTTCCCTTGGCTGTGCTGATGGTGAGGGAGTATCACCTAACTCCAGTGCCTGGTTCCCTGGGAATAGCTTCATTCCTCTCTAGACCTTCAGTCTCTGCAAAGGAAATTGAGACTCTCTTCTTAACACTATCCACCTTTGGTTGGCTGCTAGGAACCTCTGCTCTGGAAACAGCAAAATTGTAGGTCTGGCCTTTTGTTTTAAGCATGCAGTACTTAACTGATTTAAGGGAAGACTAAATTAAAGGTCTGGAAGAGTTAAATAATGTGTCTAAGAATGTTAGCTAATAAAGACCCCAAACAGGAGACTCTGAGCTCAGTTCCAAATGACTCACATTCTGTTTTACGTTTTATTTTCCTTCCCTTTTATAATTATTTAAAATAAGATTTAATTGGTTTTAATGTGCTCAAACAGAAAACTGAGAAAATCAAAACAACCCAGTCATGGGCAATTTCACTGTGTTAAAACAGAAGATCCTTCTTTTTCTTTTCCTTTCAAGCCACTTCCCCTCTGTTCAGACCCGTGCGTGCATGCACACACAGCCAGAATGGAACCAGGAAAGCTGTTTCCATACTTTCATAAATGACCACCAGTGCCGTGTCTGTGAATTCTCCAAGGCAGGTTCTGCCCAACATTCCCCCTATGTCCATTCCCAGACCTAGTTTCTGGGCTGTGTTGTTAAACCTGAGAATCGGAAGAGAAAGACCAAATCCATGATTGCCCATTAAAGCAAGTTGTATTTTGGGGTGCACCTGGGACTGGCCAGTGGGCTGTCTCACCCTAAGTCGATATCTGAGAGAGCAGCCCCTACTGGCCTCTTGAGGTCCTTTTTATAAGAGAGCTAAGGTGTTCAAGGGGCGAAGGAGTTGGCTGATGTACATGGTTAGACAGATACAATGAAGGGGAAGGAAATGTAAGGTTTTGACTGTAAAGATATACATCATGTGAAGGGCTCACAGGTTTAATGTAGGTTGAAAAATATGGTTTGCAGTCTACATCAGATCTAAGAGATAGGAACTTATTCTTAATTACAAATAGAAACCTTAACCTGCAAGGCATAGTTTTCTTGTTTTAGTCTCCCACTGACTTGCATGGTATATTGTTCCTGTTTTGGTCTCACAGTGCCCCCAAAGACACTAATATGCTTCCAGTAGTTCTTATTTTCCATGACCCTTTAAATTTTATTTAGCATGGGTTTGTTATCATATTCAAAGTCTGTCAGAGAGAGAAAGAAAAAGAATGGATCCACACTGTGAGTGGTCTTCCCAGAAGGATGCTCCACAGTCAGAGAGTTCCTTCATGTCATGTCCACAGTGGATTCAGACCCAGTGAGGCATGCACAGCCCTGTTAGGCTGGCTGGCTCCTCGCTGCCACTCTACTTACATTCTTAAAGGGAATTCTCCAGTGACCTCTGAGAAACAATTCTCAAAAGTGAACTTCTGTGGGCATGAGGGGAACCATTGACCTTGACCTGAAGCCACTAAATCTTGTTTTTCTCAGAGATGAAAAGAACCGTGTTGAGAGAATAATTATTAACCTAGGAAAGAATCAAGACTATCCCCACAGTAGGGAAAAATCTCTGATCCTACAGGAGTCATGTTGGGCTATGTGTCTAGGTCATATGACCTTTGTCCAAGGTGGTTAGAGTGTGGTGATGTTTCTAGAAGGGACTCATATTTAAAAAGATGGAATCACCAAGCAGCCTTAAAAAATTCTTTTAAAAAGTATTATTGTTAATCTTCTCTCCCCCACCCCTTGCCTCTCATACGTCATGACGTGTGACTGCAGGCATGTGTGTGCCATGGCATTTCTGTGGAGGTCCGAGAACAAGCTTTTGGGAACCAGTTCTTACCTTCCACCTTGTTGAGACAAGGTCTCTTTAGTGATTTCTGCCACTGCACTGTGTACACCAGGCTAGCTGGTTCTCAGCTCTCGGGCAGTTTTCCCATCTCCACCTCCCATCTCATGGCAGGAGTGCTGGGACCACAGATGTGTGCCATCGCATCCAGGCAATTTTTTTTTAAAGCTCAGATTCAGATTACCAGGACTGCACACCAAGCAAGCACTTTTATCCTCCGAGTCATCTTGCTGTCCCCTCATCAACCCTTTTCCAGGGCCAACCTTTGGGTTCTTCGTCAAAAGACTTTTTAAAAAAGTTGATCTTGTTGTTTCTGCTTGTTTTGAGACAGGGTTCCACCATGTTTGTTTGTTTGAGGGTCTCCCCATGTAACTTTGGCTGACCTGTAGCTCACGGCGATCTTGTCTGCCTCTGATTCCTGAGCACTGCTATTTAAAGGCATGCAGAGTAGGGCGCTGCTGTGTAGCCCAGGCTGGACTCAGACTCTCTACCTGCCTCGGTGCTCCAAGTGTTGGGATTACAAGCATGCACCACTGTACTCAGGCAGAAGTTAGCTTATTTTGTGAACCATTCAGGATGGAGAGGAAAGCATTGATAATCTAATCATCAGTCCACAGGCAGCTCCCAAAGGAAGAAGTGTGATTCCAACCAAAAAACCTAAACTTGGGGGCTAACTCCATTGCTTGAATTGATTTCTGTGACCATAGGCAAACATCTAACCTTGGGGCTCCCACTAGGAGTTGAAACTCCTTTGATCCTGGACCTATAGTTTCTATCTCATTAGATCCTGGACCTATAGTTTTTCTCTCATTAGATCCTGGACCTATAGTTTTTTATCTCATTAATGTTTTTTTAAGCCTAAATGGATAGCTTCTTTGTCGATTCTGTTGGTTAGAAAATACACTCATGGATGTCGACATTTTCCCACTGCCTCGGGAGGCACCAACAGTGAACACTGGCATCCTCCCCGCTGAGCCTAGAGGTGGCTTCAGACTCAGTCTCAGGCACTTGTTAAGAAGCTGTTGTGACTCCCCCAGCACTGCCCTCGGAACTGAAACTCGGCTATTTCTGAATTCATCCCCATCCCAGGATCAACTGCACATTAAGTTCTTGTTGGATAGAATCCTCAGAAGACTTCAAGTTTGTTCACTTGCTTTCTCCTCGGATGAAAGGCGCAGGAACAGATGGCAGGAGCTGTGTTAAACAGAGGCAAGAATTCTTTTCCTTGCCTCGTCATTTTCTGATTTGAGTCAAGATGTAGATCTTCTGGCATTGCCACAGACATCTTCCCTCCTGCCTGTTCCTAGTCCCTCCTAGTCGGGGAGTGTTTTCTTCCTTTACACAGGGCAGCTCAGCGTTGGAGCTAGGGCACCCTCTCCTTCAGGGATAGCAAGTGATAGAGACCTGTCACTGGTCCTACACATGTGGCTCAGGTCTTCAGGCCACACGGTGAAAGCAGACTCTATGGAAAGCCTCCCCTCCCCCATCTCACTCCTTAAAGAAATGCACATTCACCTGCCAAGTTTTGTGTCGGGAGAGAAAGAGAGCAGAAGCAAATGTCACTGTGTTGAGGAAGGTTTCTAATCTGCCACCAAGGAAATTGTTTTTAATTGCTTTTATTTACTTTAGTGAAACATTTCAAATGTATGAAAGGCCGTGCAAGTTTTTATTAGATAAAAATACCATAACAATAACCCATGCACTCTCTATGCAGTTTAAGAAATTGAAGGATTATTCTTTAATGAGAAGTGGTAAAGCTCCTGAACTGGGCCAGCTTCCCTCTCCCAGGGGAAACTCTGCAGGGGCGTGTGGCAGACTAATTGTAGTGGGATCTTGGCTAGCACAGATTTATCACCAGTCTAAAGCATTGAATCTCAGCAGTCCCTGAGCAGCTTTGTTTATTGCTGCATTCAATCAACACTGGACGCAAGTAATGTCCTCTCCAGGGTAAGACCGTGGTGTGGACTTTTGATGGACAGTCAATAGGCTCTGTCTGCCTACGCCATCATACTGAGATCACTTTAACCCTTGAGTGTTTGTGTGGCTCAACCAGGGTGATTCTGAAGCTCTGGAACTCCGAGGCACCTTCCCAGGGTCTAGCAAGTGACCATTTGCTTCCTCGTGGCAGCTCTCTTACCGCAATCTCCAGGTGATCTTTTGGATTTATTGTTGCTGAGCATGGGAACTGGCTGAGCCAGGCCTTGGTAGGTCTCTTAGCTTTCCATGTGACAGGTCTATGAGGAGGAGGTAAGACTGCTGCATGCTATATAGGGAGGTAAGGGCCTAGGTTACCTCATCTTCAGGGGTTTTGCTTGTCAAGGAGAGACTTATGCCCTCTGAGAACCTGAGTTCTGACTTTGCTTAGTGATTTGGTGTGGTGTTATCTTGTGTCCCCTAAAAAACTTATCAGAGGACAGAGCCAGCCACTAGATTAGACATAGAGGTCAGGCAGTGGTGGCACACACCTTTAATCCCAGCACTTGAGATCTCATGCCTTTGCTTGGGAAGCACAGACATCTTTAATCCCAGGAAGTAAAATGGCAGGGCAGAGAAAGGTATATAAGGCGTGAGGAAACAGGAACTCACTCTCTTTAGGCTGCAGTTCAGCTGAGACCCTTTCGGGTGAGGACTCAGAGGCTTTCAGTCTGAGGATTTGTGGAAACAGGATCAGCTGAGGAGTTGGCGAGGTGAGGTTGACTGTGGCTTGCTCTGCTTCTCTGATCTTTCAGCTTTCACCCCAATATCTGGCTCCGGGTTTTTTTTTTTTTTTTTTTAATTAAAAGACCATCTAAGATTCAAACAACAGTTTGGGACCCAGGAAGAAGTTTTGTTACAGTTGCTATAATACTGCTACCTAACTGCCACATATGGAATAACCCTTACCAGTGTTTATCTCAGAAGCTGCTTCAACATGCTATTCTCAAACAACCCCGTAGGAACCCATGCCCAGCAGCTAGAAGTCCAGGTCTGGGCACGCAGCCCTCCACAAGCTCCTGTATGTTTATATATCTGTCTCTAACTTTGTCTGACTGCTCCCCATATTAATTTTTTGCCTTAAACACTGGGTTTATCAGTATATTTCCCTTCCTTCCCTCACTTCCAAGCAAGTCTTTGCTAATTACCAGGACCCCTTCCAACACACCCGACCGTATCACACTCTTACAGTGGTCTGCACTTAGACAACGCTTTTGAGGAGGGACCCCATGCTCTTCTTGTAAGGTGGCTGCCCTTGTGCACAAAGTCTGGTCCTTACCCCGTTATCTGGCCTCTAGTCCTGAGGACAACCTCTCACATGGTAGCTACTACTGAGTGTCCAGCAAACTGACTCAGGGGCTTCGAGCTACCTCTCAACACCGTATTCCATCTCTTCTGGGACCTCTTCCTCCAAGCTGCCTTCTGTTGTACGAATCCTAATCTTAATAAAAACCTGGACCCAGACATCGGGGAAAATGCTGAAAGATCAGAGACACAAAGGGAACAAGCCACAGCCACCTTTCACCTCACCAGCTCCTCAGCAGAAAAAGTCAAGCTCCTCTCTCTCCACCCTGCCTAGTCATGTCCTCTCTCCGCTCAGCCGTATCACTTCCTGTCACCTCCTCTCTAGTGCTGGGATCGAAGGTGTGTGTCACCACTGCCTGGCTCTGTTTCTCTTTTAGACTGGATCAATCTTGTGTAGCCCAGGGTGGCCTTGAACTCACAGATATCCAACTGCCTGTGCCCCGCGAGTGCTGGGATTAAAGGTGTGTGCCAGCCGCCACTGCCTGGCCTCTATGACAGACTAGTAGCTAGCTCTGCACTCTGATCTTCACGCAAGCTTTATTTGTTAGATTACAAACTAAATAATCACCACAGTGTTTTTCCTTATGTCACCTGTTAGTGGTTGCCGTGGTTCTCAGAGGCAGAAACTCAGTGTTATTTGTTCATTCTCTCTATCAGTTAGGGGCAGACACATCGGCTCCCAGCGGCTAGCATACAAAGGTGCTTGCATTTTCATGTGAAGAATATGGGAGAAAAGATGGATAAAAATGGCTAATTCAGAGCCTAGTGATGTACCTGTAACCCCAGCACTTGGGAAAGGGAGGTGGGAAGATCAGTCATTCAAGGCCAGCCTCCTCTACATAGCGAGTTTGAGGCCAACCTGGGCTACATGAGACCTCTCTCTCAACGGGGAGACGGGGTGTGTGTGTGGGTGGGGGGGAAGGAAGTCTTACTGAGGGAAGTTGAAGGGAAAATGCTTTAGCCAGAGGAAGAAGCCTCCAGCTGCCTATGATGACTTCTCAGCTCCATCACTAGCAGCCTCTCCTCAGCCTCTCCAGGCTCCGCTCATCCCACCCCCACCCCACCCCCCAACCCCTGCATGTGATACCCTCTCTAGAGGATCATAGTCACACCTGTGCATCACATCTACTTCCACTGATGATTCTGGACTGTTCAGCTGCCAACATCCCTCCGAGGACCAGAGAAGTTAAATAGCTGGACCAAGGTCCCACATTTAGGAGTGAGACAGACAGGATATCTGACTAGGAGCTGAGCACTGCTAGTGCTGTGAAGAACGTCAGTGTCATGGCAGGTCTTTATTTAAGCCCCCTTCAATCTTCTTTCCTTCAAAGGCTAAGCTGCTCGGTGCTTGATTGGCTGCCAGACCATCCTCTTGTGCGTGGCTGCCCAGGGAGGGTGACTGTCAATCAAACAGTTTGTCTTTGGTCAGCAGCTAGACTGTCGTGATGGTAGCCCAGCTGCTCCAAACACTGAATGGACACCCCCAAGGAAACTCCACCCCAGATGTGAAAACTGCCGTGGTAAGGCTGCTGCTGAAGTCATGACTCTTTTGGGGAGGCCTTGCTCCAGTCACTTGGCACCAGCTCCTGGAAATGTCCCTTAGATCAGGATTAACCTCAGTGACCTCGAGGTGACCTCACCTGTACTTGCTTCCCTCTCCACCCAAGAGAAGCAGTGCCCACACTGATATTAAACAAGATGCCCATGAATGGTAGATGGAGGCTACACACGGGAAGCCTGTGACTGGAGACATTGGCAGCTGGGCATAAGGATACCATGCCCCCTTTCTTGTGATAAAAGCAGCCTGATTCCTTAGTCTCTCCTGATCAACCAGAGAGGCCTTCTTTCTAGATGTTATCCATGTGATATTGCAATATCAGGCCCCCATACAAGCCTCTCCTGAATGGTCTTTTGTCTCTGTCACAGGTTGATTGGGCTGAGCTGGTTGCAAGAACAGTAGGCAAAATCTTGGGATTTTTTTTTCTTCCCAAGACACTCAAAAGCTGCAGTAGCTAGAGGGGCACCTGGAGAATGCTTCCTGTGACTATGGCCAGGGCTCCCCCAACTCACGGCTGGCTCCCCCAGCTCCCCTGGCTCCCACGGCTCCCGGCACAGTAAGTAAACCCTTGGCTTGCTTAGCAGTGGAATGTGGCTGAAGAGTTCTAGAAAAACTGCTAAGAGCAGAGACTCCAAAAGATGGCAAAGAGCAGATGGCAGAGAGCTGAGACTGCATCAGGCGAGAGGCTGTGAAGAGCTGAGTCAGCAGAAAGCAAGAGCTTGCAAAAGCCAAGTGGAAGAAGTAGTTGGCAGTCGCTGGAAGAGTTCCAGAGAGTCACTGAGTCACTGGTGTCTAAGAGCTGAGGGCACCAAGACCGGAAGCTTGGAGCTGTAATATTAGTTGCTGAGTCCAAGGCTGATGGCACTCAAAGCCTAGAGTAAAAAGTCTCTAGCTTGAGCACCTAAGCTAGGAGTCTCTGGCCTTCCAAGTCCAGAGCCATCAGCCTCTGAGATGTTAGAGCTATAAATAGCTGGCTTTAAAAGCCCGGAGTCACAAGTCTGATTCTTAAGGCCTAGAGCTACAAGCCTCTGTGTTTGGAAGTCTGGCCCATGACCCTCTGGTGTTCCCGGCTTCCTACACTAGGGGAGCTGCTTCTAGCCTATTCATGATGTCCACCCAAACAGAGCCAAAGAACTTCCAGCTGTTTGCAACATCAGCCGGGACTGACTTGCTCCAGTGCCACACTGGCTCTGCTTCTCCGAGTCTTCTCTTAGCCTCCCGTGTCTGTCTGCTTCTCCAGTCCACCTTTGCCCTCCTCTGTGTCCTGGGAGGCTGACTTGGGAGCTCAGCAGCGTTGGTTCCAGCGCTGCCTTCTGATCGGGTTTTGTCAGTGGAGTCCACTCACGAGGGACGTCTGGCAAAGGCTTTCACCTTGCTGCCTTGCTCCCTCGTGAGATCCCTGGGTGGGCTGTCCTTGTCTGAAGGGTTACAGACCTGCTCAAGGGACATTTCATAGAAGACTTTCCCCACTCTGTTCCAGGTCGCTTTTACTCTGCTGCCCCTAGCTCCTGGGTGAAAGGATGATACACAGCACTGTTTGCGGCGCTGGTTACCACGTGGAAAGGTCATGGTCACGACAGAAGCCAGTGTTAGTTTTCAGAGCTTTATTGGGGGTCCGGGGAAGGCCTGGGGAGGAGAGAGAGAAAGATGGAAGCAGAGCAGAGGGCAGAGGGTGGGGTCTGCATCCAGCTTTTAAGGTGTAGATTGTGTGACCACACCACTCGTATGTAGTTGCCAACGCCCCCTGATGGGGTGAGACGCAAGACCCCAAGCTGTGCATGTGCAGGCATGAGGGCAGGATCCTAACACGGGGTCCTGTATGACCACCTGTCTCTAGCCTGTGTAACACCCACACCTTCATGGACAGCCCTCATTTGATGGGTGTGATGGTTAAACTTCATTGTCAATTTGACTGGATTTAGAATCTCCTAGGAGACAGGGTTTGTGAGGGCATTTCTGGAGAGATTTGGCAAAGAAGGGAAGACCCACCCTGGAAGTGGACAGCCCCTTCCCATGGGTGGGGGTCATGGGCTGAGTAGAAAGGGTGTGGAGGGAAGGAGAGAGCTATGGGAGCAGCAGCATTTTTCTCTCTACATTTCCACTGTAGGTTCAATGTAGTTGCTTCCTGCTCCTGCCTCCACTCCATCCCTACCATGATGGACTGCATCCTCAAAATGGGAGCCCCACATCAACCCTGCCTTAGGCTGTCTTTCCTAGGTATTTTGTCATAACAATGAGGAAAGTAACTAACTCAGCTGGGCCCTCTGTTTCCTGCTGGGACCCAGTGATGCATTTTCTTCCCTGTGTGTGTCACCTTGGCAAATAGCATCCAGGTCTACACAATTCTTCTGGCCCAACTTTCATCATGCTCTTTTCTTTTTCACCCATTCTAGAACCCAAATGCCATCCAAGTCCATTATAACTTCATTCCACTCTGTGGTGTCTGGGCTCCTCCCTTTTTCATGCCCTTTGTGGAAAGAGCTGGTGGGTGGCCCAGAACCTCCAGGCTGAATCCGATCGCCTGTCTTATCCTGGCTGAAGGTCTCTTGATGTCTTTTTTTTTAATTAAAATTTTCTGCAGTTATTTATCTCTGTGCGCACATGTGCAGATGCAGGGGTGTAATGTGGAGGTCCGAGGACAACGTGTGGGAATCGTTTCTCTCCTCCTACTCTATGGGGTCTTGGGATCCAACTCAGGTTGTCAGGTTTGGCACAAGCACTTTTGCTTGCTGAGCCATTTCACCATCCCAGGTCTCTCTCTCTCTTTTTTTCAAATTTTATTTATTCTATGTGTCTTTTACATTGTGCATCTTGATTCCATTTACTTCCCCATCCATTCACATCCACCCTCCACCCCTGCACACACTCCCCCAAATAAAACAAAATTTAAGAGAAAAAAAAGGAAAAATAAAATAAAATTAAAAATAAAATAAAAAGGGAAAAACTTTAACATCTCGTCATGGAAGTTGCAGTGTGAACTGTGAGTCGCGCCTTGTACCCTTTTTGTCCATATATCTTTACTTTCAAGTGTCCATTGCAAAGAGTCATTGATCTGGTTTGAGGTCTCTGGTTTCCACTACCCCGTCAATGCTGGGCACTCACTTGGGCTCCTCCTGAATATCCTGTTGTTGCCCTGTGTTGTGGAGATCCTGCAGCTTTGGGTCTGCAGGTCAGGTCCTTTCACGGGCTCCAGCAGAGCATAGATGGGGTGGATGATGCGTCCTAGGTCTCTTAATACACTAATTCCCTCAGCTGTTTCTTCATCACCCACAACATCAAGTCTAAGCTAATCAGCATGGTGTACAGGACTTCAATCTTATGTCCACTGCTCTTCACTTCCAATCTACATCCTTACTGTTCCCAACATGCACTGGGCTCTGCTTGTACCCCCACAATTATGAACAGTTATATTCAGGCTGAGATAACTTCCTCTATGCCTGCTGAGTGATCTCCACTCATCCGTTCATTCGAGTAGCCTTCTTCCATGGAACTTTTCTTTTGTTCACCATGGGATTTGATGCTTCTGCAATAGATATATTTACTGAACAGGAATCTGTCGGCCTGTGCATGTCCCTAAGCTGTGTAGAGTGGACGGGGGTTGAATCCAAATGGTGATTTCAAAGCTGATGTTCTTTCCACCACTCTGAACCCTGCTTTCCACAAGGCTACCTGTCCCATGGAGGTTATTGGGAAGGTTGCATGAGATGATACAAGGTAGGGCATTCATTGGATATAGCTGTAAATACTTTCAGCTCTTGTCTCCAACCTGTCTCTGATCCTCTGACTTCCTGTCTTCACCTGGAACATATTCTGGTGGTTATGATCGCCGAGGCTCCAGCTTTGATAAAGATCCTGTCAGCAAAGATTGGGACCGGGGCTAGCTGTGAGAAAGCTGAGCCTGTCAGGTCAGAAGATGAAATGTCGCTGATGGGCAGTACTGCTGGTGTGTGTGTGTGTGTGTGTGTGTGTGTGTGTGTGTGTGTGTGTGTGTGTGTGTGTGTTTGGTGGGGGAAGAAGGAGGTACGCAAGCTCTGTGGTGACAAAGTGCTGGCTACTGAGGGCAGGAAATGAGATTTTTTGTCTCTGCATTCTCATCCTGCTGCTTGCCTCCTTTTGGCCATATCTCTAAATGTCTTGAAGTGTTTATTTTGTATCCATTTTCTTTCTACATACCTGCTAACCTTCATCTTAACAGAGGCCCCCTCCCCCGTAAGACTTTGAGGTGTGGCAATGGAATTTTCCTTATAGGTCAGCCAGCAGAAACTGAAGGGAAGGGCAGGTGCCTAGTCACCTGGATTATGGGGCGCCTGGTGGAGTGTAGTTGGTGGGAAGACAGCTGCTGTACCCCTCTTCTGTCTGCACTCAGATACCAAGGGCAGGTAGAAACACTGGCCGCCCCACACCTGGGAGCACATCTGCTTAGAGCCCCCAGTGTGTTAGTGTTCCCAGGTTGGGCTGAGTGCAGTGACAGGAGACAGTGTCTTCCTGACTTCTTACCTTCCTTACGTCTTTAGTGCAGGGAGAAGCCCAACTGCCCGGGTGCCTGGAGATCTAGGCATCTTTGCTCTGCTCTGTTTCCCACAGAGCTAGGGGACCACAAGGTGCAGTTAGAACCAAGTTCTTCAAGTCCTTAGCAAACTTGCTCAGGATTTTTGTTTGTTTGTTTTTGTTTTTTGTTATCTTTGTCCCTCTGCCACTTAATGGACCCATCACAGCTTCTGGTAACTGCCTAGGGGACTGGGACTCACACCCAGGACAGGGCTGACCTGGGGGCAGGGAAGCCGTCTCCTGCTGGCTCTGTTGCTGTTACTCCGCTTCAGGTCCATCCTTCAGGTCCTTCCTCACTTGGCCAGCCCATCAGTCCAGTGCCTCTGCAGCTAAACTCCACCCAGGTCTTCTTGGAAGTCAGCCTGTACTGTCAAGGGGTTTTGTTAGGATTTGAGCACACCCTTGTCCGTATCCTGTCTTTTTAACCATGTCTGAGTGTATGCCTCAGAAACATTGAACACTCTCTTCCCTTGTAGCTCCTGGGCTCCAGGCTGCCTTAGTGAGCATGCTCCAGTTTGCTTCTTTCCCAGGCCATGGGGGTGCATCCCCTTGGATGCCCAGATCTCCATCTGGATAGACATCTCTGTCGCAGTAACCTTCCATTTGCTAACTGGGAACTTCCTACTGAGTCTGTCCTCCCTCAGCTGAAGTCTAACAGGAGGCTCTCAGTGTAACTATCACAGTGGGTTGGCTCTGGCTAGAAAGTGCTCACCTAATCTTAGCTTATGTGGCTCAACATAGAGTGCTGGTCCCATGCCAAACACTTTGGAGGCTGGTAAGCACAGGAGGTGATTTATCAGGGGCCCTATTTCGTTTGCTTATGAACAATCCCCTATTGTAATAATGGAATTAGCAGCCTATTTCCTTCACCTGCACATATACCTGCCCCAAACGAATGACGTAGCCACCTCAGAATCCACCCGAACTTCCTCCTGCATTGGGCTACATGTACTCACATCTCTGAACAATAATAAGATGCGTTTCCTTCACTTTAGGGTGCCCGCTGGAGTAAGGCGAACTTTGTCTTTCAAGTAAACTTTTAGGAAGAATCCCTTCATAACCACATATGCCTGTGCATAGCTGGGCATGATGAAAATCAGATTCATTGTGAGAAGAGATATGAATAGTAGGAAAAATGAACCTATGACCTAACCCATCAACCAAAATAGACAACCGTCAACCCATGCCCCTTAGTAACCCTCCTTCTTCAGACCCGAGGCTGTAACCTGTAACATGGGGAAGGGCACAACGGTTGGTAGGCGAAAGGCTTGAATCTCACTTGCTGGGAAGTGAGCCAAGAATTGAACTGTGCTGGGAACTGAACCCAGGGCTTCTGGCATTTGAGGCAAATACTCTACCAATTGAGCCGCGCAGCCAATTGAGCCACCCATCCAGCCCCAGTTGTTTTCCTCTTTTTGCTTTGTTATCCTCAGCAGTGGCTTTTCCCTAAACCTTTCTCTCCAGATGGTTTCAACCCTCTGGATTGAAATGTGTCTGGTGCCACGGGAGAATGGGGCCTCACACTCTCCTCCTTGGATTCATCCAACCAAAGGAAGAAGCCACTCTCCCGAGCCTGGGCTTTAAACTCTCCACTTCCTGAGTCAGCCCAGCTCACATGTGTACCTCTGGACCAACAGCAGTTGCTGGCTACATGACGTGGTTGGTTGGCTTTGATCAAGAGTCAATACTGCTGCTGGGGATGCAGTCACAGCTCGGGAGCTCCCCGGGGAAACTACTACTCAGAGACTGAACATAGGAAACCCCGGTTTCCACCGGGAAGAAAGATGTGGGAAGCAGGGTCCCGACAGCAGCGTTTCGCAAATGGCAGAGAGATTCAGAGTGGGCTCCACAGATCAGACTCCGACTCCTGGCCCAGTGTCAGCCGCCACCTGCCTCTGAAAACCCAGTTTAGTTGTAACTCAGCCACTTCAATTGGCTTCCTGTTCTGGAGAGCAGGTTTCCTGCTGTGCAGTGGAGTTGGTGGTGACAGAGACGCTGTGGTCCTCGTGTGTGTTGTGTTAAACTGGGTTATGAACTGGGTTAGACCAGAATAGGAAATAACAGAGCCTACTCCGTGTGATAAGTACAAATATTATTGCGGGACCCTTTCTGGCAGTGTTTGAACCTGTTGTTCATGCTTGTGGGTGCTGGTGATAATTTATGATCGGTCACGGCCAAGAGAGTTGAAAATGGTGGAGCTAGAAGCACTCCTCATTTTCCCCATGGAAATAAATACCTTCTTATGAAACTCATTTGGGATAAAGCTGGACCAGACACGGAATGCCAACAAAGAATGTGTTCTTCATGTTGGGGGTGGGTTCTTTCTGGACCCTCAGGAAAGACGTCAGAAACCTTTTAGATTGCCACATTTACTCTGTCTTCTATCATTCCTTTTTTGGTTTTCTCTGGTGTGTGTGTGTGTGTGTGTGTGTGTATGTGTGACTGCATGTGCCCATGTATGGTACAGAATTGCTCCAGGAGAGTTTTAAAAGGCCACAGAGTTCAAAGAGGCCTCATTGGATGTGGTGGCAGAGCGTTGATGCAGATATCAAGAGACTGATTGAGGGTAATTAGCTAAGGTCCAAATGCACCGGGTTGTAGAGCTGCTGGAGGTGCAGACAGACAGGATCCTGACATGACATCAACCCATTGAGCGCCCTCACAAGGAAGAGAGGAACAGCGTCCCGTGGGAAGACATCCCCGAGGGGACAGAGATGCTGCTGCAAATAGCAGGAGCTACAGGACCTGATGTGGGCAAGGGAACATCCTCCCCCGGAGACAGGGGAGGTGGCCCCGCAGGCTACCTCAATTTCAGACTTCAGGACTCTTGGCCTGTAAAAGAGTACATTTCTGTCTGGGTCGTGGTGGCGCACGCCTTTAATCCCAGCACTGGGGAGGCAGAGGCATTTGGATGTCTGATTTCGAGGCCAGCCTGGTCTACAAAGCAAGTTCTGGGACAGCCAGAGCTGCTACACAGAGAAACCCTGTCTCAAAAAAAACCAAATGGGGATTCAAAAGAGTAAATTTCTGTTGCTTAAGCCACTAGATGAACATGGCAAGCTGAGAAAACCAACACAGACACCCTAGGGTATCATCTCTATCCTCCCTGGCCTGGCATGCCATCTAGGATGTTGTTAAACAAAGGACCAAGAAAAGCAGGCCCTGGCCAGTGGCGGGACAGTAAAAGCCATTTCCTTTATAAGCTGTCTAAGAAGAAAGCTTCTCTGAAAGGGTTTGAACGGTCACCGCCCTCCCTCCCAGGAAGGGAGCTGGTTTCCACGATGTCCCACAGTGAGTCAACCCAGGGAGCCTCAGAAAATTAGCTATGGTTTCTGGCCCCCCAGTTTCCCTGATTAAGGGCAGAACAAAGGGATTAGTAACTAGATCACATTTAACCAAGCTGCTAGAAGACACATAGGAATTATTTTTCTGTGCCTGCCTGCCTGCCTGCCTGCTGTCTGTCTGTCTGCCTGTCTGCCAGTTTTGGTTGTGGCCTGTCCTGGGTGTACAGGACAAGCTGAATCAGGAGGCTCCCTGCTAGGAGGGAGGGTGATCCCTGTAGGACTCAGAATCCTGCTATGGTGGCCGCTATGCAGCCAAGTGAGTCTTCTAGCCTCCTTCAAGCTGAGGAGACTACACAGGTAGAGACTCTACCACAGGAATGCAGCAAAATGCAGGGAGAGGCTCCTGGTCTGGATGTCGGCAGAGGTCTGTTTTCAGAAGGTGTGGTCCTCGTTGGGCAACTCTGTGCTGTGCTTCTTCTGGGCTTTGTTCTTGAGCACAGGGCTCCATCCTGTTTCTCAAGCCACCCAACAATTCAATGAGCTTCTTAACGGCCTCATTAAACCATCTTTTCCACTTACGCCAGCCAGGCTGTATTCTGTTATTTACAATTATGAGCCATGAGAATGAGTTTAGAAGGGTGGATGGAAAGAGGTGCCAGGGGACAGGGGTTTGTTAAGGGTGTCAGAGAGGTACCCACATGGAGTGATGTCCAAGAGGCCGTTAGCCAAGTGTGCGGCGGGGGGGCGGGGCGGGGGGCACAGACTTGAGAAGATCCTTAGTACTTTGGGGGCAGTGAAGTGCATTGGGATGAGTTTGCAACCTCAGGAAAGTCATTGAAGGGGTGGGAAGAAGCAGAGGAGACTTCAGAGAAAACGGGAAAACCTAGAGAAGATGCTAGCACGAGAGGAGAGTGTGGTTACCTGTACCGAGAGACACAAAAGGGCACTCTGAGGAAGAGGCGCTGGAGATGGTGTGCTAGGCATGAACCAGGGGACGGGCCAGAGAAGCAGCTTCCTCAAGTGATGGGAAAAAGAGCGGGACTGGATGGGGCCAGGAGAACATGGGAAAGGGAAGCAAAGCCTACCCTTTCTAGAAGCCACTGAGCAGAGATATCAGGAAGAAGAGCCAGGGATAGGAGAGCAGCCTGGCTTCGTCCATGGGCTCAGAAGAGGAGGAGTTGCATGGTCTGGGCCAGGTGGAGATAACCAGGAGGTGGTCCACACTGCCAGGTTTCTCATTTGTGGGGAATTGATGTTCTCTGGTAATTCTGTAATTCTGTCTCCTCATTACGCATTCCAGTTATAGATTAAAGAAAGTCTTAGTTACTTGAAACCCAGGTAGGCTGTGGGGTGGAGATCACAGGGGTCGGGACCCAGGCTCTCAGGACTATGTGGCACTTGGTGCTGAGTTTTTAATATCTAAGGAGTCCCAAAGACAAGGTGGGATGGGATCGCGCATTGTACAAAGTCTGGAGAGCTCAGGCACCAGCGGTAGAGTCTGTCTGACCCAGATTAGAAGCCGTATTTCCCATGACCTCTCCATGTGGATCCCGCAGTCCGACTGCTTGGGTTTCCTCAAAATCTTATGTTGAGACCAAACCCTCAAGGGGACTGTGTTGAGACGCAGAGCCTTTGGGTAGTGATTTAGTTAGGAGGGCGGTGCCTTCAGAAATGGGGTCGGTGTCCTCGCAAAGACACTAGAGGACTTGCGGCCAGGAAGGGGTGCTGTCTAGGAAGCAGAGTGGGCTCCCGCTTGATGCCGAATCCGCCAGCATCCTGATTTTGAACATCCCAGCCCCCATTATCTGGAACTCCCTGGACTCCGTGACTGCAAGCAGAAGGTTTTTGTTGTCTATAAATCTCCCAGTCTGAGGTATTTTGTTACAGCAACAGAACATATTGCAATACTCCCCAGCTCTCAGTCCCTATTCTGTCTGGTCCCTGGAGACAACGTTTCTTCTTGTTCTAACTGGTTTCTCTTCCTCTTCTGTCACTTCTTTTTTTCTTGACAGTGTCTTCTTGGCTTTGTGTAGTTCCAGGTTCTCTTTGATGGCTAGCCTGAATTTATGACCCTACATACAGTAAGCCAAGCCCCTTTTTCTTCTCTTCTAAGTCTACACTGTCTACCTCAGTTCTTGCCATTTTGTACCGTGCATCAAAGCTTTATGGTCTGTTCTGGTTTAAGGGTTTTGATGCATAAAGTAATATCACAAAGGAAATCAATTATATTAAACTATAGTTATCAAAAATATCTATTAAAACATATATTTATAATGTGGTAGTGTATAAGCTTCTTCATTAATATGTCAGGAATCCAACTTAGAAATGCTCTGACAGGCACCACAATTTCCATATAGTGGTGAGCAGAAGGGATATTTTAAGGTTTTTGTAGCAATATAATGATACTAAAATGATAGTATTTTTTCTTGGTTATAAGTCATGAGTTTTATCAACCATTTTGTAGGTTTCAGACTGCAGTTAAAAAAGATGAAAACATTAAAATTCAGTTAGAGGTTAGTGAAAATCAAGACAAAATTTTCCTCTTTGCCTAAGTTTATATGTGTCTGAATCCTGGCCATGCATTCCTTGGGGGACTGTAGACCCAGATTAAGAACTCCTGGTCTGGATGCCTGAGCTCCCTTTGTTCTATTGTTAACTTCTTATCTTTGTTCTAAAATGTATCGCAGCCACCTCAGCGGAAGAACCAATAACAGAAGCGATACTTTGTAAGCCATTTACGCAAGATCCGCCACAGTTCCGGGTGAAGAAGCACGGCGTTAAAGGAGGTTTCCTTATGTTTGTAAAGCAGTGACCGTGACCTCAAGACTGTCTCAGGAGCCTAAACCAGGTCAGGGTTTACACTTGCCAATCCTGCCCGCCGCAGACAGACAGACAGACAGACGACAGACAGACAGACAGACAGACACACACACACACACACACACACACACACACACACACACACACACACACACACACATTCTCCCTCCCTCCCTCCCCTTCTCTCCTTCCCTTCCTCTCTCTGTCTCCATGATCTGCACATGTACACGTGGCTTTTCCACCCAAACCCTCTACTACATGTTGTCTGCTGCCCACCAGCCCTACCATGTCTGCAGATGTGTCGACGTTTGTCCAACACGCCTTCTCCACCAGCTTTTCCCCCTCATGAGCGAACCCATATTTTCAGACTTTCCATCATTTCCTCCACTCCCTCCAACTTGCTTCTCAGTTCACCCCACCTCCATCTTCTTGCCTTTGAATTATTGAGGTGCCACCACTTAGTTCCCCCCACCCCCACTCACCTCTTCACTCCACATCTGTCAGCCACAAAGTGACCCTGGTGCACGCCTTTCATCCCAGCACTCGGGAGGCAGAGGCAGGTGGATCTCTGTGAGTTCGAGGCCAGCCTGGTCAAAAGAGCGAGTCCCAGGAAAGGCGCAAAATTACACAGAGAAACCCTGTCTCGAAAAACAAAAACAAACAAACAAAAACAAAGACTCCGACTGTGTCAAGAGTGTGACCCTTAGCACATCTGATGCTGTGCCCAGCGGTTCCAAGTCCTGACTCAGGGGAGGGTCACAGTGAGTGCTTGCTTAATGGAGTTTCTGAAGAAAGAAGCAATGCCACTGCCACATCTTTCTAAAGCTCCCCCCCCCCGGGACCCCCCCCACCCCGTCTCTTCTGAGAGTCCCGCCGAGTCACCAGTTGTCCCTCCCGCCCCACTCATCAAGCTGGCTCTTCTTCAAGCACAACCAGCCAAGACAAGAGAATGTTTTCAGTCAACGCCACTATTTTATAAGATTTCCTTGTCACAGTTTCCTCGTGGTAATTGCGTGTTCTGGGAAGGAACTAGGGGAAATGTCGAGAACTGGAGGTCTCCAGGTCATGACGCCAGCAAGCGATCTGGTTCAGAGTCAGCGTGTCTGCCTGTGGGGGCCTGGCGACCAGCCACAGTGTCCAGGCGCACCGGGATTCTCCTCTCACCAGTCATGGATGCCTGCTGACATTACTGTGTAAGAACCCTATTTCCACAAGATGCTTTGAGAAAAAGACATCGTGGATGAGTATACCACAGGTTGTGTTTTCCACTTGATGTTTCCCATGTCAACATGAAGGACCCTGGAAAATTCTGCAGAAAGAAACTCCTTAGGTAGGTACACTCAGTGCCCCCCAAATCTCTGGCTGTGGAAAACAATTGTCCATGTAACACCCATAGACTGAGTACCTCTTTTCTGAAATCCTTGAGACCTGGAGGGTCCCCGGTTTGAGGGCCACCTTTCAAATTTTGAATATTTGTATGTATACAAGGGTAATCTTGGATGGGGCATAAGTCTGAACTTGAATTCTGTCTATTTCATGAACACCTCACATACACAGCGTAAAGGCGAGTTTCTATGGTAATTTAAGTAATTTTGCGCACACAACAAGGTTGCACTGTGTAGAATTCTCCACATGTCACACTAGTCAGAAAGTTCTCCATTTTGGAGCTGTCTTGATTTCAGAGTTTTGGGTTAGGGATGCTCGTCCTGAACTAACATACTAGAAAACACACCTTGGAAAAATACTAGCTTTTCTTGTCATGGAGAGAAGATGGACGGTCCAATAAGGATCCAACAGTGTCTCTCTGATCTGTCAGAAGGTTGGGACCAGGGGCTTCCCTCCAGTGAGAAGGGCTATGCTCAGAGGCACCCTCCCATCAGCCTGCCCTCTGAGCTCACTGTGTGTCTGCTTGCAGACAAGGCCGCTCTCATGCTCACCCCACGCTGCAGGAAGACCACCAACATGGCTCCTTTCGGCAGCAGCCCAGCCCAAGTTCACTTCGCTACAGGATACAGCCAGGGAGGAACCTGTGTGCTTTCTTATCTTGTGTTCCTGGTTCCCGTACCAGGGGCATTGACTGCTTGTGTGAGTTACCTTTTCCACTGCTGACAGAAGGAAGGAAAGAAGGTTTTATTTTGGCTCACAGCTTGAGTGTACAGCCCACCATGGCAGGGAGATCAAGGAGACCGAACATGAGGTGGCAGGTCACATTGCATCCGTAGTCAGGAAGCATAGGGAGGGGACCACCAGCACTCAGCTCTCTCTTTCATTAGTCTGAGTCTTGCTCATGGGACGGACCTCACAGACATGGTAGATCTTCCCTCTTCAATTTCCGTTTTCTGGAATTATCCTCATAGACGTACCAGGAGGTGTATTTCCATAGTGATTCTGAAGCCAATCAATTAGACATAGAAGACTCACCAGCACACAGGTATTATAGGTCTAGAGCCTGTAGGAGAGCAGACCCGCCTGCGTATCTGTGAGGAGCATCAACATTGCAGATGCATTTTCTCACTGTATACTGTCTCCATTTGGGGAATTTTAACCTTTTAGGGGTCAGGAACAGACACCGCCTCACCCTCTGTCTTCTCAACCACCTCTGTGCTGAATTCAGGGTAAATGCCCACATGATGCTTGATGGCTTGAGTGTGAGAGGATAAACACTCCTGTAGGCTGCGAAGTTCGGTGTGGGTGAGGAAAAAAAATCGATGTTGCAAATCTCTTAATTCATGACTGAAGCCACTCTCCTGGCCCAAGCATCGAAGAAGGATGCAGAGACAGAAATGGATAGCAAGTGAATTGCAGGCAACTGTTGGAAGCGTGATGCCCTCGGAAGAGTTAGAGCGACTGTCAAAGTCCCCCGATGTGCCCATTTTTATCAGTTCTGACGGTGATGCGCTGCCGTTAGAGATTCAGGTCTCGTCTGAGCTCATCTGAATAACGCTGGCGATGGGAGGGAAGAGCGAGATGAGGCATCCAGAGGCAGTCCTGGATCCGACTCTATAAATCTGAAGGAGGTAGACGCAGGACAGCCTGGCCTTCTCTGCTTGCCCAGCGCAAGGCAGGGCAGAAGGAAGTGAGAGGCACTGGAGTGGACGGCGTTTGTCTACACCCCGAGTGATCATGAGAGGGACCACGCAAGTCTTCATCGTGTTCCTCCTAGCAACTGTGTCCCACTGTGCTGTGATCACAGGGGTAAGTTTCTAGCCTTCTCCATAGGCTTGGGTTGGGGTCAAGATCAGGGTTCTGCACAGGATGTGAGCTGAGAACCACGAAGGCCCTGCTGCTCCAAGTCACCTAAACCAAAGGGATTTGGGAGGTGGTCACTGCCTAGGAGTGTGTGGGGGGGTGCATGTAATCTTTCGATGGGTCAGACCTCACTCCGATAGACAGAGGGGGGTTTTGAGAAGCTGTGTGTAAATATAGTGGTTTTTAAATACATTGGGAGGGCACTGGGATTTTGACATTGAGTATTTAGTAAAATGAGGATTCCTTAGTGTGTGCCAGGGGAAGTTTCTTTGGAGGGTGGATTCGTGCCTCCCCACCCCCGCCCCCACCAAGCCCCATTTGTCTTACCCACACCTTGGTTTTCATCGGTGTCTGGTCTACTCTGTGTTAACTTACAGAGCATGCTGGTGTGGCTCAGGAAAGGACACAGAGTCCCACCTCAGGTCTACTTTTGCTGTTAGGAAGAATGCACCAGACACCTCCTTTCACTCCTTAGTGGGTTCCCAGGGGAAGATGGGTGGCACCAGCATTGGCAGAATACACCCCAAACGAGTTAGCAGGGGTCCAGCCCAAGGCTACCGAACACCTCACTCTGAGCATGGTGGCCTTTCAGATGTCCCACGGGACCTGTCCCCATCATGTAGACACATGCTGTGTCATATGAGGACCATCTTTATCACAAACCAAAACACAGTGTTTCTCCTGGGAGTTTTCCTGGTAGAAGTCAGGAGGGAGAGAGAGAGAGAGAGAGAGAGAGAGAGAGAGAGAGAGAGAGAGAGAGAGAGAGAGAGAGAACTTTTATTTCAACCTCCTCCAACCTTTTACTTGGAAGGTAAGTGTGGATAATGCCAGTCAATTCCTGGAACTGGATAAATTTTAATTTTCACAGAAAAAGCAACCTCACTGTCATTTTCTTAGGAAAGGGAGTCCATTCAAAATAACACACAGTGCAAGCGAATGCTTTGAAGGCAGAATTGCGTCTAGTGAGTGTGACTGTGGAGAGAGCCTGCTTGTGTTTGCCCTGAAGACCGGGGCGTCAGACCCAGGAGAGACGAGAGGATTGCCACACAGAGTGAGGTTTGGGAGTACACAGCCCGATGAGCTGCTGGGTGTCAGGGTCACCAAGCCAGCTCCAACATCTATCCCCGAGTGGCAACAGGCAGAGAGGCCTAAGGGAGGTGGGACATGTCTTAATAAGGAGCACAATGAGGTAAGAGGGTCAGGTCAGTCAGATGGAGCGAATGAATGGCCAGATGAGCAGCGCTTGGTCAGAACACACTGTTGAGGGGAAGGAATCGAGGGGTGCCCAGCTGCCCTCCATTTCCCATGTCCCTTTGATGTCCCTCGTCTGTCTCCCAGAAAGACACCAGGTCCTGACCTCTGCGGTCCCTTGCTCCTTAGACAGCGACAGTCTAGGCTGTAGGGCCCAACCTCCCAGAGTGCCACGCCTGCCACTGTCAGGGGAGGAGAGTCCCAGTGGGACTTACTTCCCTCGCCCTTCCTTTGATAGGGACTGGCTTGGGTGTGAGAAGCGCATCTGTGGGTTAGAGTCACTGATGGTGATGCTCACCTGTACCTTCTCTGGTGGCATTCTCACCTCCTCATCTGGAAAGGCCTGGAGCTTCCAGGTCCTGTCATGTCCCACGCCGGCAGACTGGAGGTGCTTTGTGGGCCTGCCACTGGAGAAAAGCAAATCACAACTCAGCTTCCAGCTTCAGCTCTGAAGCCACTTGGCCTCTGTGCAGTGTGGCCAGGCTGGCTGTTTCTCCGTTTTTCCTGCCTGCCTTCTTGACCCTGGCGTTGGTATAAAGTGGGCACCTTTGACCTTTCCTTACATAGGCATTCCCCAGGAACCCAGCAGGTCCAAACAGCCCGAACCAGAAGGGTCCATGTCAGGGGCCCAGAGAGGCCAGCGGAGAAGCACTGGTGGAGATACCCGTCCACAGGCCCCTGGGTTAGGCCGTGGGATTCAAGCAGGGAGGCAGCTGACAATGTCAATGCACATTGGAAGACAGAGAATTCTCCACCCCTCCCTCTTCCCCGAGATAACTCAGCAGGGAGCATCCATGGCTTTGGACCACCAAAGACTCCCCTTTTACCCCCAAGCAGAGAGTTCTAATTCAGTCAATTGTATCAGTGTTGACTGGTATTAGAAAAGCTATGCCTTCTAACATAGGTCTCCTCAGGGAACGGGGACTGCCTTGTCGCCGAGCTGGGATGGTTCCCCAGGTTGAGGTCGGGTAGTGTGCTGAACCCTGAGTGTCCTGCCTGAGGCAAGCAGTGGTTTTTCCAGCCAACGTGTCCTGTTAATCCCCGGCACTCAGTCACTTCCTCCAGATTCTGACAAGAAAGGCTTAGTGTTCCCTTTGCTTTGTTCTCTTGGTTGGCACTGATGGGCTGGCCCTTTCTCTCTCCTGTAGGCCTGTGAGCGAGATGTCCAGTGTGGGGCAGGCACCTGCTGTGCCGTCAGTCTGTGGCTGCGGGGGCTGAGGCTGTGCACCCCACTGGGTCGGGAAGGAGAGGAGTGCCACCCAGGAAGCCACAAGGTACTCTGCTGGCGCTGGATGGGCCTGTGCGTGAACGAGCATGGGCAAGCAGACAGGGATCCTGGGGCCTGGATGCAACTTAGACCATTGGAGTCTGAGGCTTCTGATGACGATATTGGGGGAGATTAATACTGCGCCCTCCACAGTGGATCCCGCCTAACTGGAAGAAGGGAAGCAGACAGCCATGGGGAGGCTGCCCCAGGCAGCAGCCTTACTTAGGCCTGCAGATGCTGTCCGGACACTGGTTTGGATGCTGACATTGTCCATCTGCACCCTTCTAGACAGGCTGGAGAAACAGTTAGGATTTGATCTTTAAAGTATCCCTGCGTTTTCATTAGCAAACTGAGGTATGATCACAGATCATGTGACTCGCTCAAGGCACGGTCTATGAGATGGCTGGGACTAGAATGGAGTTTTCTGAAGTCAACCACAGCCCTAGGCCACTGGTGTGGGGTACAGCCTCCTTGGTTTTTGTGGAGTGCTCCAGCAATCACAAAGGCGGCTAGCCATCAGGCTGGCCACCCTCAGTTTTCTACCTGCTGTGTTTATTGAGGGCAGGGTAGTTAACCCTGAAGTGACAGTTTTAAAAGGCTCCCAAATGTCCTTTGTTCTCAGGAACAGACTCTCTTTAAGAACACAAAATGGCCTCTGGTACAGGGCTACAGCTAGAGCAGAGTACACTCTCTAAGGGGGACTTCCTCTTCTGTGCCCTAAGCAGCGAACTCTGCGACTGTCTCTAGCCCCCAAGGGCACAGGACAACCAAGAGGCTCTTGGCTTTAGGAGGGTCAGATGATGTAGCTGCAACCTGAAGCCTTTGGAGGGTGGGGCCACTAAGTGTCAGGGACCTTGCTGGGCTGGACCTAAGCATATCCAGTGCCCCTTAGCAGTCCTTGGAGCTCTGGTGACTTGTCTGTACAAGCTCCAGGGCTCATCTGGAGTCAGAGAATCTTCCAGCAACCTCTCCTAATGCCCCTCAAGGCCATTGATTTGTTTTTAACCACCATGGGCTCAGGAAGCTGAGAGCTGAACGCTCTCCCACCCTCATTGCCTTGGGCTATGGGAAATGATTAAGAATGATTCACGCTCCCAATAAGGACATCAGCATTAACATAAAACAAATTGCTGAACGCTCCCTACAGGCCATCTGTCCACAGTAAGTGTTCAATAAATATACAGTCTCAGTCTGTATAGCCATAGAGCCATTTAGGAGCTATTAACCCGTTTTGTAGATGATAAAGTCAAAGCTCGGCGAGGGTAAACAGGTGGTCAGTTGTTACCAATATGGTAAACAGCAGGTCTGGGATTCGAACCCAGGTAGGCCAGTGCTGGACCTAGTCTCCTTATCACTCTATTTAAAACCCATGGGTGGGGGGTGGGGGGGTGGGGGTGGGGTGAGATGACTCAGCAGGTAAAAGAGCTTACTATGAAAACATGGTGGCTGAGTTTGGTTCCTAGAACAGACATAAAGGCGGAAGGACAGAACAGACCTCACGAGTTGTCCTCTGATCTCCACAGGCATGCTCTCCCCATTGCGCCCCCACGCATACAATAACACACATATAAACAAATGTCTTTCCCGACCACAGAACTGAGGAACACACCAGTAAGCAGAGAGATTCACTTGCCAGAGGTGTGAGAGCGTTTGCAATCGTGTGTCTGTGTGCGCGAGAGCGAGCGCATGGCCACAGGTTCTGAGGTTCAAATCCTCGCTCGTCCACGAATTAGCTGGGTGATGCTGTCATGCCATTTTGTCACTCAGCGCCTTGGAGTGGTCTCCGTTATTGTTGGTTGGGAGGAGACATTTGCAGGCCTTCCCTGTGGCTGATGGACGGCTTCCTTCTCTCTCCAGGTCCCCTACTTCAGGAAACGCCAGCACCACACCTGCCCCTGCTCACCCAGCCTGCTGTGCTCCACGTTCCCGGACGGCAGGTACCGCTGCTCCCGGGACTTGAAGAACGTCAGCTTTTAGTGTGTCTGGGCTCAGGATCCCCCCTGGGTGGCCTCTTCTGCATCACATCTGTGTGCTTTTGTTCCCTGAAACTGCTCCACTCCCCACCCTGTCCGTGGCACACGCGTGAGCGGATGGGCACACCTTCCACTGTGGAAGAGCCCACGGGTGTGTGCAGAGGAGGCTACGGCCTCGAGAAGTTGGCCAGCCATGCCCGGACTGCCTCAAGTTGTGACGTTGCGTTTCTCCCAGGTGTCTGCCCTTCCTGCATGTGCCCTTTCTTCCTAAATCACACCTTCCTGGCCACTGGCCCTCGGGGGCATCACTAAATCACAGGTCCTGTGGAAAGGAGGACCAACAGGAGCATTCATTTCTTTGACCGACTAGCTCCTTATTTTAGGACCGTGGGTACAAATTCAGCTTTTCTCCGGGCACCACTCGAAAGCAAGAGGATTTCAGGGTCTCTTTGAATTAGGGGTGGGAGGCAGCTCAGAGGGCTTTGGCTATGTGTTGGGGGGGGTCTTCTGGGAAGGGCTGGGAGTGTGGGGAAGCTCTGCTGAGGGGACAGCATGGGCCTACTTCAACTCTCAGAGCTGAAATTCAGTCCCTTTGGGCTTATGTCAAATGTTTGACCCCAGCAGGCCACATGTGCCTAGTGATAGGTAATTTGCGTCAGTGAGGGAGCTGGCAAGGCCTTGAGCCTTGAGCCTGAACCCAGGCCTGGGAGCTTTCTCTACAGGCAGGTATAGCCAACTCCTCCCACCTCCATTCTTATTCCAGGCACAGGGTGTCCAACAACACTGTGACAAAATCTTGCCGTCTACCGAGTTCAGAATGGGGCCATCAAGGTGCAGCAACAAAATCTCCTTTTAAGGAAGCTCACAGTGTTGTCTTAGGCCACCTTCACAGCTACCCACAAACAAACAAAACAGAACAAAACCAAACAACAAACAAACAAATAAAAAAACCCCTACCCTCCCGGGCCCACCAGGCTGGGCCTTGAACAGTGAAGGGACCGTTCTGTGCTGTTGCCCCGGCTCTGCTGACCTGCGACACTTTTCCTGCATGCAGCCTACAATCTCTTTCCCTCTGGGCTCCAGGCCCAGGCCCAAGCTGTAAAGTTCCTTTCCAAGTCAACGGTCCCATGATCCTCCTCGTCTTCCGGATCTCCAGGCTCCACTCACTGCCCTTGGGTATTGACCTCCAGCTTGCGTCCCACCCTGCTCACAGAGCAGCCCCGAGTGCAGTGGGCAGCAGCCAGTGCCTCGATGCCCCAGGAACAAGACACTGGGGCCCTGTGGCGCTCCCTAGCACATCACCATGTTACCCTACATCCTCGCCTGCCTCAGAGGAGGCCACCTGCAGACCCAGAGGGTGAATCGACAATTTAACATGACCGCACTCATTTTCATTTGTAATGTTGTAATTCTGAGGAAGGAGTGATGAGTCTCTGCCTCACTTTTCTGCTGTTGCAAAAGATAGAAGGATGAACAGCGGAGAGGTTGGAAGGCTTAGGGAAATGTATCCTTTGCATTCAGTAATATGCTCTTCAGAACTATGACTATAAAAAACTCCCTACAGAGAGAGTATGCCCCCAAGACGAATGTTTTCTAGGAGAATAAAGTCAGGTGAAGTTGACAGACACCCTTTCAAGATCCATCCACAACTTCCGTGACAGTCCTTAGGCCCGGCTCTTTCATCGTCAACCATTGGTGTCTGGCGCCCTCTCGTGGACGAAGTGGAAGTAGCAAGGAGCGTGAAGGCGAAAAGAGGACGGGGTGGGGGTGGGGGGGTGGGGGGTGGGGTGGCGGCCTTCGGGCAGGTAGAAGGAGTAGTTCTTCAGGCACACCCGGCTTTGGAATCCACGGGAGGCCCAGAACAATGTCTATCAAGAAGCCTGCCACCGGGAGAACCGCCAGAACAACTCTTTATTAACACTCGGACCCCGCCCCACTTTGAAGTGGCCTTGGAAGCCGGTGTCCCTTCCTGTTTAGGGCAGGTGCTGTGACTTCCCTGACCTCAGGGTCTCTAGAATGAGAGAGCAGATGTGGATAAGTTCGCCCTCCCCACCCCCGTCTGTGAATCCCCCGATGTAGCAGGGTCAGCAGAGCCGCCTCAGAGGCTCCTTCAGCACGCGGGCTCCTCCTCATCGCTGTTGCTCATTTAGCTGCTGTGCTCATCACCACAAGTCTCTAGGTAGCTGGGGCCTAGAGATCCCGGCGCTCCGGGACAAAAGGGCCAGAACGGAGACTGTGCGGGGACAAACGCTGCCAGAGCCTCCTCTGTCAGCAGAGGTTCAGCTTCGAACCCCTCTCAGGGTGGTCCTTAGCATCCTGAGTGAGGTCCGGGTAAACACCGGTTGGCTGTAGTTCCACGCAGTTATCACCTACCGATGAAGGGGTTCCTAAAGCGGAAGAGAAAGATCGCATAGGGAGAGAGGCTGCAGGGCTAGACACTGGCTGAGAGCTGAGCCGGCAGAGTGGACCCAAATCGTCCGCCCAAATCAGCTCTCAGACCAGCCCAAGAGTCAACACTGAGACTTGGTTTGGAATCTGTAAAAAAAAAAAAAATTAATTAATAATAATAATAATAATAATAATAACCAGAACCTGCCTTGTAGACAGAGAAGCACATGCTGGCCCAGGGCACACTCTGGGTGTCTTCAGGGATGTTTTCCTGGACCAGGGATTGGCAATGAGAGCGAAGAACTTCCCTGACACAATTAGTTCCTTTTCAGCCAGATGAGCACAATATGATATCCAAACATGGACTATTACTCAGCCCTGAAAAGAAATAAGGTACATATACGCTTCATAGCGTGAATGGCCCTTGAAATCCTTAGACGAGAAAAGCTTGTCATAAAAGGCCACATCTGCACAATTCCACTCATGTGAAATGTCCACAGCAGGCAAACCCACAATAGAGAAAGTAGGTCAGTGTTGGCTAGGATTGGGGTGTGGTGAAGGCATGAATTTGGAGTAATTGTTAAGGAGTTCAGGTTTCTTTAGGGGTGACAAGAGTGTTCTAAAGTTAAACTGTGGAGGCGGTTGTATAGCAGTCAATATCTTCAACGTCATGAGGGTAAATGATGTGCCGAATGAATCATACCACAATAAAACTATTTTTAAAAACTTTAAGATCCACAAAGTTGAAAAGAGGGAGGAGGGGAGCAAAAGTGACCCCCTGAAGGAAGGACCAGGTGTGGTGAGATGAGGAGACCCCCAGCGTCTCCTGTTGGGGAAGGTGGGCACTGTGTGTGTTGCAAAATGGCTTGGTTTCCCTTCACACAGGAATAACCATTTCCTAATTAACACTCATTTTGTGGTGGGTAGGAGAATAAGTACCTAATCAACTAGAGCTACACATAGTATCATGTGACCTAACCTACGTATAGTCACCCTCTGAACTCTGGGGGTTCTTCATGCGAATCCCACCAACTGTGGATCAAACATATTAAAAAGTGCATCTGCATTGAACGTGCGTACTTTTTCTTGTTATTCTCTGAACAATACATTTGACTCTGTGGCAGTGTGTTGTGTTAGGTTTTATAAGGGACCGAGGAAGGGTTAAAGCGTGTGGGAGGGTGTACATAGGTACATGCCAATCTCATGCCGTTTTCTCCAAGGGACTTGAGCACCCTTGGATTTTGGTATCCCTTGGGGGTCTTGGAACAATCTTCTGTGGTTTCCAAAGGGTGTCACTATCTCTTTTCGTATTTGGAATTTGTGGTTTTCTACCTCAGGCCACATCTTGAATAGAAGTTTCGATGCTGCAATAGTCTACATGAAGTCAGTTCACCAAAGCAGTAGACCGTGCATGGGGGGCCAGGGCGGGATTCCAGTGTTGTTGTGACTGTGGTGTCTTTAAATGAACACAAGGACTGTTTCCCCTTCCCTGGAGGGCACTGCCTTGTCTACCTTGGCAGGAGCAGGGAGTCTGACATACAGTAAATGGGCACCAAGTCCTCTCTCTATTCCGGGGATGTTTGTACCCCTGTTAGAATCACATCAGGCATGCTGAGCCCTGGGCAGGGACAGGCTGTGGTGTATGAAGCCTACCCTCTCTCACCCTGCTCCCCAGCTGGGGCTGTTTAGCCCCAGAAGCCCAGAGCCACGAGACCATGGAGGCAAACAAACTTCAGATGGGGGAGAGTGAGCTCCCCCAAAATGATTTTCCCTCCAACACACGGAAAGAAAGGGCCGTGGTTCCCCATTCTGCGCAGCTAGAAGGGCTCCAACCTTCCCTAGCTCTCCTGCTCGTCTGGGGAGAATAGCGTAGTGCTTGGGTCTCCCTCCCTCCCTCCTTCCCTCCTTCCCTCCCTCCCTCCTTCCTTCCCTCCCTCCATCCCTTCCTCCCTCCCTCCCTCCTTCCTTCCCTCCTTCCCTCCCTCCCTCCCTCCTTCCCTCCCTCCCTCCCTCCCTCCCTCCCTCCTTCCCTCCTTCCCTCCCTCCCTCCCTCCCTCCCTCCCTCCTTCCCTCCTTCCCTCCTTCCCTCTTTCCCTCCCTCCCTCTCTCCCTCCCTCCCTCCCTCCTTCCCTCCCTCCATCCCTTCCTCCCTCCCTCCCTCCTTCCCTCCCTCCCTCCCTCCCTCCTTCCTTCCTCCCTCCCTCCCTCCCTCCCTCCCCAGGTGTGACCTCTACGGTTGGCTGCCTAGGCAGGGAGAGGCACTGATGGATAAGGAGCTGTGAGCGTGCTTCTGACAGAGCCAGAGAGGAGCCCCTGAAACCTGTCACAGAAGCAAAGCCCAAAGGTTGAGTAATGGACACACCCATAGTTGCCCTTTCCTTTGCTCTCGGTGCTGGTTGGTGCGCGGCAGTCTTCATGTCCGCTTAGCCACACAGCCTGCGCAAGCTTGAGCCTTGCTCCAGCTACTTCCTAGCTGCCGACTTTGGTCTTTTTACTGAACTTTCTGTGCCTCAGTTTCCCCCCTCTCTTAACGACGATGATGATGACAACAACAACAACAGCAACAATAGCTCCTGCCTCTTGGGGTTGCTGTGAAGGTGAAATGTAAGTGTATGGGAAATGCTCAGGTTGTCACCCACCGTTTGGAAGCAGCATGGGGACGATCAGTTGCCTACCCTTCTTCTTTATGAAGACATCTCGAAGGAACACTTGCTCCATGGCCCAACCTCGGGGGGATTGTGTGCCACACCCCTCTCTAAACCACCAGAGCTTGGAGGTCCCTCCTCAGTGGGGGAAACCAAACAGCCCGGAAGGATGGAAAAGCATTTTGGATGCTGTTCAAAGGCCCCAAATCTGAACTTAGGGGCAAGAAACCCCAGTGTGTTCAGTGTTCATTCCTTGCCAAATTCAAGTTCACACATGGGTTCCTGGAGGCAGAGCCTGATAACAGCTGCGATTAGAAAGAGATGCACCCACCATATCTCTGTCCCCACCCTGGCTTGTCCCAGACTGTGGGCAGGGCAACTCTATCATGAGCACACATTCCTCGGAACAGGCCTCGCCAGCGGTTTCCAGCTATGGCAAGTGGCACAGGGTGGATTCTGGGGTTATCAGCAGGGTTCAGTTGCAATTACCAGGTCCCTCATGAGCCCTCTAGCGGTGACTCCCATATGGTAGTTCTATACTTTTTACCTATGTAGAAGCCTTACCTCAGCATGTCAGTCAACCCAACCGTTGGAGGAAATCAATTCAACAAATAACACAAAATCGACACTGCTTTGCAAAGAGCTGAGGCAGCTCCCATTTGCTAAAGCCCCAGTCCGTGTGTGGACTTCATATTAGAACAAAGCTCAGCACGGCTGCTGGGCTAGCTCTGTCAGTCAGGCCTGCGCTGTGAGAGCAGGAGGATGTGGAATTGATTCCCACGTTACAATAACAACAGTTGGGTGTGATGGTGAATGTTTGTGGTTGCCGTGATGAGGAATCAGAGGTAGACTGGCCCTTGGAGCTAGCCAGCCAGGCAGCCAGCCGAGCTGAGTCAGCAAGCTCTGGGTAACCGTGAGAAATCCTGTTTCACAAACCAAGTGGAAGGCTGATGTGCTGGGTCAGTGAGCAGAAGCGTTTGTGTGCAAGCCTGACAACTTGAGTTTACACCTTGGATCCCACAAGGTGTTGAAGGAGAACCAACTCCTGAGAGTTATCCTTGGACTTGCATGAGCACGATAGTGCACACACACACACACACACACACACACACACACACACACACACACATACACGCACACAAGAAAAGTTTTAAAAATAAACAAAGCAGAGAAGAACTGAGAAGGAGACCCAGTTTGACACTGGTCTCTACCTGCATATACACATGTGCACCCCTGCATGAGCACACACACGCATACACACACCAAGAAGTACCAGGACAGTAGAGAAGGCAGGCAGCATGGGACATGATCCTTTCTCTGTCCTTGATGTTTAAGACAGAATGCTTGAATTCATATAGCCCAGGCTGGGCCTCAAGCCCAGGTTGTCCTAAAACTATGTAGCCAAGGATGACCTTGAACTTCTGATCCTATTGCCTCTAGCTCCCAACTGCTGGGATTACTTACAGGTATATGACGCCACATCCAGATTTCTCCTTTCCCATAATGTTTTAGACTTTTCCCTACAAAGGCCCCTCCAGCATTTCGTTTCTCGTGGCAGCCCCCTCCAATCTGTGAACTGCCCCATGGAGCCAGTCAGTTCAGTTCACGGTGAAGACGGTAAGAAAGGTTACTCCTAATTCCCACAGTGCAGAAGGCTTTAGGTTCAAAGCACTTACGCTGGATGTTAGTTAGGAAGTTGAGAGGGAAACAAGCGGTATTATCAATGAACGTTGCTGGTGATTAACATTTGCTATTTTTAACACATATTCATCCCAGGAAAAAGCCCTCCTTAATGAACATAGCTGGCTGGTGAGCAGTGTTTTCACTGATGTGGGAGTTCCTGAACGTCTTCGGGTCAGGATCTACAGAAGACAGTAGGTGCAGTCTCACGTCGGGCTCTCTGGTGTGTGGTGGTCTAGCCATGTCTGCAGAGCTGTGCTTGAGG